>NW_024423343.1:82574776-82641325 GCF_017311325.1 Ursus maritimus | reverse complement strand
TTCCTCTCCCTCCCCTCCTCCTTTCCTTCCTTCCTTCCTTCCTTCCTTCCTTCCTTCCTTCCTTCCTGTTCCTTCACAAATGGCTCCCTTTTCTACATTATTGCAATTTGCTGTGGTCCCAGTCATGTCTTTCCAGACTCATTTCATTTTCTACCTCCAGCTACCATGCCCTCTTTCCTTTTAATAATTTCTCTACCTACCTCTTGAAATCCAAACACTTCTCTTACGAATTTCTATTCATTCCTTCTAACCATGTGAATTGCCTCTCTTGTAATTCAAACTTGTTGATCCTGTCTTCACAGAGTTTCGTGATTAAACTTTATTTTCCTTTCAGCTTCTGAATCCCTAAAAACATCCCTTTCTGTGTTTCCATATTTAAACCACCTTCCCCTCTCCTCAAGTCTGCTCAGATTTCTGGCCTAGAGGTTTTTCTTCCACACTTCCTAATTGTTGCTTCCCCTCTAGAATTTCCCATTTCTCTCCTACCTCTGTCCTGAGGGGTTTCACTTCTTAAATTACTACACAGTCTCCTTATCCTTTATTTCTTCTTATATTTCTTCTCATCTTTCCCTAATCTCTTTTTTCTATCTTGTATTCCGTTATTTTATAGTTACCCCCCTTAAATTCCATAACCTTTTACCTGCCTCATTTATTTTTTTGCCCCCCTCTCCATTCCTCTGTATGATTATTTCATTGAAAATTTTGATCTTACATTATTCCCTACACTGCTAATGAATTGTGTGTTTTTTACATACTAGTTTCCCTTAATGAAAATCCAAGATTCACTTAAGAATGGCTACCAAAAAGATTTTTCATTCAACTTGGGAAATATTGAGACAATACTCTTCACTCATGAGAGAAAAAGAAATCATCATTTAGGTAAGATTATCTATCTACCTATCCGTCCATCCATCCATCCATCCATCCATCTTGGAAACACAGCGATAGCATGGAAGTACTGAATGTGGAGCCAGAAGCTATAGGCTTGAACACTGGGTCTTTCACACATTAAATAGTAGCCAGTTTTCCAATAGTCATCTGATTTATTGAGTCTGTGATTCCTCGTTTGTGTTAAATACCCTCTCTTTCTCCTGCTAGAGTTTTTGTGAAGATCAAATGAGATATTTCTGCCAAAGTACCTCAGACAATATGAAACACTCTATAACCATTAGTTGCAAATGTTATCCTTTGTGTTGAAACTGGCTATATCTGGAAAAATCGTTTATAAAAATATGACTTTCTAAATCAAGGATATTTCTTTACTTTTGAACAGGACCAAATAGTTCCTAGGCCAACATAATTTGCTTGCAATTATGTGAACAGAAAAAGTTCATGAACCCAATATTCAAAAAGAAGATCAGAGACGTTGGTTTAGTGGGAGATATGGGAACATGCTATGTTGACTGAAAGAGCTTATATTATTTGCTTCAGGATTTAAAGAATCAATTTTGGGATAATTTATAAAATAGTTATATAGTTTGCTGGGTAGACAATTGTTAGACCCCAAACATTTCCTGTGACTACCTCTAAGGCCACCTTTTCTGAGCTATACCTGCCTCCCATCATCAGATTTCAAAGTAAGAGTTTGTTCCAAATAGGGCTGATTTAGTTAATCTAAAATTTTTCCCACTTTTATCTGATGCTGATTATACAGGCAAATACCTTAGCATTCTACCGTGGATGTAGAAACCACTAAGGACTCAGTATATGTTGTAGAGTGAAGCAAGTCAGATTTAGAATTACAGAGCCAGAGCCAGGAAGGAGTCGTGGAGAGGACTGGGGTCACACACACCAATGTCTACATAGACCACACGGGTGAAGGAGGTCAGCTGATCCTGCTATCAGGGATACAGAGAAAATACCTCTGTTTATGCAGCCATGTAGGCCAGAGATGTCAGATCTTCTGAATTCTCCAGAAGAGCTGGAAATCAGAATTTTTGAGTGATTTTCCCAGTTGTTTAAATATTGGCAACCAATTCAAATGTGTTTAAAATACTTCCTGAGCCAAACCAAACACATCTGTCAGCCACCCGTTCGCAACCTCTGTCCAATCTCTACCCTTTACAGTGAGGGACATGACCCCCAACGAGGTGCTGGTGCTGACCTCACTGCCACCGCATGGCAGGGCTGGGAGGGCCAGCGGGCCAAGCTCCCTGAACCAAGTCCAGGACTCTTCTTATACCAGGTCATGATCCCAGAATTCCACAAATCAGTCGGCCTCCTAGGATAGAAACTAGTAGAAGACATGTAGTATAGTCAGGAATGGCTTGGAGAGGAAGCCATTCTCCTCACCTCAAACTCTTCCTCACCACCACTGCCCCTGCTGGCAAAGCTCCATGTGGTGAAGGTGAATGCAGACAATGGGGTCAGATACACAGGCCTTTTCATTCCTTCTTGGCGGCCCTCCCTCCTGCCATCTCCTCTACGGACTCTCTGCCATGGCCTCTTCTCACCACACTCTCTATAGTGCCAACATAGGCTTGGCTTACCTTTGAAATGGGACTGGAATGGAAACTCACTTAATGCCAGGCTAATGTCAATACCAGGTGAAATATTTTCTGGGTGCTCTGCCCTGTCTGTATAAGAATTATGAGCACACCTCACCTAAAAAGCTACCGTCCAATCCTTCCAAAACACACAGAAGCAGTAGAACCAAAGAGTCCTGAGTTCAGAACATGTGGCTCCATAGTCCAGTAACTCAGCACATGGGTGCAGTGGATTTTCTGATTCTAGCCTACTCACCTCTCGGCATACACACCAATTACAACCTGACACTTCAGAGTAGAGAATCATTTCACCTAAAAATAAGACATCATGTCAGACTGGATCTTGAGAGAAAACTATCAATATAAACATTCAAAAGAGTTTCCTGTCCCTAATTTGGAATCAGAAGACTAGGATTCAAATCCTGGTTCTGCCAGTTCTGTTTCAACATCTACCCAATGAGGGAAGCCTAAGGATGAGAAGAGTTGAAACCTCCAGTTCCTTCCAAGTTCTAAAAATACACAAATGCTCTCTAGGGAAAATATTTTGGAAAATTAAATATACATGTCAGATTATGTAATGGTTTTAAAACACAAAGGATGTACAGATAAGCACTAATTAGTATTATCATTTAAGTCCAAATATTTGAAAACTGGGTTGAGACATTTTCAGAACCAAAAATCTGCTAGGATCCTTTTTCTTTTTTAAATAAATTTGGGCTCTATGACTATGCATCCTCTCTTACCTATGCCAGTGCTTGGATGAATAGGAAAAAAACACTTAGAGAACTAATCAGTTGAGGTACTCCTTTATTATATAAAGTGTTTCAAGAGACCATAACATCAGTTATCTAACACAGCCTTCTCTCTCCTGTTCCTTTTTATTAACTTAGGGAAGTAAAAAAGGAATCAATAATTTGAAACCTCCACCCCAAAGAGAAAAAAATGTTTTTGAGTGAGTGCGATTTTCCAAAAACTCTGAGTTTTTCAGGCTTTATCTTATACCCACACTGACATATGTCTTTACCTTATGACATAGGTGACACTGCAAGTGAGCCTAGAAATCTGACCGTGAAGTTCAAGGTACCTCATCTGAGTTTACAAAACTTTCACAGTTGGTTCAGTTGGCTCAAAAGGACTCTTGAAAAAAAAAAAAATACAACACAAACAATAAATAAAACACATTTCCGGAAAAGATTCCTTTGTTGTATTTGTATCTCTCTTCTGACAAAAACTTGCACATGATCACAAAAATGTAGGTTTTTTTAGCCTTTGTTTTTGGTCTACATGAAAAATAGGTATTTCTATAAGCATGGAGGGAAAAAATGTCATATAAGGTACAAAAAGATTTTTTTGAAAGAAAGAATATAATGTATTTTCCCAATTGCTTTTTTATAAAATAAGAGAACGGCCATTCAAGTGGAACTTAGCAATTAATTTTAACCACTCCTTATTTCCATGTGTATTCTTTTTAAAACTAAAACTACCTTGATCATGGTTTTGATTACAAATCCTGAAAACAATTATGGAAATGATCTTTAATATAATAATATATTTTACTGAATGTCTCAGCTTTTTCATTCCAACAACTGAAACAGAGACAATTCTTTGCATGTTGAAATGTGTAATTATCATGTATCCAAAAGGGAGGGTGTAATTTTCACATCTGATTACAAGGGAAGAGTGTAAGTGAAGCTGCCTGGGTAAACTTACACTTGTTTACAAAGAGCACTACCTTTGATATTAAAAACTCAAAACATACAAAACACAAAGAAAAATCAAGATTAACATGAGCAAAACTAAACAAAAAGCTAAGTATTTTTCTTGGCCCCACCACAAAAATAAAGTCAGTTCTTCTGAACTTGTATTGGTTGACTTATTTCTGATGATTTTAAGACTCACACATTATTTTGCAGCCTTGCTGGTGACTCTACTATTAAAGGTTAGGAAGCTCAAGCCCTAGATTTAATTTACAAGGAAACTTCAAATTCTTGCTATGCTTATAAACCTACGTGGTCAATTTAACCAAGAGAATGATTTTCCTCTCAACAGAACACACTTTCCTAAGTACAATAATTGCTTGCAAGATATGTAGTTTCTATTTTTTTTTTTTAATCTTCCTGCCTTTTTTTTTTTTTTTAACTTCTGATTTACCTTTGATAAGATCAACTTCTGCTCATGTGAACTTATGTTTTGGACATGTAGGAAGAGATAATATCAAGGAAAGCCAGAGCTGTGATGGTAGCTATCACTTAGCAAGAAGATTAACAATAGATACAAGATCACACAACAGGTAGGAAAAAAAGAAACTGTCTTGATAACCAACAAGTATTAGGAACACTTTCAATATGATATATAATTATGATCGCTCAGTGATTGTGGCAGATTTTGAAAAGCTTAAGAATCGAATATGAAGTATACTCGATATTCCTATTGCATCCCTTAAAACAGGCAGGAAAGGAAAACAAAGAGAAGGAAAAAAGAGAAATGTTAAGAAATCGATTTAAGAATGGAAGACGCAAACATACATGCTAAATGGAATCCACTCAAACGTACTCTCTGCGTAGCTTTCCAATTGTATGGAAAGCAGTGAGTTTGTTAGAAGGCTATTCAGTTATCTAAGTTTTCAAATGCAGGATTAATTGTAAGGCTGATTTTTGGTATACTTCAGAAGCGAGGTGGGGTTGGTTTGTTTGTTTGTGGCAATTTGCCAAATCTAACTCGACAAGCAAGAAGTTTGAAAAAGGATGCACGCTACCAAGTGATTAAGATTTAAGGGTAATTACCATAAAATAAAAAGTTACTCTTCGAAGAGGAACTCGCCTCCCCATTCTAAGTTGACATTGCTGAAAGCGTTTTAGGGATAGCCAGAGCTTACCTTTCATGAGATCTTAGCTATTTTTTCTTTACATAGGATTTCACTGTGAGTCTTACATTCTGCTTCCCATTACATCAAAGAGCAAAATACCTGACATGACTCTCCTTGCTCTTCCCCTTCCTTGGGTGTGCCTGTGCCCTTCCCTGAATGTCTAGGTGGGAGAGGACCTGGGCACGTCTGGAGGGAGCGGAGGTTTGAAGGAGATGTGCAGTTGCCAGGTAGTTTAGAGGCTTACCCACCCCCCACAACACACACGTGTGCACAGCATACCAATCAATGCAGTGCGGAGCTCATTCTTCACTGTGTTGTTAGAGTACATTTGCTTATATTTCGCACAATTTTAATTTAACCATATTGATCAAACTGAACACTCAATAAGACCCTAGGCACCTGAGGCTTATTAAAATTAGTCAACACAAAGCAAGTAAGCGAGGAAGTAATGGAGACTGTTTGGAGATTTAAATACAGTGGAACCCACTTAAATAAATACCTGTTAATGAAATAAATCTATTAAATGAATACATTTTCTCTGAACCAAATCAAAACACATAGAGTAATACTCAAGGGGACCTTTAAATGAATACTGCTTAAATGAATAAGCGTCTTAAATGGACATGCTTCTCTTAAAAGCCCGTAGTATCTGCATGTTCTCTAAGGTTAATTAAAACAAGAAAAATCCATGTTGACTTTTTTTTTTGGACATATTGTCACTCTTTGAAATTAAGAAGAAAAATTGCTTAAATAACGCGATTTAAATAATAAAATTTTTCTTAAGGCTAATTGCCCCTATGTGTGTGGGCCTGTGTCTCTAGGTCTGTCGTGGGCCTTGGGCTCATGGGGGGACAAACCCTTGAAACAGCTGAGCGGGTATCCATTTGTCTGGCAACATACTTATGGCAAGGGAAAACAAAAATATTTTAAACTTTGAACCTCCTTCCACAATCTTATGTCACAGAGATACGGACTGGCTACTTTTAACATATAATTTATTTCCTCTTTGGAAAGTTCTATTATTTCTCCAGCGTGGTTGGAAGGCGTGATTAAAAGAATCAAGTCCCTTACTCTAATGATGTAAGAAGAGGACAATTGGTACATTCGGGGTGCTCAAAATCATGTTGTTGTTGTTTAAAGACATAAATGTCTTTTTTGTGCAGGAGAAAGCCACCTAACATGTAATCCACCCTATGAACGAATGTTTTGTACACAGTACACAGCATTGTTCAGTATATGGGCATTGTTGCCCAGCAGAGCTCCAATTTACCAAATGCTTTTTAGCATAAAGTTTATGTTGGACCACATCTTTAACTGATCGGGTCTCTCTTTTCCCAGAGGGGTTGACCTATGGCGGTATGTTATTATAATGAAAGAAAAAATGCAACACACACATCGAAGTCTTAAAATATAATACCTTTTAAAAAATACTGTGGGCACACGATCTGCAGAAATGTTTCTCAGACCCCCCTCTATCTCATATTGCCTTTAGAGGGCCTTGTTTATTCATTTTGTCCCCCTGGCCTAATAGAAGATATTAGCTCTTTTCCCTAAGCAAAATCACTCCTATCATGAATCAGGCAACTAGTGGGAGACTACTGGCCAGGTTTCACCCCACTAAAATTCTAATCTATACTTTGTCTTTTAGAATTAAGGAGAAAATGCATATCAGCAGAATCTCCTCTCTATTTCATTTATAAATTACGAGAATGATGCTATTATATATTATTAATTTCTGCTGTTCTCCAACTCTGCTGCGGCAGTGAGCTGCGGATGCTGGAACGGTGTAATTATGTTCTAGTAGGGTAGCCATCCGTTTCCTTTCAAAAATTTACAGGATTCTTAATCACGCTGCTCATTTGGGTGCGCAGCAGCGAGGATGGCGAAACACAAACAGGGCACGTTCGTTTACATAGGAACACCTGCTTAGCATGATAGCAGATGTCAGTCAGTCAGCAGAACACAAAAGGGAAAAATACCAACAACAGCAAACTCGCCCCATTTTGATTTGGTGCGGGGGAATCTTTACAGGAGTGATGGCAGCAGTGGACATTCCTTCTAAAACACAAACAGAGTCTCTGAAATGCCCAAGTCGGCTTGCGGTTAACATGGCATCAGACAGAAAGGGCATTTGCAATGTGGCGTTCTGGTATTGATTCTAACTCTAGAATATAGGGGAATTACTAAAGCTGTCCTGCCTCAGTTTCCCGGTTAGTAAGCAGTCGAGAGGTTGGCTATTCTAAATACAAACCCTGGTTGCCCAAAGGTGGTCATCATCAGAAGCTACGTAATGGTAACAGCATGGCTCTCTCCACACACACCCGGTTCAAATCCCACTGCCGTCACCGAGCAGTTGCGTGTTTTCGGTCAGGTTATTTAACCTTGCTAAGCCACAGTTGCCTGATTTGTAACGTCTGTTGAGAAAATTAAATGAGATAATGTATACAAAGTGCCTGCCACATAGTAAGGATATAATAAACAGTGGCTGTATTATGATTATGATGATGGTTATTATTACCACTACTACTATCATCATCATTACCATTATTTTATTTTGATCCTTGCAGAACCTTTCCTACTCAACATGTTATTTATTAAAAGTCTGGAATGACAACCAACTGGAATCTCTTGCAGAGATCATCATGAAACGTGATATTTTTGATGTGTGTAGTTCTGTAAGATTATTATAATGACACCTACTACTGTTATTTTATAGTTAGAGAGCCTGTCATCATTTCCACTACATTTTCTGGGATTTATATCTGAACCATAAAAAAGGCTTTCTGAGCTGTACCCTGCCTGAAAAAGAGCCTCAATGAAAGTGAAGTGCTTTCTAGAACTTTGACACAATAAAATGAGGCTATGGAAAGGAAAAAATTAGAAGTTCGTCATCTTCATATGCCCACCCATACTTAAAACTTTTGCACCAGTTTTTTAAGGACTTTTCAGACGACCCTGGTATTTTCCCTTCTCCCCCTTTCCCCAAAATGGTTAAAATTCAAAATGGAAAACAGCTATCACACATGGGCAATGACTAATTTTCCTAAGAAATTTTAGTATTCGGAATGTGTCTGCTTGTGCAGGCCTGTGCGTTAAAGGCTCCCTGAGTATGCATTGACTTGATACCCAATAATGGCTGCTAAGGAGCCGTTATGTAGTGCCGTGTCAATGATCCGTGCATTGAGGACTCCCTGAGTACGCATTGACACGATAGACCGGAACGGCTCAGAAGAAGCTGTTATGGTCTATCATGCCAATGATGTGCGGATATTGGCAGGGTCTCTGGCCCTTCCATGGAAATTATGGAGTCTCTGAAGGAACTGGTGTGGGCGCCATGTGGGCGCCATCAGTGAGCTAACAGTTCCATTTTCCCTCCTCTTTGAGTTTACTTCAAAAAAGTCAGCTTGGAAAAGTTGTCCAATAACTTCAGTGGTCCCACGTTACCTCACCAAAACATAAGCAAGAGTTAAAGATATTCTTGCCACTTAGTCTTTTCGTTTCTTCTCAGAGAAAGAAACTGATACTGTTAATATTAAAAGGAGGAGCAAAAGTCAAGGTAACATTTTTTGGTTATAAGTATCTCTTTCCTGCTTTATGAATTTCATGTTACTCATCTATATGGTGCTGGGCAGACTTTTTGCGGCGGTGGTGGTGATTTTCTGAGATTGGAAGATTGCATCTCTGCAAAGAAAAATTCCTTTTTTATATGTCCTCAGCAGTTGAATAGGTACTCAGAACTTGGCATATAGGAAATGGTTCAAAAAACCTTGGGAAGAGAAGTGCAAGTTCAAGAATAAAGTTTGGATTCACACATGCTTTACCAACTTAAGGCAGTAATTAATTCACTTATGGTATTTACATGCCCCTCTTCAGATACTTATGGAGAACATGGGAATTTTAAATTCACAATTCAGTGCAAAATTTAAAATGATCTTCATTAGAATTTGAAGCTATACTCTAAACTGCTTTATATACTACCAACAGGGAGCCTCATTATGTAGTACTATATTTGGACTACCTTCTTTTACATTTTGTAGCTGTAGATTTTGAATGTATTTCTGGTATGCTTGAGCAGAATCAAACAAAGTGTTTTAATCTGCTCTATTAACTAACCAATCCACATAGTTGCATGGCAAACGTATGAAGTTAAGGGCCCTTAGTGCATCTTCTTTTCTGATAACGCCAAAGGATCATGGAAGAAGAGAGATCTGAGATAACCAAACACAGAATGGTGGCAAAGCCTCACGGAAATACCAAAGCGGTTCACTAAAGAGGATGGTGGGAACAAAGAAAGAGTCAGATTAGGCAGAAAATTGTTGGAATGATTGTGATTCTAAGTACGGAAAGTACTTCTGCATGCTCACTTCCTTGAGTAGAAAATAGTCCAATTCTCATAATGAAATTTGAAACTGAGCTAAGATATCCACCATTGGTGTTGACTGACTTAATGATGGACAGAAGGAGCAAGGCGGGGAACTCACTAAATGCCCACCCAAACTAAATACTCACTAAACAAAGAACAGTAGAGGGAGGAGATATAATATTAAATACCTATTAGGTACTTGATACTTCCTATTACCAGTATGTCTTCACAACAACCCTGGTGCAGAGGCTTTATGAGAAATGGAGACACAGTTAGGTTGAGCAACTTGCCCCTGGTCACATGGCACGCATGAAGCAGACACCAAATTCGAGCCCAGGTATCTAAAGCCTAGTCTCCCCTGAACACCCGCACTTCCTCTCTACCTGACTCCCTGACTCACAAGTCTTATGGGTGTCACTGAGAATAGTGGAAAAGCCAGTTGAATGAAATATAAACCAAAGGAGAGAGAGAGAAAAGAAAAGAAAAAAAATCCCAAGTATTCAAAATGGCATAGCTGTCACTAAGTGGAGTTCAAGAAATTGTTACTAGGATGGTAAGGAGTATAACATAAGTCACCAAAAGCTTTTTTCTTGATATTATAATATACGCTAAATCTTTAATGTACCTGCTGTATTCATTTTCAGAAGATGCTTGAGTAGAATGGATTCATCTTCATCCTAAGTACAGCCTCTCTCTAACCAAGTGATCCTTGTGTCCCACACACCGAGCTAGTCACTGGTGACGGTGAGATGATCAAGACTGTCCCCAAGGTGTTTGCACATTAGTGAAGAGACAAATAGGAAACAGATATTGTAAGTGCTGTGATAAAGGTCAGCCCAGGATGTGTTCTTAGAGGAAGTTTTTTTAGAGGCTGTTGCTCCTCTAAGAAAGAGTACTATGTCTACTTCCTGGAAATGAAGAGGCATAAGACCATGCCAATCACTGTGACTATTTCTTTTCCTTGTTTGTTTTTTAACACGCCCTAAAGAATTGCAAAGGAATAAATACCTCAGCTTAAGGTTATTGTTTCCTCTTTTCAAGAAGGTTTCGGCATAGCCCAGAAACTGAAATGCCTCTGTCACAGAACTCCTGGCAGCCTGTAGCCATGCTTTGAAATAGTCATAATCGGAATTTATCGAGGATCTTCTAGGCTCCAGATACTGCCCTCAGAATTTTGTTGAATGTTCCCAAGGAAGTCTCTAAAATAAGTATGATGAACTAAAACTCATCATTTTAAGCATGATGAACTAAAACTCAGAGAGGTAAAGAAACACACTCAGGGCCACATGGAGAGTAAGTGGCAGAATCAGAATTTGGACACAGATTTGTTTGTGTCTGAATGCTGTGTTCTTTCATGGTATTGAAGCCCTCAATGCCTGGGGAGAAAAGAGAACTAGGCTCTATTCATCATAAATGAATGGACCTAGGGATGTTCTTGGGGCAGGAGTCTGGGGAGTGGAGATGTGAACATGAGTAGTGGATCGGCTCACCTCGGAGGTGCTAGTAGACGGCACACACAGCAGGGTGTGTGAGAGAAAGGACTGCTTCACCTGGACGTGGACCAGTCAGTAGCTTCTAAATGTCATGCTTAGTTGTGTAAGCTCTTTGGAATCTTTAAAAAATATATCGAATTCACATCCCATGCACATCTCTTATGGCTGTTGTCCAAATCCTATTATCTGGGAACTTAATTTAAAATAGCTTGGTCTTTTTGAATTGTCAAAAATTCTAATAAAACAGGAATATTTCATACTTGCACAGACCACATTCTGTGGGACATCCAAAGCTTAGCTCTTAAATTATGTCCTTAGATCAGTGAAGAAGTAAAACCTAGACCCTACTGAAAAGCACAATTCAGATATGAATTCGAATGGATACTTGACTCACATGCAACAAAGTGCCTGCCTCAGTGCAACCTATGTGAGAGGCACCGTTCTGCTTCTTACCTGTATCTACTAATAGTCTTTAATTGTCACAATAAGTCAGAGATTTTAACCAAATGGTTTAGTTGCAAACAGAGAAAATGCTCAATTATTGTTCTCTCTTGATAATGTAAATTAATTTCTGAAAAGGTAGAAATCTCTAAGTTCATTTCCTTAAATTCTAAGCCCTTTAAGCAAGGTTGAGAATGTGGGAATATGCAGCTGCATTTTTTTTTTAAAGGCTACTGTTCCTTTAATGCCCAGCTGGTTCTGAGATGTAATAAAATTGACATATTGATTCCTTTGAATTTACAAATGCCTGTTTCATAAACTCCATCTCCAAAGCCTAGGCATCTTTAGAGCACTGTCATTTTTTTTCTCCAAATGGATCAATTATGTGCCCACGTAATCCTGTTACCTGTGAAATCCATGCATACTTCTCCCATTTGCTGCAGTTCCCAGGCGGACAAACTTGCATTATGTACGCATAAACAAACAGCGCATTTTCCTGATATTAGAGATTGTTTTCAAAGTGAAAGGCAATCTCTTGGGTCCTTTACTCAAAAAAGAGAGAGAGAGAGAGAGAAATGCAAAGAAAAAAGAAAGAAAGAAAAAAAGAAAAACTGTGTCTGTTCCTTCAAGCAACCTCAGCTCACATACACACATACACAAACAAGTGTGTGTATGTATACACATATACATATATATGTGCATTTATATTTATTATTTGCAGTTCCTAACAATTCACTTAAATCATATAGTTTTGCTATGTTCAGTTCCCTTTAGCTGATTCACGGAAGTCAATTCTTCATTTTAGTTCAACTAGTTCATGAAGGTTTATCACATTTTTTTTGTTGCTGTCTTTCCCCCTTTGTTGATAATTAGTTATTTAAGGACAAATCATCCCTAAGATACCTTGAAACAACTGAGAAATGAAAACCCGAAGTGAATTAGGTTATAAAGTTTGCAGCCATTTTCTAGAAAGAAAAGTCCTCAATAGTTGTCACTGTAGCACTTGGCACCCACCGGCTCGGAGTCCTCCTTAAACACACACAGAGTCCTTTATTGAAACAACCGTAGAAAACACAAGGATTCTGCTTCTACTACATTAGGAGAGAAACGCCTCAGTGAACTAGAAGGTCTTTCCCATGTCTTAAATCTGAAGCAGCAAACTGTCTTCCCACACAAGCACATTTTCACGTTCACGTGTGGACACCCTCACCGGCACAAGATGCATACAGAAGGCTTCCGTGCGACCATACACACAGACCGTGCCTATAGAATCCCTGCAAATAACCACCAAGCAAGCATGCTTTTGTCTATGTGTGAGCTCCCTGTGTGAACAAAGTACTGTGCAAGTTCTGCACCGAGATATGAATTCTCGCTTCATTCTTTCAGCCTGTGCTGTATCTGATTTTCCTCACTTCACTGGGCACCCAGCAGTCCAGCTACACTGCACTTGCACTCCACAATTTGTCTCTAAGAGATTCCCAAAATCACAAAACATCTTGTCTGCTGTCCAATGTGCTCCCCATATGCAGAAAAGATGGTCTGAAAAATTGGGTTGTGTTTGGAGCCCTGTGGCCTGGCCCACCGCTGCCATTGTGCGGGAGTGGTTTTAAAGATAAATGACTGCATGTTAACCAGATTTGACATGCTGTACAAAGGCAGGCACCTTTGGTCCCATGACACAGCCAAACAGAAAACACAACAAGCAAGCCTGGCAAAGATGTCCGACATGAATAAAAGCACAACAATTTGTCACATAGTTGTTACAAAATGTTAGCAGCTTTAGGGCTTGCCATGGGATGCCAGAGATAAGGCATGTAGAGAATTTGGAAGTTTGAGGATTGGTGAGTCTTAGGCAATAGGAGAGTTAATTCGGAAAAGGGGGGAAGTAGTCATCGCAAAGGGATTATTTTCATTTGCTTCCTCATCAGGCCGAAGGAGGCCTTAATGTCATGAATTAAATCAGCAAGGCCAGTGTTCCGGGGTTGACTAAATTCCTCTGTTTTGAAGGGTGTCTGTTAACCATCTCTTTCCAAACTCCCAAAGATGTAACACCTTCTGGTGTCAGTTTCTTGAGGATCAAGAATCGTGTTTCATTTTCTTTTTCAAACTGGCATAATGATGAATGAAAGGAGGAATTCTGAGGATGAAAAATCCTTATACCCCACTCTGTCTCACCCTTCACCCAGAGAAAAGGGAATCAAACTGCCTCACTTTAACTCTTTTTCAAATGCTGGGTTTCCTTTTCCAAATGTCCTTCCACAATCACTCGTAACTCTGGAAATTCCACGATTCCGGTCACATTCAACCATAAACTTTCTTCCTGACTCCGGGCTCATGCCCTTGCTAAGCCTTACTGTCCTCCTCCGTAAAAGGTGTATTAAAATAATACTATCTACTCGATAGAATTGTGGTCGGGGCAACATCTGATGGCATAAGCAAAATTCTTAGCACAGGTCACAGCACATTATAAGTACTCAATAAATGTAAGATAATATTAGCTTCCGTGCAGTTGCCAGAGACATTTCGCTGAAACACAAATATGATTATGTCATTCTTCTTCTTTAAAAAATGGTTCACAAGCTCATCATCACCTATTTGCTGGACCAGAGCCAGAAATATGGCATGGGACATTCCATTCACAGACTCAGTTTAAGCTCATCCTCTTGCCCACGCCCTATGTTCAGACACCTTAGCCGGCTGATAGCACCCGAGGTGGTCTACCTTTCCCTCCTCCAACGCCTGTATCTCCCCTCCTGCCAGCCCAGGATGCCCTTCCCTCATTCCACTGGTGAAATCGAAGTCATGTGCCCCACACTGCCCTCAAAAGCTGCCCTCCCCTGGAAGTCGGCCCTCCCCACCTGCTCCAAGATCTAGTTATGCTATCTTGTACACTCTGTGCTCACTAGGTACAAAGTTCCTTATTGCACTCATCACATTTTTCTCATTTCTGGAGCACCCCCAACCCCCTTTCCCACTAGACATCAAGCTCCTCAGAGGCCCAGGCTCTATCACTCATTTTTGGATCTGAGCCTCAAGTATGGTGCCAGCACATTGTAGATGCCCAATTAATGCAGAATGAATAAGCACTGCAATTCTCTGCTGGAATACCAGAGGCCTACAAGGCACCTGGTGGCATACTATTTAATTATTTTTGCAACAGATTTTTTTTTCTTATAATGCAAAGCCCGGTCACCCTTGGGAATGAGGGTAAAAGAAGCCCTGAGTGGAAAAAGAAAATGTGCATTTTCTTCCGCGAACCTGACATCAACTCTGAAGAGGGAGGGATTGCTACTAACCACAGCGGAATGAATCAAGTAAGCTCAGATGGCAAACTTTGAAAAGAAAAAGGACTTAAAATACCAAATTGCTGGCCAGTCTAGTGCTGGTATAGTTGCATCGTTCAGACCTTTCCTGAACATCCTGATGATGCCGTAGGAGTACGGAGAAGACACTTGGGAGAGGGAGTTGATGTAAAAGACATTGTCATTGTCATGGTTCCATATAACTAACATGGGTGAAATCTCCCACGTAAAGAACTCCACATGGCCCTGTGAACTTACAGAGGACTTAGAACCAAATGTAACAAGGTAAGAAGATTTCTACTGCAAATTTTCTAAAGGGTAGGGCCTGGAGCTCTATTGACATCTGTGATTCTCTAACCTTTGTGACCCCTTGTAAACCCAGAGCCAGCGCAGCCTGGAGCACGTCATAGTACCTCCCCCACCCCACTGCTCTCCTGAAATTTGAGCCAAGCCCCATGTGGCTGCAGATCTTCTGTTCACAGGTCCTGAAGGGAATCTGGGAAGCCAGTCTTTGATGAAGTATGCACTATCCCTCACCGAAGGTGAACTGACCGCTGGAAGATGAAATCGTCCTAGTGGCAGTTGGGGGGGGGGGCAGGTAGGAGCTGGTGAACGCCTTGGGATCACGGAGTTAACAGGTGACCTTTCCGTTTCCTCCATTAATAGGTCTCATTTTATTTCTACTTGTAATATTAAATGGGAAACAGATTTAAATACGTTAGAAATGACGCCATGCCACTCGGAGTCACCAGCTGAGTTGTCACCTCTAAACTGCGCAGTTCACTTGTGTCCTAAAAGTGATGAAGAAGGGTCATGGGGGGGAGGTCTGATACCAGGCCTGAAATCAGAGGACAGTCAGATACCGTCAGGGACACAGATTGTTCCTTATTTTTTTGTCTCTCTCCCTGAAATGTCAGGGTTACCCAAAGAATGTCTTCAGAGTGAAATCATTGATTTCCGCCTGAGACACCAAAGAACCATGCAGAATATTTTACATGAGAGAATCCGATTATTAGATTGATTGGTAACAGTTAACTAAACATATTCTTAGGATGAGCTTTATATGGAGAGATCATTTTGCAGAATGCCAAATACAGGAAGGGGATGCTTAAGAAGTCCCCCAAAGTCTCTTTAACTCCACTGGCAGCCAGATATTCAAACCCCATATTCGCCTTGATTAATTATTAAGATATTTTCAATTCACATTGTTCAGGCGGTAGGGATAAGCATATGAAAGTTAAATTTGTCCATTAGAAGGAGATCTTAAAAGCTTAGTGGTTCTTATTTTAATAATAAAAACATAGCTTAAATAAAAATAATTTTTAAATAGTATCTAAAGTATAAACTTACTCAGGTACTAACAGAATGTGGCATCAGCGTGCTCGAAATACATTAAGTTGATGGTATAATGCTTTATTAGAAAGTTGCACCTTTGTTAAAAGAAGAGATGGTATTAATAGGCAGAAATCCATTTCTTGTTTCATGTTCTGGAAAAATTTTTCCCAGTAACAACTTTATTCACCAGTTTTGGAGGCTTTTAGGTGGAATAATAAAGATATGGTTAAAAATTCTAAGGAAAATATTGACCTATTCCAACTCTCTAGTTCCTCCTTAAACTCTAAAAATAGAACTTCAAGTGTTTTATTAGATTAGTTAATAGTCTCTGTATGTCTGTGCTACCTGTTCCGTGAGAAAATTTCCTTCCGGGTCCTATTTTGATGATGGGGGTGTTGCGCAGAAAACCAAACCTACGCCAGTCCGAGCGTCAGGTGTACAATTTCGACCCCTGTTAGAATTTTAGGCTTGCAATTTGTATTGTTACGTTTCCTAATCTAGGTCTAAAATATGGGCAGCATTGCTTTTAGGAAGTA
The DNA here is from genome assembly GCF_017311325.1 of Ursus maritimus. NCBI lineage: Eukaryota > Metazoa > Chordata > Mammalia > Carnivora > Ursidae > Ursus > Ursus maritimus. Next base: position 82,624,503 of record NW_024423343.1, on the reverse strand, counting down.
AAAAACTGATGGATCGTGCCATCCATGGCAGCATTTGTTCAGCATTTGGTACAAACGGGAGAAAAAAGATACAGAATGCATGGATTGATTTTCAAATTACCTCAATATTTTGAAAACATTTTCACCTGCATGCTGAGAATGCTAAGAATGGCAAGGAAGGCAATTGTGCATTTGCACAGCCTCCACTGCATTCATTTATAAATTACCTCATCACTGACTGAAATTAACACTGATTCTTACAGGCAATTTCTCAATTTCCAATGCTAATTACATTTTTTTTACTTTTAAATTCTGTACCACCTGTTTTGGGCAAGACATCTTAGGCAGCGCGACCGCATTTAATCACAATTTTAATTAACCGCCCTGTAGATGTGAAAAAGAAGCAATTATAATGTAGATGAATGATGATTTTTCTGCATTAAATTGTTTTGTTTCCCTGGTATGTTGATTGTAACACAGCACACAAATACAGTAACTGTACAATTTTTTTCTATTGTAATTTAGTAATTGTTTTTGGAAAACCAGTTTGGGAATGAGTGACTTCATCTGTTTACAAATTGATTGATACTGTTCACTCACTGATTGCCGCGGCGTATATTTTGGTATTGCACAGCCTAGCATAAAATATAATTAGAGATGCACAGGCTTTGCAGCACCATTTTGGAATCTGAAAATCAACTGTAACTGAAGTATGTTTTCCTTGAGCATACTAGTATCAGTTGGGGCTGATGAAATGATAATCAAAACAATGGGCTTTCCAATTCCACCACGAGTAGAAACCCTTGGTTTCAATCTGATAGTCTAATATGGTAAGTTTATGAATTACTCCGTACTAGGCCTGGGAGCTGGGGGCTGGCAAGTCTGAAGCTTGCACAACTCACTCAGATCTGTATCACGAGAAGCATACCAAGTGAGGTAAGGAGACAATGATGAAAAATAAAAGAGTGGCTGCTTTGGCAATGGAAAGATTGTTCCCGACACCCCGGCACAATGCGCCGGTGTGCTGTCACTCTAACCTATCTCATCTCTACACGGGGATACAATAAGATCACATTCACGCTCCCGCCTTGCAGATACGGATCATGAAAGCCCTACCTCATTGCAGATACATTCAAAGATCTGATTTACTTGAAGCAGAGCTTGTGCTTCACCGGGCTAGGAAGGGGATGGGGGGGACGACAGCCATCAGTAACTGTTGATTTGAAACCTGATGCTGACTGATGGCTAGGAGATCTATGCTTACTATTCTCACATGAATTAGAAATCCCTTCAGGAATGCCCTGTACTAACATCACATCCACTCCCAATCTCAGGAAAGTTCTCAGTTAATGCCTTTCATTGGTATCACAGGGCTGGTGTCTCCCTCAAATTATCCAAAGAACTGTTCTGAAATGGGCTCACTTGCATGGGCCCTGGGCAAAGCCATTTCTGCTGGCCTGGAAACAAGGGGAAAAGGCCATGTAAGCAATTGTGGGTGTTCAAAGGAAACTATTTACGAGATCTCTTCATCTTCTAGTTCGCTTCTTTTTACACTCCATTCCTTAGAAGATCCTAAACCGGGACAGTTCATTAAAAGGTGAGAACTCATGTTGGTCCTAGCCATACATTTGTTCTAAGACATAGCAAAGATTATGGCTTTACTTGGAGCAATTTACAGATAGAAGGTTATGAGTTGGCACAACAAAGCAGATAATGTTGAGCTAGGGGTTGGGGCAGGAGGACTATTTGGATCAACTCGTATTTGTCTGTCTCTTTTATAAATAGTTGCTAACAAAGTATTAATAGAAAACACCAAACCAATGCCAAAGTTTACTTCATATATTAAGTAAGAAGCTGCCCCATTAATATATTAAAAGGTCTATTCTTTTGCCAGATTGGAGATTTGCATGTCTAAATCTTGTTCACGACAATAGGATTGGACACAAAAATCTCCCATGAAACTAAGAGAATGGCCCACATTGCGAGCTATGCTCCAAGCAGGATGTCTCTTTCATGTATGATACTACACAAAAGCTAGCAATAAAAGCTTATTCCTGCCTGGTCACCCCTCCCTGTGTCACCTTCTCTGGCTGTGAGAATTATTTGGTATAAATGAACATTGAGTAAAACTACTACTGAAAAAAAAATAAAGGCAATTCATTTCAGTTAGTACAACAGTCGCTGCTAAGAAAGTGTGCTAAGGGCAGGCAGAAGTAGGTATGTGTTTTACCCTAGAGATTTCATTTCCAATTTTTAGTGCAGTCTTACTGGTTATTAGTAGCGATCCTTTCATACCGCTGAATATTTTTCTCTCCTTTGCCACCTTCCTCACCTTCCTCAGAACAGCTCTCCTGAAAGATGTTGTTTTATGAATGGAGGTAAAAATAACCTTGAATATCTCAAATTATAGCCTCTTTACATAATGAAAAGGGAGTGATCTGGCAATAGATTAAAACAAAATTTTTTTTTCATAAAGTTGTTCCAGCAATAGTGCTTATTTGGAAGTTTCTAAAAGTGGTAGCATCTGTGCTCCTGCTGGGACGGGATGTCATCCCACAAACCTTTCTACGAGCAGTTTGTCTTGGAGAGAAAAATAAAGTACCTGATCCCGGGGCCTTAGTCAGTCTGAGCTCCCCGTATTTTCACACTCTGACCCACTGCGCGTTCCTTCGAGCAGAGAGCTGCTTCCCATGGCTACCTCCTCAATATAAACTTGCTAACTAATCTCTTAGCAAACACTTGAAGCAAACCTGAAGGGAGGAAAAAGAGGCAGAGGGGAACAAACCCCCCCCCCCGCATAGATAAAGCTCAAGACACATTCAACGGGACACTGGAATCTAAATTTAGTACTAAACTTAACTTTTCTTTTGAAGAGCTAGCTGTTGTCTGTGGAACAGGGATTTTTATAACAATTATTTTCTTTTTAAATCTCAATCCTAATTCTCCTGCTGTCTGTTAAATAGGACTCATTTTAACACAAACTCCCTCAATTCTTTTCTTTTTTTTTTTTCTTGCTGGTAGCAACGTGTCTATCCTTACAGGTATTTGTAAGTGGTTTCTTTTATAACTGAATATCTTTTTAATGATATATCTTTTTAAAAGTCTGCCCAGACTGTGTATGCACAGGGTAACTTTTCCTTAGGAATTTATGTGAGAATCCACTGTTGAAATAAATAATGACTTTCAACCAATGATCAAAGAAAAATAAATCTTTTACCCTAATAAGACTTTTTAAGACTGGAATCCCCTTTTTAAATGGATAACAGTTAAAAGGCTACTGGCAATCTATTTACTTCCAAAGCTGTGTTTTAACGTTGGCTACACATAAACTGCAGGAGCAAATGAATCCTAGGGTCTTCGAAGTTAAAGCTTTTAAAATAAAGTTGGTATGTAGTATTTGAAAACATATTGTTTGGAATTTAAGTTTTAATATCTAGGAATAAACAGAGCATTAAATCAAGCAAAACTGTGACAAGGCCAATATGCACATGGACGATGCCAGGAAGGCATCTTCAGCCCTTTGTTCACAGCTTAACAAAACTGTGCCGTCACACCACTTTAGTTCAACAGTGCCTGTCGAATGGGCATCAGCAGATCAGCCAATGCCTGTCATACACAGAGCCTGAAGACGGTTTGAAAGCAAGGGCTTATTCGACCCCCAAGTCTAGTTGGAAAATGGCGAGGATTTTAAATCATCTAGTAAAGACACCAACACCCACCCTCCTGCAAAGGTGGGAGAGATGAGAAAGGATGAGAAAAAATACTGGTCTCAAAAAATAAACATGAAGGACAGAAAAAAACCATACTCAGGCAAAGAGAGCACTTTTCATATTTGTGTTCTTTGTTAGAGCAATTATAAAAGTTTTGCAATCATAGATTTTTTCTTAAAGTGACAATCCCAATACTGAAATAAAAGTTTAATGTCATTGCTCTTTTAAGATTTTCCCATGTATTTTTGGCCTTTAAACAACTGAATTAATGTTCTTATGTTACCAGGATAGGAGGGTGTTATTTGACAAAGGGAACTTGCCACCCCATGTTATTCGAAGGAGTATCTCTTTAAACGTATTTTTTTGCTACGTGGCTGTTTTTGTTGACAAAAATGCACTAACTTTTGAATTGACGGTCTCCTGAGCTCTGGTCTCTGTGAACACTTAATCTGCTCCCAAGCAGAAACCCAAGAAAACAAACCTGGTAAAGAGAAGGACTGTTAACTTTCCTACAAGTTAACAATTCGGGGGGGAAAAAAAAAAACACCAAACCGCCTTATTTTCCTCCTATAACACTGATCATGAGATTTGGCTTTCAAGCTTTAATAAGTGCTGAGGAGGTGCCTCAGAACTTTGCTCCTGTTTAATTAAGTGTGCCCACTCCTCTTTAGGCATCCAATCAGATGAAATGAGAGTGAACCCCCCTCCTTTCCGCACCCCCCCCCACCCCTGGAGTGGGGCTGGTGAGCCCTAGTGGTAAGAATTAGCTGAAGGTGTTCTGAATCTCCCGACATTTCCAGTTCCTCCAGGATACATTGCTCCTGAGATCCGCACAGGAGTTGAGATTTCCCTTACAGGAAAGTTGAAAAGCTCTCGCTCTCAACCTCCCCCCCCACCTCGGTCTTTCACTCTGCTACTGTCAGTTTGCTGCCTGTTCTTTAGCTGTCTCTTTTCCAGTCCCTACCCTGTCAGTTTCTGGCCTGCCAATTTCAACTTGAAGCTTGACTGGGCTGATTTGATGCAAATACCTCCAGGGAAAACCCTGAAACTGATGAACAGTTATGTCAAGTCGATTTTGCACCATCGGGAAAAGGTAACCTCTGAGAGAAAAAAAACAACAAGGTTAAAGAGACAAGGGCTTTTCACGTGTAATACCTCTGCTGCACATCTCGTTCACTGTTTACCATCCCTCAGAAATTGTAACTGTCAGAATTAGTCCTAATTGCAGATGCGAAAGCTGCCATTATAATAAAAACAGAGGCAGTGCAGGCATTAAATGTAGCAGCCTAATTTGTGAGACTACAGAAAAGGTAGAGTAAATGAATATTTCATTACTTTAATTACCAGGGACTACTCTTTTCTTGCTGTCTTATGATAAGTGTTGCTGTAACTAGCAACAGCAAACATCCACTAAAACATAAAGTGCAATAATCGTCCTGCTGTCAGGATCACCGCTTTAAAATACGAGCAGGGAAAAAATATAATGGTTTATCTATTTCTTAGAGATTGCAGAAGTAGAAGATGGAAATTCATTTAATGTCAGGGGAAGAAAAAAGCACACACAAAGGCACCAGTAAACAGGTTTTAGTCAGAGAATAATGGCTCCAAGAGAGAGAAGGAAAAAAAAAAAAATCAGTTGGCTATACATTTGAAGTGTTAGCCCTAAAAGAACGCTGGAGAGTGAAAAGTAGGAGGTAATAGTGTTTGGATTTTTTAAGGCAAAATTTTGTTTGTGTTGCACAACATAACTGCTTGAACATTAGAAAATAAAACTCCAGTGACTGGGGGAAAGACGAGAGGAAAGCAAGTGGTTTTCAAATGATTAAGCAAAGGTGGAAAAAGTTCAAGTTGGCAAAAGTTTAGAAGCTCAGTCCAGTTCCACTTAAAAAAGACTAGATAAAGCCTGCCAGAAAAAGTCTTTGCCTGTAGTTTCATAGTACTGATTCAAAGATTTGGTAAGTATCAGTAATTACTCACCACTGACACCTTGAAAAGCCCTGGGCATCTCTCTATAAATGTCAATTTCAGGTAAAGGGGCAAAGCAAAAGTGGGGAGGTGGCTGGATTGTGGGAGGGAGAGGTGGGCCTGGGAGTGGGGGGTGTGGTTGAGGAGGTTGCTGAGACTGGTTGAAGCCAGCCTGTCTCTGCATTTATCACTTTGTCCCAGAGGAGGTGTTTGTTCAACACAGCAGTTTGACAGCACAAAAACACTGTGGCCAGAAGCCCTATCAAAGAACCTACTGACACATATCATTTGTGGTCTTGGTTTCACAGGGGAAGGCTACCTCACACTTTATCTGCACAAGTATAAAACTCCACACATTTCTAAGTGTTCAGTATAGTTTAAACCCCTCCTTTTTTTTCCTTTTAAAAATTATAAACACTACTTTAAAATACCATCTTTATCCAGGACTCCTGAATGCTATTTTAAAAACCATAATAATTTGCAACCAGGTTAGCATAATCCGTGTTAAGGTTGGTAATATTGAAGGAATATGGTGGTGGGGGGGGCAATTTAAAAGCACAAAGCTTGTAATTTATCCTAAATAATACACTTAAAGTTGAGATTAATAGATGCAAGTAACTTTTGTAAGAATCATGTGGCACAGGGAACACTTCTTTTTTCTTTCAATAAATCCTCCTAAACAGGGGTCTACATTAATTCTTCACCTCTACTGTTTTCATTTGACTATATTTCATTTACAAGCTGTATGCTTATAGTGAAAGTCAGAGAGGAAAAGTCTCAGATCGGGGTTCTAGGGTGTATTTGTGTATGTGTGCATGTGGAATGTGTGCAAATTCCCATTAGCAGAGCAAAGGTGATGGGAAATCTTTAGAGGACAACCATTTTGCTTAGAGATTTTTCCCTTTTAATGGGTCTATTTATTATGAAAACACAGCTTACTGAGTTCTTTATATATAAACCTCACCTCTTAAAACTGAGAAATCTCATGATGTGAAACACTTCCATTGATGTGCTTTGTGTCTAAAATAGAAACTTAGGTACTTCCAAGAATAGGCAAATTGCAAAGTTTCTTTGATTACAGTTACTCAGATATACAAGACAACAGAAATACAATTTAAACTAAGAAACAGTGAAGTCTATATATTACATTATAGATCACTTGGGCACTGAATTCCTTGAAATAACACTCTGTTTAGGACAGAAAAAAAAATCTCAGATCTTAAATAGCATGATATCTTCCTCTGTTGATCTATTATTGATTGCTTATTTTTAGGAGGGAACTTGTCAGGAGTACCTTTCTTTCCTATTGTTGATTATAAAAAGAAATATGAAATGAAATAAAGAACAAAAAAATCACTATATAGTCATATTAACAACCTAACTATTGAAAAGGAATCCATTACATTTTTTTAAATGTAGAATATGTTTTGAATTTTTGTCATGGGAAATCATTAATGACAACGACCTGTTCTCAAAAGAATGCAGTCGTTTACCTCTATCACCTGAGATTATTTAAAAATATTTCCACCTTATGGTTGCGACTTAAAAACACACCTTCATGATAAAGTTAACTAAACTGGCCAGTTCTGCGTTTGTCATTTGCTTGAAAGAATATCTTCACTTAAGTGGGATTTAAAATCTTAACTTCAAAACGGTTGCGTTCAGAATTAAGTCTCCTCCAGTTTAAAGCAGAGTATGTGTGGGTTCAAGTTGAAGTAACACACGGCAACCCAGAAAAATGAAGAAAAACTAAAAACAGATTAGAAACAACAGAACATGAGGTTTAATCCCATAGATTATAGGAGAAATGGTCTGGAGACTTAATTTTATAGAAATGCTTTTTTTTTTTTTTTAAAAAGGAAAGGTAACTTAAATATGTACACTAACATTTCAATATTGTCTTTTAATTCTATCAATTACTTCAAATCTCATGCCCTCAACTCAGCTTACTAATAGACTTAAGTTTGTAAAAAAAAAAAATCATAATCATTATGACGATTACATTCCTCAATTGAAAAATGAAAGCAAAGTTCAATCAGATCCTTCTCAAAATATTTGCTCCCCTTATATCCCTTACGTGTCCCCGCTGCTTGCTCTCCCATAGTCTGGGTTTCGGAAGCCCACTATTAATTTCTAACCAAGACTGCAGCACCCACTGTAATGTACTTGGCTTTATTAGCTATCCTATGTTCCTGGGTCACAAGCACAGAATATCTGATGAAACATTGATCATCTTCCTCCTCTTTTCAGCTCCTCTAACTTTCCTGTCAGGAGCCTGAAAAAATATGCACAGTTACTGTTGCTGAGGGGAGACAAAGTTTAACTTCTGGGTTGGCAATTGGAGAATAATTCATGAGCAGATTTCTAGCAAATGATATGATTTGCTAAATTTTGGTCTTTGATTTATATTTATGTACTCCTGCTACTGTTAAGGTTTTGCCAACCTCAATTAGATCATGAATGAGATCATTTTAATTCAGCCCCCAAACTGTGACCTGACCATGGTCTGAAAGTGTTCAAAAAGTAATTTTAAGCCTCCCTTTGATTTGAAAAGGGATACTGCATGCTTGGTCGTTCATACAAATAACATAAAACTTAATTATTGGATGATTTGGCAGAGGACCTTCTTGCCAAACAACAGTCAATGCCAGCCACTGTGATGCTGGCGATGCCCGGGCCCCCGAGCACACAGCCCCCTGTATACAGCATTTGTTCATTGTGTCTCAGGGCAAGATGCTTTCAAATAGGATTCATGGATCTGGGAGGCAGGGTGCAACTCGAAGGGTGTACCATATTTATAACTCCAGTTAAAAAATGCTGTCTCACCTAGAAGGGAAGTAGATCTGCGCTGTCAAATCACCAGGAGGCTGTGACAAAGGGAGCTTGCAGCCTGACACACGGTGTAACAACATAGCAAACACCTTTAATCCTGTCATGTCTCATACCCTTTACTTTCTCACACATTTGTGGCTGCTTGAACGTTGACACCTACACTCTTTTTCGAAACTAAATAAGGCAATCTTATTTAAGCCCAAATGCAACACCTGTAAAGTTATTCTTGTGCCCGGCAAAAAATAACCATTAACTCCTTCCTCTTATAAATGCCTCTCTGCTTGCTTTGGCAAGTCTCAAGTTGGTAACAGTCGGCCTCGGGCCCTGACTCTGAGGTTCACATGACCTTCCAAGCTCTGAAAGATAGGCAACACTTCCCCCTTGAAAAGATGCGAGGGCTGTGATAATGTCACTGTCCCAACTGGCCTCTTACAGCTTTTTGAGCCGAAGCCCCTTTCTTCATCACAAACTTCTGGTGTCTTTTATAGTAAGGAAAGAGGCCCCAGCTGCTTTATTCCCTCTAGCTACCATGGTCTAATATTTTAAAAGCTGGAAATGAAAATAGCTTTTCTAAAGATATTTCCTGGAATTTTTAATGTGCTGCCTTGATTCCTTTTTTTTTTCTTGCCAATTATAAACCACCATTTGGAGGGCTTATGAGCAATGTAAGTCCACCTCATCTAATTAAACCACATTGTTTTAAAAGCTTGAACAGTTTTCATGTCTACAAGACTTGTCTGAATAATAAACTGCTAGAACCAGAATTCTGAGTGTCTTTGGAGAGCCAGGATTTTATCTGCTGAGTGCAAAGGGCCAGGCACTCAAAGAGTTAAAGAGTGTTCCCGCATTGCTGGGTAGGTTAATATCACAGCTGCCTGGTAAAGCATTATCCCGGTACCTCACTTAACAAAAGCCTCCTTTTGCAAACAGACTCCCACTTTCCCCCCAAGTGTCCAAAGGTGTTTACTGAAGTAAATCTGCCTAAATCCTTCATTGCTTGGGTCATGGGGGTGGATAGGAGGGGTGGAAGGTGTAGGGATAATCTCTTTTTGTAAATTCTGTAAATCTTCTGGGAAAAAGAAAAAAAAATTAGGAATCTGTGTCACATGCTCGTGTACAACTTCTAATATCTCCGCTAGTTTTGCTCTTATAAGTGAAATCCGCACAATGGCTATCAGAAAAGCCCCCATTTCCAATTATTCACTCTGCTGTGTGAAGCGATTGCACTTCTAAACTTGTGGTGTACGCGCGTGCGTGTGTGTGTGTGTGTGTGTGTGCGCGCGCGCGCGCGCACGCACGCGCATTATGTGCTTAATCTAATTGTTGAAAAACTGTTGGTATCTAAAAGCGGTTTCAGAAAGGGGGAAAAAAGACAAGACAGTTTAGGAGCAAGATAATGTAGCTGAAAAGTTGTCACGAGAGGTTTCTGCTCTTGCTGTGGTCTCATTCCGATACCATTAACTGCATGTTACTTTTGCATGTTGAAAATGGAGGCAAATAACACAGTAAAACCTGACAGGTCCGCCTGCGAGGGTTTAAACAGTTCCCAGTAAGAAGGAGCCCTTGAGGCATAAACTTTCTCTCTGAGGAGAACATGAATACCACCAACCCCTCCCTACAAATCTTGAAGCATCCAGTTTGAGATACAAAAAGGCTGTCATCTCACAAATGTTAAACATACTAAAAAAATCTGAAAAAAAAGTATGGAGAAGGTGTGAAAAACGTGGCACTTTACAGCCCTCAAAGCTTTTTAAAATAGAACAACTTTTCCCCCTAAAATTCTTTTCAGAGAATTTTTTTTTCCTTTTTGGCTCATTTGAGAGTTTCTTTCTTGGCTTTTTTCCCCTTTCATTTGAAAATATGAATTATCATAAAAAGTCAGGGGAAAAAATGGGAAAGTCTTTTCCAGTTTTCCTGAAGATTTATCAGTGTGTTCAGGCTGGTTGTAAGCACTTCTCCCTTTTTCTCTGGGCCAGACACCCATCACCAAAACCAGAGCAGGGCCTTGGGAGACTTATCCCTTCTCTCCTCCAGAGCAGTCTCCAGCTGCAGCAACCCCCCCCCCCACCCCGTCCCCCAAGTGCCCTCACCTCCCTGGTCTGATGGTAAACAATAAGTAAAGCCAAATAGTAGGCAGCACTCAAGAGTGGGAAGTCCACACACCTGACCCCAAGTCTAACAGGCTTCTGAGGGAGAATTTGATCCCTCTCTGACACTTTTTACCTCAAGTGTTGAGCGGGTGGCCATGAATAGTACAGACATGCCATCTTGTAACACTATATGCCTGTCAGGAGGGACAGGGCCTGGTCAAGCATCAACTATATAAGGCTGGTAACTAGGGAAAGCCCAACAAACAGCCACAAACACCTAAGTTATTTTACTCAGCTACTACCCTCTGCCTCTCTCCTCCTCTCCTCTCTCCTCTCTCCTCTCTCCTCTCTCCTCTCTCTCTCTCTCTCTCTCTTTCTTTTCATCTTGGCTTTCTGTGGCAGAATGCAAATGGAGCCTGCCGGCGGTGAAAGGGCTGAATTGTGATTAAGAAGAAGAAGAGCTCCTTTCTTTGTTCTCCCCTCAGGGGATGTTTACTGGGAGAGACACAGCGGATCAGATATGAAAGGCATTCAGGTCAGCATTGATGTGAGCGAAAGTGAAATCATACCTAAGGCATTCAAAAGACCGCCGTGTCAGGGGTTCAGCTAACGGTGCAGCTACTGTGCGTGTCTTCCCGGAGAGGCAAAAATCTTTTCACAGACTGGCGATTTTTTCTCCCTAATTTACTACAAAATTATAAAAGTTTCCCCACCCTATTTACCTCCTACCAGATGACACAAGAGTTAGTATTTTCTCTCCTTATGGACCACACGCGAAATTAGACGAACTTCTAATAACTGTATTACCTTAATGAACCAGCAAGGCACCATCTGAACTGTGAAATCTTTCTTTTTTAAGCAGATGTATTCATGTGTGATACATATATGCATAATATGTAGGGGAGAACTGAATGAAGAGAAGAGCCAAAAGCACACACATGGATGGCTTTTCCTCTCACTTTTCTCAGAGGAAACACAAGACAACACACACACATGCACGCATACACACATAGTATAAAAACAGTACAGAACACCTTAAAACGAAATTCTTTATTTACTTTGTAACTACTAGTTACACTTTTCCTGAGAGTTTTCACTCTGACAGGACTGTCACCCAAGATAAAAGTATTTGGCACATAGCTATTAAGGCAAAGACTTCCATAGAGTCTGCTGATTATTACTGCTTTCCTTTTAAAAAATGCTTGATGAAGAAATACTTGGATCTTACTTTTTAAAAGTTTACACTCCCCACAGCCCAAATAGTGATTCAATAGATTTTCCAAGTGGTAAGCTGATGCTGTTGGTATAAACAGAGCTATGTAAATATATACAAAATTCACAAATCACAGCAAACATACAAATAATAGGGAGGTGCCTAGATGTTTCAAGGCTTAAAAATGAAAATCACATTTCATCTTCTGACTGCTAAAGAAAGAAAAGAAATAGGGAGGGGGAATAGGGCTTTATTTATTGGTTTTAAATCATCCTTCCCTCTGCTCGGAATTATTTTTTTCAACCTTCACATCTTGGCTAAAAAGCACATTTGGGCTTATGTTAACATCTGCTTTTGTGGTGACATTTAATTCTGTATATTTTCAACTAGTGTTTCTGCATCACAGATTTTCCTCCTTTATCTCTTTGCTCTAAAAAGACAACCAAAGAGCAATCAAAAAGGTGTCTGACTTGGCCATTCAGACAATTGCCCCCTTGTGGGAATGCGGGAATGAATGGTACAGTGGACACCCCAGCACCATTGACGTTATAAACATGTAAATGAAACACATTAGGGCAGACAATCAATTGTCTGTGAGCATTGCAAACCTGCACTCCCTCTCTCTGTGACAGGCACAAAATAGTGTCTACCTTGGGAAGCCACGGTGCTGGAGAGGAAAAGGACAAAGAGTTCCCTTTCACACAGAAGAAAATGCACCTTAAAAGCCTTGGAAGAATGCAGATGACAAAAACTGTTGTAAGGAAAAGAATCTTCCACATCTTAGAATAAACGCAGCACTGCTAGAGAGCTAGCAACACCGTCCTTTCCTACCTTCAGGGTAGACATACATTTCTCCAAGGAAATATTCTTAAGACGGTATCAGGGTCTTTGATAACCTCTTGGAATTTTCTTTACTTTGAGCAAATTAAGCAAGCGAGAAAGGAAGCATCGGATGCATATGACATAGCCGTTTAGCAAGGAACTTTAATCTTGGCTTTATGCGTGTTTGGAAATAAATGCTTAAAGACGTGAATTTATTTTTATTTGGCAACAGAGTAACAATGTAAAGTTTAAAATCCTTAGCCCACCCTTACCCCTGGTGGAGCGTCACACTATGGATGCCAGCAGGCTCGTGGCTCTGCTACGACGGAAGGCATGTTCTACCCCAATGGACTTAGTTTTTCCAAACCGAAATAAAACAAATAGATCAGTCTAGATACATAGCCCCCAGTCTTGCGTGTGTGCAGCGTGACGAAACTTGCAGAAGATCTCCACAGAGAGAAAAGGATGGAGATGGATATCTTAGGAGCGCCCTCAGAACTGGTACCTGCCACACTGCCTCTGAGGGCTTTGAGAATCAGCAAAACAGGCTCCCTATCAACTCACCAACTTTATGAAGAAAGCTACTTGCAAAAGATTTCTCCACTTGCACAGATAACCAAGTCTGAAGCGACTGTAATCCGAAGGAAACTTCCCTGCCTCAGTGTGTACTAAGGGGCTCTGACTCCGGGCTGCCCCATCCCAACTTCACCTCTCAGAGAGGAGAGGCAGGAGCTACATCCTTAACAAGGGGCAGAATGCATTTCTTTCCCTTTTCATTTAAGCATCTCTGAAGCGGAAGCAACTTCTCTGTCCTCCGCTGCCTGCAAGCATCACCACCAGCGCCTCCACTCCCTTTAAGGAAGTGGTAAGGAGAGAGGGCTTATCTGAAAAAAGGATAATCATTTCTGCTCATCTGATTGTTTCTCCCCTAGGGTTCAAAGCCCTGAAAACACCCAACTTTATCCCTTTCCTTTACCACTGGAAATCAGAGACCAAAGGCGTTTGTAAAAATCTTCCCCACTTCCCCACACAATCCCCAACCCTTTAGCTGAAAGTTTGAAGAAAAACCAAATTTAACTTTTCTTTCTTTCCTCCATTTCCTTTCCCCCTCCTCTCCTACTTCAGTTTTCATTTAAAAGACAACTTCATTCCCTTTTCTGAAACAAGCAGTTTCCAGATTTGATTTTTGTTAACAACCTGCACGTCTGTGTGCGATTTTTCAGAGGCTGATGCTGGAAGGCAGTGGGCTGGGGAGGCTGGCCCATCTTCCCTGCTCCACAGGAGGCCGGAGGGAAGCAGGAGCATCCCCAGGAGCCGGAGCCGAATCAAGGGCTAAAGCAACAAACTTTGCAAGTTACAACCGGGCCCGCCAGTGGCAGGCAACAGCCGGGCATCTCCCGCTCCAAGTGCTCATTTCTGACTCCAAGGCTGTGTGGAGATAGTGGGGTATAATCAGGGGAATGGAAAAGGGGGGCTGGGTTTTCCCCCTCCTCTCCAGCTTCAGTGAAAGTGTTACAAAGTGAGTCAGGCGACTGAAGATCATCTGACTGAACTTTCTTGAAACCGACACACATTCTTGTCTGCCGGCAACTTGCTTTTTGCCTCCTTCCCCCTCACCCCTCTCCCCCTTTCCTCCTGCACATCTTACTTTCTGGGAAGAGATTTCATCCTTTCCATGTGGGGGAAAGGAGACTGTCAGCTCTGGATTAACTTGGCCCTGGCACTGTCTTTGCCAAGCATCTTGCTGGCCTGAGAATCTTGAAGGCTGGATTTTAGATTCTTGTTTCTCTCTTTGCACATTTATTTCCCTCAAACTGCCTCCTTCTCCTTTGCTTTTTAATAATTGTGTACAGCATCGTCTTCTAATCACATTCTTGACCAGCCTTTCAAACACACACATGCACACATGCACGCACACACAACTGCTTTACATGTTGTTTCTTCTTGTCGCCTTCACCTATATATACATTGTTGACTTCATTAAAATTATATAAAATGCCATTCTAGTTTCCTAGATGACCATTTTTTTTTCTTGCAGCTTCTTACTTCTGTGATTAGTATTGCCATTATTCCTTTCCAGGAATTTCTATATGATTTTGATAAGCATCATCATATTTAGTGTTATCAGCAAAGACACAAGCTCAAAAGTGACATCTTTTCCATGAATCCAGGAAAGAAGAAAAATCCACTCAGTTCAGATAAATCCTGGCAATCCCCAAAGGGAAAGGCATTGGATATGTGCTTGATGAGAAAGAAAATGAAAAGGGGGAAGAAAACTCTTCTACCTGCTTCTCAAAACCAGGGCATTGCTCAGTCAGATTAAACCCGAAGAAAAACACTGACAAGTAACCAATTCACAGCATGTTGTTTTTTTTTTTTAACAGATTATTTGGAAAAAGAGACAGGTAATAGTCAAAGTTAGAGGAGCTATAAGCAATGGACAGGCTTGCTGTTAATTGGGCAAGGTCTGAGGTAAATGCCTTAAAATGTGCAATTCAACTTTCCATTTCGGAGTGTTGAGGCTTCTCCCAAGTTAGTGGCTGGGCGGAGGGGAAATGGTTGCAGTGTCCATGGCTGAGCACCTCCCTGGCACTCTGTTTCACCTGCGAAGCCCCCAGCAGGCCTCCCTCTCAGCCAACCCCACCCCTCAGGGTTCCCAGGAAGCTTGGAGCCCTCTATTTCCCCAGACCTGGGCTCTGGCCTGACCTCACTGCCCGGGCCAGGCTGGTCATCAGTGGCAAAATCCCGAAGGGGGTGGGAGGAGGGAGGAAAGCAGAAACAAACATTCTAAATAGTCTCTTCTGCAAAAGAACACTTCTGGGAACCTTGCTTTATATCTCGTTCTCTTCTCTCTCTCTCTCTCTCAAAAAAATGACTGTTTAACATAAGAAAAAAAAAAGCCTCCTTGACACAAAGCTTTTGTTATCCAGTTGATCAGCACCGTGCTTTAGATACTTGTAAGAGGGGGAAAAAAGCCCCACAACAGACATTGATTTTAGAAAATCAATAACCAACATTTAATAAAAGGAACAGAGGAAACACAAGAGAGGAGAGGGGGACATTAGGTATAATTTTAGTGTCTACTAAATTACCCAGAGATGGGGAAGGGGAGGTCTCCTGTGTAAGGACCACCTTAAATAATGCCAGATACCAGAATGAAGAAAAAAATTAAATTAAGAGAGACAGACACACACAGAGAGAGAGAGAGAGAGAGAGAGAGAGAGAGGAGAGACAGACTTAAAAAGAGGCAGCCTCAACTGGATCTTGGGGAAGCAGCTCGGAATATATTATTGTACTTGTTTTTTTTTTTTGTAATACTAAGCCAAGCAAATAGATCAAAGGCAGCACAAAGGGAAAAGGCAGGATACGTAACGAACAGTTTCTGACCAAAATTCCTCTATCACTCCCCCATATGGCTCGACACCTCCACCACAACAAGCAAAAGATACACACACACACACACACACACACACACACACCCCACACACAACCTAGAGAGACAGAGACAGAGTGAAGCATCATTTGTCTCTAATCAAAATTCTCTCGTCTTTGTGTTTTCTCTCCCTCCAGCACCCCGCACTGCGCCCCCAGTCGCCCCCTCCCTGCGCCGCGCAGCTCCGGGGCAGGCCTGGGGCGCGCACAATTGTCCTCTCTAGAGGAAAGTTGCTCCAAGTGGGCCGGGCGGTCCCCGCGAGGTGCGGGCTGGGTTTGCGGGAGGCCGGAGGCCGGGCCGGCGCCGCGTCCCCACGTCCAGCTCAGGAGCGTCAACGCGGCCCCGTGCCGGGTGATCAAGCTGAGATCGAGGGGAGCGAGAAGTTTCCTTTCCCAGTCTGAGCTGGCGCTAGTTCGCTTGTTTGTTTTGGGGGGTTGGTTTTTCTTTTTAAACTCAGTACCCTCTGTCAGCTCCCCCCAGCACCCTCTCTGGTCCCCAGCTCTCTCCCCTCCCCCAGGCGCCTTCTGCGCTCTTGCCAATCACTTTTCTCTTTTATTCCCACGATTTTGTTCGGGGGTAACACCTAGGGGGGTCGATCTCTCTCTCTGTCTCTCTGTTTCTCTCTTTCCTTTCCTTCATCCCTTCTCTGCCTCTCTCCAAGATATACCTTATTAACAGTCACCCTTTTAATCTCCCACCTCTGGTCTGTGTGTCCCCCTCGCACCCCCATCTCCTTCCTCCTTCCTGACTCAGCTTGGATAACGGGCTCCTCCTGACCATGTAGAAACTGCCCAGAAAACTCTCCCTGCTCTCTTCGACCCCTCCAGTCCCCGGCGTGGGGCCAGAGCCCGCTGGAGAGGAGCCACCTACCCCCGAGCCCGCATGGACCCTGCCGGACCCCGCGCAGGGCCGGCCGAGTCCCTCCCACCCGAGCTCCGGGCGCGCCCGGCCGGGCCCCGCTGCCCGCGGACCGTTACTTGGCTTACGGAGAGGCGGCCGCGAGACTCCGGCAAGAAACTTTAAGCCTTGCGGAGGCACAGCCCCAGGCCCCCTCTCCCGCCCTCGCAGTTCCTCTGCCACCCCCGCCCCCGCCCCGGGATCCTGCAAGACCTGGCGCCCGGGCCCCCGCCCTGCCCTTGCCGGACACTCCCGCAGCCCGGCCGGGGACCCGGCGGACCGGGCGCTAGCGGAGAGAGAGGCGGAGGCAGCGGGAGGGTGGAGGCGGGGGCACAAGGGGGTGGCGGGGTGGGGGCGCGGGGCCCCCACCGGACCCCAGCGCTCGGAGCCTCCCCGGCGCCCCCCGCTCACTTTGCCCAGCACTTCCCCAACTCCCCGGGTCCAGTCGCCGCGCGCGCCGGGCTCCGGCGCCGGCCACGGAGAGAGGCTCGCCCGCGAGCCCTGGGCGCCGCCGCCGCCGCCGCCTCGGTTCCCTTTCCCTTTCCCCCTCCTTCTCCCTGGGTCTCGAGCCGCGGAGTGGCCCGGAAAAGTTTGGTTCGGGCCGCTTCTTACCGTTTTTCCTCCTGGGATTGGCTTGTTTGCGCCTCTTGCACCGGGGGCCATCCGCCATGATCGGCTGCTTCATTGATAAGAGCGGATCAGATGGCAGTTCGCATGGACTCGGCGCCCTGCTTCGGCAGCACGCAGGCTCGATCTAGCAACCAAACACAGCGACAATGTGGGCATCGCCCGCGCCCATTGAAACGCGCGCGGGCCGCCCAGGGGAGCCGGGCCAGGGCCCCGGCGAGCACCCATCCGCGCCCCCCAACGCCAAAGCGAAACTTCGGCGGCCCCCTCCCCGCCCCCTACCCCCAGCCTTGGCCCCGAGGCGCTTTGTGTTTGTTACTGTTTGGTGTGTTGCACCCGCGAGGGGATCAGAGAGACAAGAATTACATCTTCAAAATGAGTCATAACTCCTGACCGTATGAGGGAATGCACACGGCGGTACAGTAAGGCTGCTTGACTCAGGGCTAGGCGGACCCTTTCCTCGGAAAAGTCCTCAGCCCGGCTCGGGAACTTGGGGTGAGGCGAGGCTTTCTTTCACTCTCATCTTGTCTCACCCCACCCCCCCACAACCCCATTCCCCAGAGGAAACAAACAAACAAACAACGCGAAACAGCCCCCGGATGAAGCACACTCGGGCAAATTGATAATAGTAATTATAGGAAGCCCACTCGCCCCGCGCCCCCTCCCCTCCCCTTTTGGAGTTTATCGAGGCACTGTCTCTGCCTCCCCCCAGTCCCCCGCCCCCAAATTAAGATTTCCCGTTTCACGCCGAAATAAGAAGTATAATTATAAGCCTCTTTGGACACTGTCGCTTCCCACCCCCCCAACTCCCCCCCCCGGCACTTTGACAATATTTACTTAAGTATTTTCCCCCACCTCATTCACACACATGCTCCCCTACACTGGTTCCCTTAAATAGTTCCAGTAGAAAATTTTTTTTATCCCCTCAAGAAAAGAAAGAGAAAGTCCAACCGCTACGGCAATACTTTTAAGCTCTACTAAATGATCGTATCCTTCCTGGCTTCGAAACTTTTGTACCTAAAAATCGAGAGAGGCGCTGCATTTTTTCAGCTGAAACTGTCAAAACTTGGAGAAGGGGAACCTCGGAGGCAGGCAGGAGAGGAGAATCCCGAAACTCGGTGGAGGTTGGGAAGATGCTGTGCCTCGAGGATTAGTTTAAACAGGGGCTATAAAAGATGTAACAGATGCAAACTGTAACACAAGGGCCATTAACCCTTTCTCTGCCGAGCACACTCAGTCCCCACGCCCCGCACCTATTGTCTCCTGTGCTAGAAGCTTTGCAGAAAACCTGGAAAGTGAGTATCAGTTTCCACACATTTGCTGAGAGGGGTGGGGGGGGGGAGCAGAGAGAAGGGGAAGTGGATGATTTAGAAAGCACCTTGAATTTAACCTAGGCATAGTGGGTGACTTTTAAGTTTGACACGTTTTGTCATTTCTTGGCTCTCCTATTGATTGGAAATTGTTGGGAAAAATCCTGAAATAAGGAAATGGTCACACAAGTGTCTGGGATGAAACAGCTGGCCTGTCTGTATTCATGCTGAGACTTAAACACGATTGCATATAAATACATGTTTAATAAAGTAAGCTGCTAGTTTTATGAGCATGTGTGTGTGTGTGAGGGAGAGACAGGACATTTGTGCTGTAAACTTTATCTTTGCTCGTTATTTCTAACTCTGGAGTTAGTAATCTTGCCTTCATCATTATAGGGGAGCATGTAAAAATATATAAGTAGGTGGGAGATAAACACATTCATGTTAGCCGGGCTCATCACTGTTCCTGGGAACTCCTGCTATCTCTCGACTTTTCAGTGCCAAAGTATGGAATGGGATATGTGTGTGCATGTGTCTCCTGTGTAATCCATGTTAATACTATGCCATTTAAAATACAATTTCAAAAGTTACCCTTAATTTAAAACTCTGATATCCTGACAGCAGCTTTCTTCCCAGCTGTAGTGACCCCCAGACACACATACACACTTTGAACGACTAAGTTCCATGAGGACTTTCACTTCTTTATTTATCATCACAGAAGTGAGGTGTTACACATACATACACACACACAAAGAATAAAATAAAGAAATGAAACTCGCTAAGCAGACAAAAACAGGCAACTTTCTGCTTAGAAAACAGCCTTCTCCGGTGGGAGAGGATGCACTGCCATATCTAAGAGAAAGACTTGCCCCTGAATTTGGTAGGTTTGTATCAATCAAGTTTTGTAATTATTAACAGGTATTTGCCAAGTTTTAATTGCTGAATACAATGAATTGGGACTAGATGCAAAAATAGAGCAGAATTTCTCCCCTTGAAGAGTTTTCATTCCACCATGTAGTTCTCAATAAAACTTTTCCTAGGGTGGGTAGCAAAGGCACCTTTGGTTACCTGAATGGACAGGTAAAGGCAAATTATTTGGGGGAGGAAAAAGGAGAGAAAAGGAAGGAGAGAGAACAGGAGTGCCAGAGAAATCGAAGAAGTCACTCTTGGGAAAAGCTTGCCATAAAGGAGCTAAACCACCTGAAATTCCTGCCCACAGACACCTCTTCTCACTTCAGACTCACATCCCCACTTAAAAGGAGAAAAATCATAAAAGGAGGGTGGGGAACCATACAAAAAGGAATAAAAAGAGAGAAAAGGGAAAAAAACCTATGCGAAGTCTTGTTTGTAGTTTTGGCCAGAAATGGTGAGAAGAAAAGCATGAAAGCAAGGAAGTGTGGGGGAGAAAAAGGTGGAAGCGAAGAAACAGCTCCCGGAGCAACTGTACAAAACCTCGCCAAGAGTGTCGGGAGGCAGGACTCGTTCCTGCGGAGCAGGTTAGAACTGATCTCTTTCGGCCACTCCAGGAAACACAAACCTGGGGACGGACTGACGTGTTACGCCTCTTCTAATGACATTTTTTTCTTTTTCTTTTCTGTAGGAGAGAGAGGAGAGACCCTGAAACACGCGCCACCTATCTTTGTGGGGAGGATAATTGAAGCGCCCTGAGCGTGAGCATCATGTGAAAACGATCGCCAAGTTTCTCTCTGGGAAAGGATCTGGGATAGATTATACCTTGAAGTCTCCGCAAACGCTTTAGTGGAAGAAATGAAATTCCACCTCCCTCCCTTCCTCCTCTCTCCCTCTCGCCTCCCTCCCTCCCCTCCTTCTCCACGCCTCCGTCAAGCCTTTGGCATCATTATCCTCATCACTAAATCCTACAGAGTACAGGGCGGAAAACGGTGCACACCATTCACAGAACTGGAGAACTCTAAGGGGCGAAAGTTAAAGGGAAAGATCCCGGGTCCTCAATCCGGATCGCCTCTTCTTATACAGATATTTCTAATGACCAGATTTGAGATGCACATTAAGTTGTGTGGATTTCTCAGCACGTCTTCTGTAACTAAATTCTTTGCCCTTTTTCTTATTTTATTTTATTTTTATTTTTAGATGGCAGAGCCAGGGGAAAAAAAGCTGCATGTGAACTGCATCTTAGGGTGTGTGTGTTGGGGCGTGTGTATGATGAATTTCTGGATTGGATCCCAATACTAAAAAGTAGTTTGGCATTTTAAAAAAGGGTCTCTAAGTAAATTAACATAGAGCGCTGGGTTGACTGATCTCTGAATCTCTCTACATCTCACAGAGACCTCACTACAAAGTGAGGGAGTGTGTGTAGGAGGAAAAGGAGAAAGGCCATAGAGGAACTTAGCAGGGAAGGAAGAGCATGATATTAAACGGCATGGGGTCTAAGTTTTGGAGTATATATTTTTTTGATATTGCAATTAAAGTAAAATTAAAAAGAAAAGACTCCACCTTTGCTCTGAAGGGATTGGTTATGTAAATATGGAAGGGATTTCCTGGAGAATACAGCTTTCTACTGTATGGTTAATTAAATAATCACTCAAAAGCTTCCAACGTGACGCTTCTGTCGTAATCCAATCAGGTTACATAGGTCCTAAACAAGAAAGATATTTTCCACATCTGGAAGTCAGCAATTTAGCAAGTACTGCACATTATTAACCAATTCAGAGCCCACTTCCCAGGGGAATTTTTTTTGAAGTTTAAGTGTTCTTAACCAATGCTCTGCTGTTTTGTTAATCAAAAAGCTGGTTTACACTGCACGTAATTGGAACTAATATAGAAGTAAATAAAGACAGCCAAATTTGAGGATGCTGAGCACAGGCATTTATCGGAAAAGGAAGAGATCTCTTAGCCTCCAATGGTTCAGGCTCAATTTCTTAAAGAACTGTGAGACTTTTTTTTTTTTTTTTTTAAGAGTGAAAGTGCTTGAGAACCTCAGAGCACAAATAAACTTCCAGCCCCACAGCCTTTGGACTTCCTTGCAAAGGTAAAGGTGGAGGTGTCAAGAAGACTAAACAACCTCACGCCAGCTTTTCTGCTTTAATATGGTTAGTGTCACAGCCCCCTGTTTTCAGTCTGATGAAATCTGAAACAAATAATACCCTGATCCAACACTAGACTTTTACTTATATTAAGATAAACTGCTTTGAATTGTGCTTTGAATGTGTGCCTAAAGCAAGACTTTGAATGCAGGAGTCACTTGCAATTGCACTCAGAGGAGGGAAAAGCCACCACATGGGTTGCCACATCCATACTCCCAGAGGTGCATGTCTTTGAATTTTGTATATTGGCGGGCGGGGGGCGGGCAATAGCTATCCAGCATGACCACAGCCACTTCTTACTTTAAGATGCAAAAAAGTAAATTTTCACAGTTATTTACAGACTCACCTCTTTCCCAACTTGAATATTACAATGAGAATAGCTAGATAAATTAATCTTCTTCCCCACACCATTACAGATAATTTACCCATAGAAGAGGAGCATTCAAGATCATGAGTCTAAAAGTTAATTATAAAAAGAAAAACTAATGATTTCCAATATGGGTCAGACATATTTTAAATTTTATGTTTTACATTACTTTTGATAGTATATATTTATACTAACTATATGTATGACTTATCCGATTCCTCCTCTGAGATTAATCTCTATTGTTAATGTCCTTTTTTTCTTCCTGTTCCCACTTCCCCTCCTTTTTATTAAAAAAATGGAATCCAGCTTTCTCTACAAGTTTGATTTTCAGCTTCCCCACTTCCATTCCCATGGAAGAAGGATCCCATTGCTAGGAGTGATTCCAGGCAAGACCCCACTGCATTAACTCAGGTAGTCTTTGGGTGGTTACAGTCTCAGACAGACACTCCAGGCAAAACCTCAGGTCAAAGGATCCAAGGGAAGGGCTAACAAATCACTTGTCTTTATTATGTATATTAGTGTCAGGTTACTTACGAGCCGGCTGAGAGAGAGAGAGAGAGAGAGAGAGAGAGAGAGAGAGAGACTGAGAGACTCAAGTATTTCCATTAAAAACACCTAATCATCTGATTACTCTGGGCTCAGTAATTGTTGAAGTGGCAGGAGGCAGCCCCAACACTTAGGACTGGGAGTTCCGACTTTCAAGTATTTGATTTGGGGTAAAAAAGCAATCTTTCAGGTTCCCATGAAGGTGTATGTTTGAATGATGGCAAGGGAAGGGTCTCTGAGAAGGGTGAGCGCGCGCGTAGGTTGCCCCCCTCCCCTGTCTGGCACGCCCCTGGCACTCCCCTCCTCATTTGACCGAGAGTTCCCACCAACGCAGAGGCGGTGAGATCGGAGGAAGCCGTATATAAATTTGTTCCGAACACTCCCTTAGTCCGAAGGCCAGGTCGGGGACAATGGGGATCGTGGGATCAGCGGGATGCATGAACGCAGGGCGCAGGGAAAAGTCGAGAGAGGACTGGTGCTTTCGGCCCCTCACACAGCAAAACAAGTCCTGCAAATGGATCGCTCCTTCCCGATCTTTCTTCCCCATTAATAGTCCATTTAGAGATTAGCGCAGACGAAGGGGATTAAAACAACAGATACAAGTAAATGTGAAATAATACTGCAATCGACATCGGAGGGAGAAAAAAAATTCTTTAGGGTTTCTTTGAGTAAAATAAACTGCCTCCCTCAGGATTCCCTCCACCCAGGCAGGGTAAGAAGATGCACTTTTGTTTTCCAATTTCCTTCAGCCAGGATCTGGTGCCTGTCCCCCCATTCACCTCTCAGTCTGTCAATTTCCCCAACTTTCACAGCANAACACACAGGCTGTAGAAGGAATTCGAATTTGGCCCAGCTAATGAATTTTTTTTTTATAGCAAATTCTGTTTATTTTGTACCATGTGGAGAAAATAAAAAAAAGGAACCTATTCTCGTTTTGAAACGGAATTGATCTTTCATCTAGAGGAATTATTTCAACCCTGTGTTGTTACGCAGGAGGTGGGCAACTTCTTTTAGAGTTGCAAGCAAAGGGTGATAAGGGAGACCCATGGATTGGGGTGTGTGTGGAGGGGGTGGGGGGCGGCAGGGGTCCAAGCCAAGCCAAACGGTTTTCTCACGTGCAAACTTGCAATCCAATCCATTCGGAGTTGAGCCTAGGATAGGAGGGGAAAATCTATTTAAAAAAAAAAAAATCAGGAGCATCTCTCTGAGAAACCCTTTTAAACAAAATCAAAACAGGACCAGAGAACCTCAGACCGACCCTAACATCCCTGCCGTGAGGCCCGCGGGCTGTGGAATCACGCACGTCACCTGGCCCCAGCAGGGCGGCCAGCTGAGGGGTTCTTTTTATTTTATTTTCCTTTATTTTTTGAAGTTAAGGCTGAATCTCGGCTTCAGTGCTTTTGCCAACGTCTCCACTGACAGGAACCAGCAAACTTCAGGACTCAAATGAGCGTCTTAATTTATTGATGCAAAACAGGTCTGCTTGTCACCCCCAATTCTCGGCGCGCTCGGTCCCCCACGCCCCCAGCTTCGGTCCCTCCATTCGATCTCAGGGTAAGGCCCCGCCGCACAGGCGGAGGAGCACGTGGGGGGGGGGGTGTCGGTCCCCGCCCGCCCGTCCGCTCTCCCCAGACCTGAACCCGCCCGGGAACCCCGCGACCCCCGCCCCGCCGCCGGGTCAGCTGACCTGGGTCGCTAGCTAGCCTGCTCCCCGCCCGCCGCCCTGTTTCCGGTCCCCGGGGTCCGTGAGCTGCGCAAGGAGCGGGAGCGGCCGCAGCCGGGAGGTGATGCTGGGGGCTGATTACCATGAGAAAGGCTGTGCCTGGAAAAGCCTCCTCCACGCGACTGTCAATCTCTCCAAGGGAGGGGGGGCGGGGACGGAAAGGGGCCCTGTAGGAGTCACCAGAAAACTTGGAGTAAGTTGGATGCGACGCAGGCCCGAGGAGGTGGCTTTCGCCTCAAGTTGGAAGGCTGTGGCGTTAAGGGCGCGGACGCCAGCAGCCTCTCCAGGGAATTAAAAACCAAAAATCCTTCCTTACCTCCCTCCCTCTTGCCCTCCTGTCAGCCGTTCTTGCCCTTTATCCTTATTTTCTTGAAATTCTTTCCCAATTGCATTTCCTACATTCTCCTTTCTTTTTATCTGATTATCTTCCTTTTGCAATCTCTTGTTTTGTTTCTTAGCATCCTCTCTCTCGCTCTCGCTCTGATTCTTTTGTGCCTCCTTTATGTGTCCAGATTTATCATTTAGTTTTGAAAACACAGTGTTTAGTATGTAATTAATCTACCAGCAGGAGGTCAGGAACGCCTTAACTAAAATAACTCCCTGGGTCATCAGAGAGCAAGTTCACCAGGTGTCAGTGAAAAGTAAATCATAATCATAAATATAAATCAATATCTTAGTAATCAAATGGCTTCTTATTCTGAATCATATCAGCTTAAACTGATTTTTTTTAAAGATACAGTCTTCCTGGAAAAAAATAATAATACTTGATATAGGGAAATTGTGAAAAAAATTCTCATTTACAGTGATACTTTACCAGTACTTAACAGACTTTAGAAATTATGATAAGTAATTTAAAGAAACTTAAACTGTGCTTTATCTTTTAATATTTATTCAGAAAGCATAAAAAATTCCCAGAGCACCCTCCTCCCCACAAAGATTGATCTCTTCGGAGAGAAACATGTTTGTTTTGTACTTGCTAAACAAATTCACAACTTGAGTTGCTGGGTTGGTTTTTTGGCCAGGTTGCCCCATTACCTAGCAGGTGAGTGAACATGGGGCTACATATGTCATGAATGTGGCTATGTTTTTTGTTTTCCTTATTTTTTTGTCTTTCATTCACTTTGAGCACATTTGTGTTCACTTATTAAAATTCAGAGTTTGCACTTGTTTACAATTTGTTTACTTTGTTGCATTTTTAGAACTTGTTAGAAGTCAATTGAACATGTATATTAAGCTGCTTTTTAGGCCAAGAAAAATAAAGATGCATTAGAAAGATGCCTTTTATGCTTCATAATTATTAATTGACATTTTATGATGAATAATTAATCATTTGAATAATTTTGGTATCTCTGATCTGAACACATATTTGCATATCTAATGCTTGATTTTAACTGTCTTTTTTTTTAAAATCATTCTCTTAGGACAAAGAAACAAAGTAACATTTTAATGTAAATTTTCTCTTTAACATTTGTGTAAGTTTATTAAGTTGTAGTATTCTTTCTAGATATCTATAAAACTTCTTAACAATTTGTAAACCATTTATGTAGCAATCACATACAAATATGTGACAAAACTACGATTAATTAGGAAAAACAATACCCTGTGCAAAATCAATTCACTCTCCTCCCCAAACGCAGAGATATGCAGTAATTATGCACCATATTTTTCTTATTGGAATTTGATCTTGAAATTTTGGTTATGTCTATTTATACAGGTCAAAAGTGGAATATTGAGACAATTGACAAATAATAAAGACATGGTATTTAAGGTAATTTTACATTTTTTTAACTTACTAATATATAGGCTGATTTAAAGTTATTTAAAAACGATCATGTAAATATATCTCTGGAGTTTTTATGCCCCTGTGTCAGTCGAAGTCTGAGGTATCTATTTCTGTGCAGATTACTACCTGTATGATTACAGGCAACTTACTCTAAATTTGTTTCCTTATCAACAGTGTGGGTAAGCTAATAGTGTTCGTTCCACAGGGTTTTTACTGGGAATTAAATGAAGTAATACATGAAACGTCATTATAATGTAGCTTTATTGTTATAATGAAAAGTTGAAAATATAACACGGAACATGCAGCTCAATTGAAGACAGTATAAATTAATTTTGACTACTAAAAACAACTATTTAACTTTTAGTATCATTCATAATTTTTCTATTGAGAAATGAGTGCTGTGTCATTAAGTGAAGAAATAAAATGGAAAACATCATAAGATTTATGGCTGGTTTATGATTCTTTAGACCTGTTCAAGGGATGCATAGCCATAGATGTGAGAATAAATACAGTATTTCTTTATTATGTTAGTTCAGCAGTTAATTTATTGTATTCAAGATGGCCATAATTCGGTTATAAATATCAGACTTCTTTTAATCCAAGTGTATAAACTTGAAGTTTCTCATGTTGTTTAGTAACATACTGTCTTTGAGTGTAAGAGTTAAGTGTGCAAAAGCTCAGAAGCGGTCTTGAGTAAGAATTGTGAGAAAAAAAGGCAAATTTACAAATTTGGAGACCAGGAATTTGGCTGTCAGAGCATTATTTGCTGTAAGGCCATTCATAATGAACTGAACATTCCCTTTTGGAATTGTAGTTATCCTGGGATTGGTGCTAATTCCAAGTACCTATAGTGGGGGAGAAAATCAGTTTATTAAATGGAAAATGAAATCCCTAGTCTCTTAAACATCCACAAGGCCAGATTTTCTTTTTGATGCAAAAGCTGAAAAATCGATGCAAATGCTAAAGGGAAAAAACTATTGCAATTTTTAATCCCAATACTGATGGCTTTTTGTTGTTGTTGTTTCCTTTGACTTCTCAAAACACTCCAAGTGTCCCTCAATTGTTTCCTTTCTCAGAGGATTCATTCCATACTCCTTGTCAAAACCACCAAAAGGGCCATTTGGATATCAGCCTAGGGGCTCAGAGTGCCCTGTACCTTTTTCTTTTCCCCATTTTAAAGGGAAATGGGACCAGCAATTGTTTGTACCTACAGATTGTCTGGTGACCTGGAAATAACTTCATATCGCTTTGTGGTCTTCTTTAATAGTCCTCGTTCTGTTAAAAGGTCAATATTATAAACTTTGTACTCTACTCAGTTCTAATTTTGCACCATTCTAGGGGTGATTTTTGTTGTCAGAGTTGTTTCAGGTACTTAAATATAAAAACCTTCCTCTCAAAAATGTTCTTCTCCATGATAATCACAACTATGCAATAATAGTAGCTAAGAAAACAACAACAACAACAAACTGCTTCTCAAGGCCTGGCAGTTTTAGATGTGACCTAGAGAGAATGGATGACTTTCTCTAGAATTCAAGTGTCTGGTTTCTGTGTGGGCCTTTGAATCTGTCAGGGCCGCCTTCATGGCCAACACCGTGCGCATGGGCTATCCACGATCATCTCACCTTCACAGATATCGTTCTGAATCACTTGTGCCCACCCACTCTGCACACTCTATCATGATCCACTTCCAGTCTTCTGGATGATTGGGTTAGTACTTGTTTTTCCATGTATGGCTAATTTTGCCTTTTGGACCTAATACTTAGGCTCATTTCTCTAGTTACAATGTTGACTCAAGTCAAACGCTCAGGTCCCATGCTTTCTCTAGCTTTGTTGCCTATGGCTTCACAGGTCTGTTCAGGCTTCTCTCCAGGATCCGCCACTCGGGAAAAGCTCCCATGTATAGGTTCCTCTTGCTCACCCTGGCTCCAGTGTTGGGAGCAAGCACAGGACAAAGGAGTGTTGAAGATCATGATACAGGCATATCTGAGAATAGTTTTTATTTCTTATACAATTCTTTGATTGCTTGTTGACTGCAAACTGGACATCAGAGTATCTGACACTAGATTCTTCATATTCTCCTCAATGATAGCATATTACAATGGCAAAGATAGAGATTTTGGAATTAAATGAATTGGATTTGTTTCCCTGCTTTGTGTGTACTAATTGTATATTGAGGACAAGATATTAAACCCCTATGAGCCTCATTTTAAAAATGAGCAAAAGAAGGGCACGTGGCTGACTTAGGGGGTAGAACCTGTGACTCTTGATCTTGGGGTTGTTTGAACCCCACGTTGGGCATAGAGATTACTTAAAAAAAAAGAGCAAAAGAATACTTAGGTTTTAGTTGGTTGTGGTGAAAAAATATAACAATACATGTAAAATGTCTGATACAGGATACACATACCAATAAATAGGAATTCCTTCCCATGAATTACCTGAAAAATATATGAAGTTAAATTATTAAAAAGTAGAGTAGATGTAGCATGTGTTTTAGTTATTAATTCTATTATTTTAATTATTTTATTGTTATTTATTTTATGATTTTACTAGGAATTATTTAACTGGTTCTTTCATTATATAAACATTAATGCTTACTGATAACAAAGTTAGAAAAATAACATAGAGGGGTGCCCGAGTGGCTCAGTCAGTTAAGTATCTGAATGTTGATTTTCACTCAGATCGAGGTCTTGGGGTCAATGGGGTCGAGCCCCACGTCAGGCTCCACACTGGGCCTGGAGTCTCATTGGGATTCTCTCTCTCCCTCTCCCTCTGTCCCTCCCCATTGCTCATGTGCCTTCTTTCTCTCCAAATAAATAAATAAGATCTTAAAAAGAAAAAAAAAAAAAAGAACATGGAATTTTTCAATTTGTAGTAGAGAAAGTGGGGGGGTGGTTCATGATACCAAACATCATGATACTAGCCTCTAAGATGATATATTTCACATGTCCATCTATAATTGGACAAGGTATTTTCCCACATCGTTCTCCCTGTGTGACCTGGCAGGGGAGGAAGCAGTCTTGTAGCCACCTTAGCGTGGTCAGAAAGTGTCAAAGATCCTATTTGCTCAAGGTAAAATGGAGGTGGTCTTAACACTGTCCAAAGCTCTTTACCTACCTTTACCCAAACTTTAGAGCATCGAAGGAATTGTGGAGCGGGTAGAAGGAATAGAATAGCACTGAGAAAGTTTGCCTGCAGTATCTTCTTCCTATCCCTCAAGCTGAATGCTGAAACATCTACTTAAAAAAAAAATAAAAATAAAAAAGTAAGACTATGTATATAGCACAGACATTGCTTCACTCTCTTGCCTGCAAATTTGGGAGCAGGCCCTGGCATGATCTACTGTGTATGTGACTTTTCTACCCTATGCCCTAGAAAGGAGGGCGTCAGGGGAGGACTGGGCTGTGGACACAGGGAGCATATTGTTCCAATGGTCCTACTACAGTGCAAACCAGGCTTCTTTCTCTCTCTCTGGAACTAACTTTGCCACACACACACACACACACACACACACACACACACGCACACAGTCTGTTCCTATTAGGTTTTTCCTTGGCCATTGTTAAACTTTAAGTATGGCTCCTGTGGGCAAAGGGGTGATTTTTCTGGGTTGACGGCATCTGGCTTACCTGTTGTTCTTGGCATATGGCAGACCCTTCTAGACAAGAGGGACAGAACAAAACTGAATGTTCACAAAAAGTCTTGACCTTTCAAAACAAGAAGGAGAAATTAAAACCTCATTCTTTTAAAGCTTAATTTATGTATCTAGTAAGTATTTGGAATTTTAGTTTAGAGAAATCAGCATGATCCTGAAGTGTAGTGTTACCTACCATCATCTAGAATTTTATAAGATATTGAAAGATTATTGACAATTGTTTGCCATGGTCCTTAGGTAAAGATGGTCTTTATTGAAGTTCTGCTTCTACTACGGAGGGTTCTTGCGTGGCTGAGGGAAACATTCAGGATTGGGTGAAGTATGCTTAGCAAATGTCATTTGAAATCACTTTGAACTTTGAATTTGGGGAAAAGTAATGTGTTTTATGATATTGAAGCTAAGTACCATCACTTGGAAATTTTTAATCATTGCTTCATTTAGGATCTCTAAATAGTAATTTAATTGACAAAGGAAGGTGATCTGTCATTGATGTATCTTTCCCAATCCCCTAGAACAGTGCCTATTATATAGTAAATATTTGTTGTTTTTTGGTGGAATCTGCCATTCATTAAGAAGCTTTAAAGGGAAGTAAAGTGATCTCCTATTTCACACTTGTAGTGGCTTGAGATAAGGCTGAGGATAGATGAGGGTAGCAGACAGGGACCATGGACACTTAGACCCACACACCTCCTTTTTTTTTTATCAAGTTATGTACTCAGTTACATTATTTAACACAGACTTTCTTATTCCTCTTCCTCTGTATCAGTTTTACACATGGCCTAAAATAAATGAAGGAGCATATGCAGAATTATGTGTATATATTTGTCTTTCTCTTTCAGTGACTCTGATGAGTCTTTTCATGGTTGATTTTTACATAAATATATTAAAATTTAATAAGAGGTTTTTTCTGAAAAAGGAAAGAAAGCATAAGGAGGAATTGGACTGGACTAGTACAAGTATGGTTTGCTTACAAAGGCAAGTGTGAAGTTGCCGTTTAGGATAAATGATCTCCTCACCTGCCAACACCACACAGTAGCTAGAGAAAGAAGACAGAGAAGATGAGGAGTTGTGCTTTGTTTCTCCTTTAAGTAAATGAGCAGGCTCCATCAGCCAATGCGCTAGATGATTCTCCTGCCAGCAGTTTCATTTTCACGTAGCACAGTAACTGGTTGCTCAAAGGTCTTGAGGTGAAAAGTGTGAGTCCTATTTACAATGCTTTCTTTTTCCAGTACCCTTCCCTCTCTCTTCTTCCCTCTGCTTCAGGTCCTATTTCTCAGGGCCTTTACCTCTCCTTACCTCTCTTTGGGTGCTCTCTGTTCAGAGGAAAAACTATCTTTCAAAGATAGCCTGTCCACAGACTTCAACAGGCTTAGCTTTCAAATAGTAAGCCATCATGGGAAGATTAGTTATTTCCACTATATTGCAGAAACCTGCGCAGAGGATACAGAACGTTGACCTGAAATACTGTAAGGAAGGCCAGTTCAATACCATTGCTGGATGTCCAGGGCCTTGCGTGGAGCTCGGTGGCCGAGAGGTGAAGGAGAATGTCTGTGGAATGAATGAATGCATGCGTGCATGAATTCTGTAGAGGAGAAGCCAGGCGTAAGACAGGAGATGCCATTTGTTCCACACGGCAAATAAGAGTCAGAAGGTATTAATGTAGGGGCAAAAATCACCTGTGATCATAAACAAGATTCTGATATTATTTCCGAATTCTGAGTATAAGATTTTATTTCCAAAATGAAATACCAAAATCATTTACCAAGCAATAGAGATATAACAGTCCCTCAGTCACTCACTTGCAAAGGAAATTTTCAATACAAATAAAGTCATACATATTTATACTAGGGTAATTCAAAATAACTTCCTCACATAAGCACTGCTACGTTCAAATAAAATCTTGCCAACACTTCTGAGTACATTGCTTTAAGAAAAAAAAAAATGCTCCCTGTAGCGTCCGAACTATTTAAAAATCTTGCCAGCTTCTTCAACATACATCAGTTATCTCTCTTTAAATCACTGACAAGAATTTAAAAACTGCTTCATCAGAGCAACTGTTACCCTTTCTCATACTCTAGTTAGAACCTGATTTTCTAAAAAGGACCATATTTACAGCTTCTTTTGAAATTTTGAAACCATTTGGCTGATATGTTTTTGCTACATTTTCTTTTCTTGATTTAATTACTAGGGACATTTGCATGAAAACAGGAGGACAGAGACATAAGATTTTTGTCTTATGAGTTCATCTGTTTCTGATGCTTATTCCCTACCTGAGATCAGTATTTGTTTTATTATAATTGGGAAGCCAGGAGCTAGATTGGAAATGAAGTTGTTGGAGGTGAAATAAAGTTCAGAAATAGGGACAGGGGAGGCTAAGGGATTGGTGGAGGATATGATAATGAATTTTCTTGTAGGTTACTTATTTACAAGTAGTCATTATGTCAGTGACACATGGTATGTTATTGAAAAGGTCAGAAAACCAAGGAACTCTACAGAACTGGGTTGGTGCCTCTCTAAGAATACCACACTTAGACAGTCACTACTCTGTTGTAGGTGTTGACAGGCATCAGAGAAAACGGTGAAGGAGCCGAGCCTAGGCCCCCCAGAGCTCTAGAGATGGCCACTGGAAGTGGGGAAGGAGATAAAGCCAAATGCCCCACTAATTCTGACCACCTTGCAAATGCTTGTGGTTTTCCACAGGAGAATCAGAGAAGGCTATCAGGATGAATTCTGAGCATCTTCACCTGGATTTTCACGGGTATGTAGAAATTATACACGGTCAGAGTTGAAGTCAAAATCTAACTTTTCATGTTCTTCTGTACTCTGCAGCTTGCTGAAGGGCACAACTGTCCATCCAGTCTTCCAAGCCCAAATTCTGGGGTGACTTTTGACTCCTCTCTTTTTGAAAAAAATCCGTACTTCATGACCCAGCAAATGCTAATGATCTTACCGCCACAAGTTCCTCAAATGTGCTCACGTTCCCCAAATCCTCCACACTGACAACCCTGCCCTATCTCAGGTACTCATCATCTGTTTCCTGGAAGGCTATGCCCACCTCCTAGCTGGCTTTCCTGTTTCCCATCTTTCCTCCCTCATGTCCATTCTCCACACCATCACCAGAGTGAGGGAGGGATCTGAAGCATATATTGGACGGTGGCGCCCCTGAGCCTGAAAGCCAGCAGCAGCTCCCCACATCACTGTAGTGCTTCTCAAACTCACCCAACCCCAAAGATGGAACCCTGAGGATGGCTGTTTTCATATTTATGACTATCATTTTGAAATGATAGTCCTTCAATTGAAACTTTGCTTTTCTTCCACAGTTTTGGGTAAAGTCGTGACTCCAAGTAGGTGGGCCAAGTTAATCCTGCCTGTTCCCTGGGTGTGAATACTGGAGTGTGAGATGCGTGGTGCCAGTGCCATAAACTGCAGGTCCTTTAGCCAAGCACACGAGGGCCTCTTAGGTGGGACGTGTTCTCTTCTTCACTTTCCTCTCCTGCCAATCTTCAAATGGCACATTACACTTTTGTACTGTTGTTTGTATTTTCCCTTACACAAACCATACCATTCCCAATGTTGGGGACGTTGCCTATGCTATTTACTGGGAATATTCTCTCCTATCCCTTCATTTGGCTGACTTCTTTTTTCATTCTTTAACTCAGCTCACATGTCACCTCCTCCTGGAGGTCTGAGGCTGGGTCCTCTGTGTCCTCGTGATACAGTCTGCCCTGCTGTCCTTCCTTTATATGTCTTCTTTCAACCACAGTAAGGCTTCCATGAGACCTGGGACACTGTCATTTTCATCTTTATACCCTATCGTCGGCTGATTGCTGTATCTCTCGGAATTCATTTTTTGAAGGCCTAATTCCTAATGTGATGGTACGTGGAGGTAGGGTATTTGGGAGGTAATTAGGTTGAGATGAGGTCGGTGGGATTAGTGCTCTTATAAGCAGAAG
Organism: Ursus maritimus; assembly: GCF_017311325.1. Lineage (NCBI taxonomy): Eukaryota > Metazoa > Chordata > Mammalia > Carnivora > Ursidae > Ursus > Ursus maritimus. Next base: position 82,590,539 of record NW_024423343.1, on the reverse strand, counting down.
AACACAGAGAACTTGCTCTCCTCGTGCACGTGCACCAGGGAAAGGACACATGAGCCCCCAGCAAGAGGTGGCCATCTACAAGCTAGGAAGCCAGTTCTCACCAGGAAGTGACCCCCTGGCACCTTGATCTTAGAATTCCCAGCCTTTAGAACTGTAAGAACTGAATGTCTATTGTTTAAGCCACCCGGTCTATGGCATTTTGTTTTAGTAGCCTGAGCTAAGACATAGCCTCAACTCCTAGGAGGTATCTGGCACATGATGGACACTTAAAAATCCATTTTGAAGGGAACGTGAATGTCATGGTACAAGCTAACTCCCACCGCTGGACAAGGAACTCCAGGCACATGCACGTCCTATAGATAATGCATTTAGCTGCAGGACCGTCTAGCCTTCCTGCACTTCATATTAATAGGGACCCAAAAGTTGGAAAGGTCTCATTGTAGTTTTGAATAACTTATATTTAGTTTAGACATGCATTTGCAAAAGTATTCCAATAAAAATAACTTTCACATGTAAAACATTTTCAAATTTCAAAGCTTTTACATATGTATTATCTTCACTTGATCCTTACAATAAACTTTCAAGGTTGGCAGATATTATTATGCCCAATTTGGAAAAGCAGGAAATTAAGATTTTGATGGAGTAAGACAAAATAATCAAACCCATTTTGGAAGTCCCAAGTCTGTTTCAGATATGGAAGCATCTTTGTGAAACTGGCAAAGAGCAAATTTTAGTACTCTTCTGTGACAGATGAGGAAATAGGGTGTTGAAAGGACTGGCTCAGAGTCACAGGGGGCCACTGTCAAAGTTAAACTGAACTCTGTCCTGTGACTCAGAGTAGTCCTGATATACACGTGTACATTTATGTGTCCATATTAGAAAGGAGCGTTGGTTTTAGGAGAGCAACCTGAAGACTTTGTTTTATCTTCTCTTCCATAACTGGTCTGTTACTTGTCTTCAGTACATAAAGACACCAAATAAGAAACAGAGTTGTTCAAGAGAGTAGTTTGGGAGCAAAATTGGAAAATTATTTTGGTTTATTTGGGATGGGAGAGTAGGGGCAGCAGGGATCATATTGAGTCTGAACAGTTAAAAATAATTCTTCCTTCTGTCATAAAGTCACAAAATGCTTAGTTTTAAGTAAACGTAATGAGACCATCTCAATATATCTTACCCGTAATTTTCTAGAATTTTTTTCCTGATAAATGTGAAGCCCAAGAAAAGTTATCTCTATTATAGTTCTGTTGTTGAATGAAAATGCTACTTCCAGCAAGTGACTATCTTTTACTTCTGTTTACTTAAAATTTTATAAAGCAAATTTGGCAGATACTCTTCTGAGGGGAGAAAAATTTCTCATAAGTTAGGATGGTAGATAAAAACATATTATTTATTTGTGCTCTGAGTCACTCTTGAGAGGCCAGTAATACAAAATAAATTCTGCATAGACCATGAAGCAACGACTGAATGCAAAGATATTTATAATCTTCCTCCTACTTACCCTTAGAAATTGGTTAAACAGTTTTACAAAGTTCGTCCTTATGTGTAAATATGTTAAAGTTAAAATGTGTTGGATAATGCATCAAGATTATGGGCTAATTAATACATTGAAATATGTGATGGGCACTTCATTTCCTAAACTAATGAATATCACATAGTTATGAATTCAGCAAATACTTACCAGTTGCCTACTGTGTGTTAGGCTCCATGCTGAGAATAAGGATACAACAGTGATCAAGACAGACCTGATCTTTGCAGGCTGGGAAGGAAGACAGACTGTGTGTGATGAATGCTATTGGGAGTATAGACAGCAGACCCATCCAGCCAAATGATAGCTACAAAATAAAGTGGAGGCAAGAGTAGATCTTCCTAATGCACAAAGGTCAGGTCTTTGAAATCCATTAACCACCACTGAAATTAGTTTAAATCACCTGTGACATGTTATAACCTTTCCAGGCGGGGCTAAACGCATGTTGGGACCTCAGAGCAGGCTGGGAGGGAGAGAGGAGAAAGCCTAGCGTCAGAGCTTCAGGAAGAGGCCAGTGTTCCAATGACAATAGCAAGAGGGCTTTGATGCACTCAGCTCATGAGAGGCTGACCTCAGTATTCAGGGCGTATTCTGGTGGGCGGTAGCTCTTCTTGCCAAGTATGAGGCAGTAGCTCTGACTTTCTGGGGGTTCTGTTTCAGTGGAAATAGGACCCCAGTCAGCTGCTGGGTCTCATGGGTAGGCTCTAGCCACTGACAGGAAGATCCTGGCAAGGACGAGACAGATTATCATGCGAGGAGCCTCAAACTGGGGTTCAGGCCGGCGCACCTGCTCCAGGAGAGAACCAAAGTATGAAATGGGCACCAAAGCAGGTACAATGAATAATCAGAAGGGATTGGGTGTTGGGAGGCTATTCCTTCCGTGGCTTTAAGGTGTCTTGGTCCTCCCTAGATGGCAGGCTCGGTCTCTCTTTCCTCAGTGCCCTCTTCCTGCCACCACAGCTCCTCTCTCTCACATCTCTTTGTATTCCAGTACTATCAGTGATGCCCAAATATCGAATCAGGCCTCTGTGTGCATCAAGAACAGTTCATAGCTTTGGAGTGTGGATTTGGCTTTCGTTGGGACGATATTATTTTCAGTGTCAGTTCATTAGTATATAGGAAGTGCCTGGATTTTGCTGTGAAAGGTATAATGCTTAAAATTTAAGCAAATACAAACAAATAACTTCAGTATTTTGGTTTATTTATTGACTCTAATGGTTATACTTTTCTTTTTTTTTTTGTTTTTCCTAGAACAACAAAAAATGATAGGAAAACTATAAAGAAGTCTTTATTATTTTTTTTAAAGATTTTATTTATTTATTTGACAGAGAGAGAGACAGCCAGTGAGAGAGGGAACACAAGCAGGGCAAGTAGGAGAGGAAGAAGCAGGCTTACAGTGGAGGAGCCCGATGTGGGGCTCGATTCCAGAACAGTGGGATCACGCCCCGAGCCGAAGGCAGACACTTAATGACTGAGCCACCCAGGGGCCCCTAAAGAAGTCTTTAATTAGTGAATGCATGAATTTTGTTTCCTTAGGCATTTTTCCTCTTCACTTGTGAGAACTAAATATCATATCCACATATGTTGCTCCCATGTAGTGGGTTTGGTCTTTAGAAGTGAGTCCAATAGATATAAGCTTATCATTTGTTTGTGTTTTTGCTCCACTTTATTACTTTTTAAAAATCGTGTTAAAGATGGGACTTCATTTTCTGTTTGAATGTAATATATATATATATACTTATTTATTTATTTAAAAGGTGAGCTACACAGCACAGGCTTTAACTCACTTAGGCAAGTGCTTTTGGCCAAGTCCCTTACTGTCATTGGGCCTTAGTTTCTACATCTAAAAACATAAGGTAATAGCACGAATCTAATGGGAACCATGATTGAGAGCCAATGGGACAGTGGGGATCCAAGTGTTTGTTGCTTGTGAAGTGCCAATGCAGGTGTCTGGTATTTATATTCTGATGCAGGTTATGCTCACATCATATAAATTAAAATGTGAATGCATTCAAAGCTCAACCAGTTCCTGAGGCAAGAAATGTGAAATGGCAATGACTAACAGGGTCAGTGAAACTCTTGGCTTCTAACCAATCCTGTACAAAATCTTTCCTAACCACATATTTTGAAAGATGAAGAAAGATAAAGGAATGAAGAGAACTGCCCTTTTTCTCTAACCCTTAAAACATTTTTTTCTTCCCAAGAAACTGAGCTATGGAAGCTTGAGGCCTAACTCAGTACTGAAGGTGGTCATTCAAAGAACTGTTTAGAATGTTGTATTTATGAAAGTGAGGTGCCATGAATATGTACTTGTATCAGACAGAGGTGGACATGATCAGAACAAGCTTGTTCAGAGAGCCCTTCTCTCTCCTTGGCCATGAGTCACAAAAATCTGACATCTGGACATGAAATGCTTCCTTGAACAAAAGTTGAAATGTGTGTGTGTGTGTGTGTGTGTGTGTGTGTGTGTGTGTATCTTTAATATATAAAGGAAGAATGAAACTGAGACACCAAACTCTTTCATTGACTCAAGTTTAGGGCCAGATTTTAATAACGCAGCTGTCCAGATGTGAGACACTAATGAGAACATAAGGAATTCCTGGATAGAGAAGGGATGGTTGGCCCAATGGCCTGTCTCCTTCAAGTTTATTGCAACACACCTCTCTGTGTTGTCAGCATATCTTCCAACCCCTTTGCCTACATAAACATGTCCAGCTGTCTCTTAAACTCATTTTTACTTTATGTTTCACTCAATGGACTTATTTGGTAATTTGCAGTGTTTTCCATATGCTGGTGGATCTTTGGATGAAGTAGTCCTGCATTATCAGTACTTCTTAATTAGTCACATGAAGTATTTCAATAACAAAATATAGCAGATATCATTGGAAATTTGGAAGAAATCAAATACACCTACAATAAATTTAGAAAGAACTGTTATTTTGCTAATCTATGTTTCATCTTTCTTAAGGACGTGAGGATGTAAGTGGGAAGTGATTAAGGTGGTGAACATAAAAACTTTCTTTCACTATATTAGTTTCACTAAAAATTTCTTAGCAAGAAGAAAATGCTAAGCTCAAGTGATATAATAAAGAAAAGGATCTGATGTTTTATTTTGGTTGGGTTAAAGCCATTTTCCAGATAATGTTTTACTTCCTTAATTATATTGATATTTCAGGCTAACATAAATTTGAGTTGAATTATTTAAAAAATAGAATCAGTTCTCTGAATCAGTATAGAAATGATTTCACATTACAACCCTTTTTTTTTCAAAATTTTCCAGATTACTGGGGATCAGTGGACTTGGGGTGAATTCTTAGGTTGACCATGGGTCCTTTTGATTGGAAAATACACCTGAAAATTTCCTTAAAGATTTGATGGGACCTCATTGAAGTAGAAATAACTAAATGTTCATTAGCTGAACATTTTGCATTTTCATTTTTGAATGCCATTATTTTAAAATTATTTCAATATATGTGTGTTGATTTGATGTGCAAGTCACACCAAATCATATGATTATATGTCAGTTTTAGTCTTTTATTGACAAACACTTGGGGTGACCAACTTGTCCAGGCTCACCCTGGCATTTCCTACTTTTAACCTGTAAGTCCCACTTCCTGTGAAATCCCTCAGCTCCTGGCAAACAGGTATTTCACAAACACATATGGGAAAAAAAAATCTGCTGCTAAGACTTGCTTGGCTTTTTGTCTGCATACTCTTCAGACTCTGGGAACTCAAAAAGCAAAGTGTTACATCAGCATTAAGGATTTTACTCTCTTGTTATAACAGCCTATGTTAGGGTGTCAGCGCCTTGGTGACTAGGGTGAAAGATGATCCACGTGATTTTTTTCTTTTAAGTTGTTTCTAAGCTCAGATGCATGATGTTTTATTTAAAGAGAGAGAGAGCCGGAAAATGTTTAAAAATCAAACCTATTTTATTCCAAACTTCTTCTCTTCCAAGTCCCTTGCTCTCTAGACACGCTGTAAGATACATCCTAAATCTAGCACCTTGAACGACCTCCAAAATCTCTGAAGCCTAAACTTTATCGTATTGTCTAGATTATGGTAGGAAAAAAATTATCTACATTGAGTGACTTTAATCTTCTGTGCCTCACAACTGGAGGGATTCTGTAAGTATTTTGCTACTTTTTAAATCTGTGGATGGTGACTTGTGAACTTCTCAAGGAGGAGGTCTTAATAAAGAGCATGCCTGAATCCACTTCTTAATGATTTTTAGCTTCAATGAAACCATTTACAGGATTCCTCTTCCTAACAACTGCTCTAGCAAGCATTGTATAAAATAGCATTCTTCATGGTCAGATGATCCCATGGAAGGTGACCAAAAGATTTTAAATACAGAGGAAAGGAACCAGCCACTCAATCAGATTTGTACATTTTTCATATGTGTGCTGTGTCTCTGTGCAGGCACCTTGTTCAGTGCACATGCATGTGTGTGCACGCGTGTGTAAACACATAGCATTTAGCTACGGAACGTGTCACAAATTTCTTTCCTGGTCACCATGCTGCATGACTGATCCATTTCATATGATGTGTTTAGTATGGTTCATTGCCCACTGGTCTTATTATTTAACGATTTGCATTAAATTGAATTTTCTATTTACAGGTGTAAATGGAAATTTTGGCTTCTGAGAATTTATTATTTACTGGCTAGAATGTTCTTGGTTGAATTAGCTCTGCCAATATTGGATTGTGTATACCTGGAATAAAGTTTGGGATATTTAATTAGAATATCATCATCATAAAAGAACTTGTTATTTTTATGGCTAAGCTTGAGCTACTGAGACCAGATCAGTATCATTCGTCTAAGAGACATTTACCATAATTCTCTAGAGGTTTTTAAAAAACCATGTGTATTTCTTGATGGATCAGAGGAAGTTAAATTAGTGGTAATGTGTATAAATTACTCAAAAGTTCAAAAAGCTTGAAACCTTTATCATCTAATATAACATTTTTTTGATAACTGGAAATTTCTCATTTTAAACTCTTGGTTTCCCACAGATTGAAGGAGCTAATTCTTATTGACTGCATACAGTTCACTGGGCTCTGGCTACATCCTTCACCTATTTTGTTTCATTAAACTCTCAAAGTATCTTCTGAGGTGAGCAGTATGTTTGTTACCATTTTACAGGAGATGGACGCTTAAGAAAGATCACAAACTTGCCTGCACCCGTGGCCAGTGAAACGGTGGAGTCACCTGTGGCCTGCTCTCCAGGCCACCGCTGTGTGCAGCAATTCCAAGTCCAAAGTGATCTCCATCTCGCCTTGTTTTCTGGCCCCCTTTCCCATGCCCCGCTCCCACTCGACCTCTTAGTGTTGCAGAAGATACTAACCATTCCCTGTCTTGGGCTTTGGACATGTGGTTCCATTCTTACCTTCTGTGCCTGACACACTCTTAATTTGTTTTCAGCTTCAGCACTGGAATGGTCACCAACTGTCACTGTCCATACTGGCTCTAGCAGAAGTCTGGCCAAACGCCTAGGACAGTGTGTGTGTGTGTGTGTGTGTGTGTGTGTGTGTGTGTATGTGTGTGTTTTAATATTTTTATTTTTAGCTTCTTTCTCTCTCTTTTTAAAACAGATTGCGATAGTTGACCCATTTTAAGCCTACAATTCAGTGGTTTTTAGTATAGTCATGGATATGTGCAACCATCACCAGAGTCAACTTTATTTTTTTTTATTTTAACGATTTTATTTATTTATTTGAGAGAGAGAGACAGAGAGAGAGAGAGCATGAGCAGGGTGGAAGGGCAGGGGGGAGAGGGAGAAGCCGACTCCCCACTGAGCAGGGAGCCTGACGTGGGGCTCAATCCCAGAACTCTGGGATCATGACCCGAGTCAAAGGCAGACGCTTAAATGACTGAGCCACCCAGGTGCCCCCAGAGTCAATTTTAGAATATTTTTGTTTCCACAAAGAGAAACATTATACCGTTTAGGTCTCACCGCCTCCCCATCTCCCTCAGCCGTAATCAACCACTGATCTTTCTGTGTTCAGAGATTTGCCTACTGCAGACATTTTACATAAATGGAATCACATAATGCATGCATGGTCTTGTGTAACTGGCTTCTTTCACTTAATGTAATGTTTCAAAGTTCACGTGTGTTGTAGCATTCGTCACGACTTCATTCCTTACTATGGCTGCATAGTACTCCGTTATGTGAATATACCACCTTTTATTTCTCCCCTTGGGTTGTTTCCGCCTTTTGGTGATTATGAATGGTGCTGTTATGAACTTTCAGGAACTATTATCTGTTTGAATATCTGCTTTCAATTCTTTGGGCTGTATACCTAGGACTAAAATTGCTGGGTCTTAAGTCTATATTATACTTTTTGAGGAGCCCCTAAACTGTTTTCCACAGCAGCTGTGGAATTTTATATTCCCATGAGCAATGTATAATAGTTCAAATATCTCCACATCCTTGTGGAAATAACACTTGTTATTTTCTGTTGTTTCTCTTGTTGTCATTAGTGTTGTTGATTTTTTTTTTTTTTTGGTTGCAGCCATTCTAGTGGGTATTAAGTGGCCTCATGATTTTTAAGATCTTTTAAAGACTTTTCAAGAAAGCGTTATTCTATTCTCTTTTGTGCTCTCGAGAATGGTTTATAACTCCCTCAAATTGTTTGTCATCACATCCTATAATCTCTCTCTTTCTCTACCTCCTTATCCCCTTGAAACCAGAATGGACAGTCTTATTCCTTTTGTATTTCCAGGGCTCAGACTATGCTTGTGAAGGAGTGAATAAAGGAATGCAGGGAACCGTGAGGACAAGGAGTGCTGGGGACTAACATTCCCTTATGATCCTTCCATTGTTCCAGGCACTGTGTAGCACCAACATGTCTTATCTCATTTAATTTTCTGAAGAATAGTAATAACATGTTCATTTCACAGAAGGAACAAACCAGAGACAATCTCTTGTCACCCAGCCACTGAGCACAGAGTGTGACTTCAGACCCAGCCCTCTCTGAATCTAAGACCTGTGTTAATTTCATGACAACATGTCACAGCAGATAAAAACATAATAAGGCCCATTGCTACTCTTACTACAACTACTAGGACTCCCTCCACTTATAGGATGCTTCCAGGTGCCATACACCATGGCAGCTAAATTTTGGATACCATCTAATCTAATCACTTTAAGACTCAAGTGATTCAGACATTATTATTGTTTCAGATAATGAAACAGTCACTGAGAAATTAAGTAACTGCCCAAGAATAAACAGCTAGTAAGTCATGAGCGCAAAACCAGGTCTGCATAATTGCAAAGTGTAGGTCCTTCTATCAATATAGGAAAAAAGCATTAGTGATCTGGTTACCTGACAGTTGTGAGGTCAGTCAGGAAATCAGGCAACCAGACTGTGAAATAATTTTTCCGAGTACTTGCGTCTTCTTAATTGCTTCCAATCAAGTTTTTGGTGGTATAGATATTCTACTATGTATTATGAAAAAAGTACCCTGTGACCCTAAAAGAATGTTCTGTTCACTGGCTTATTATGTTTTAAAGCATCTTACCTGTAATATACGTAAAATAATACTACATCAGATCAAACCATTTTTTAGATAGTAGTAGTAAATTGGCTACTCTTGCTTTTAACAATTTGAGCATTCATTCAATATTTATGCCACCTAGTCATTTTTTCTTTTCCTGTGTAAATTCTACCGTAGAGCTGTATGAAATACTGGTAGGAGTCCATGGTAAAGATAAACAAGAAACAGTACAACCAGTATAGAAGATTTTAAACATATAGTCGGATTTTATACTAATTTGTATACTCTGATTAAAGAGGATCTCTTCAGGATTCGTAGTAGGCTATTAAATATTGGGAAACCTCTGCCTGGCTATATTTTGGGGTCAGGTTTCAGATGACCTTAAATAATTTTAATCCGTGTATTTTCTCATTCCCAGTATCCTGTTTTGATGTTTCATTCACTCTTTTTGTGTCATGCTCTTCGTTGCTCTTCATGCCTTTTTCAAAAATTTTTTTTTTTTTTAAATAAAGGCCTATGTAACCATTTGGCATATGTCTCCCTTGTCAGTGACATCTTGAAAATTAAAAAAAAATAATACCTCCCTCACATGCATCCATTCAGGCTGGCCGCCTGTAACTGCACCATGCTTCAAAATGTGTCACCTTATTAAATTCTGCAAATTGTTCTGAACATTGTCTCCATAAATGTTTTGGAAGGGCTTTACTGTCAGGTCAGCTTTCTAAGGGCTAGAAATATGTCAAACCTGGCAGCCTTACCTTTATTTAAGAGCCAAAATACAAATAAGTAGATTACAAAGCAATCAATCAATACAGCGTTGCAGGATGTTATGGTTGGCGTTGACCTCGGAGTTCGGCACCCTCATTTTACAGATGAATAAGCTCATCCGTAAGCTCTGCAGGAGATGGGGTTTTTCCTTGACTCCGCATGGCTAGTGAGGTAACCCTGGATGTGCCACCGTGCCTCAGTTTCCTCATGGGAAAGACAGGAGCTTTCCTTTTATTAGATAATCCCTCAGGCATTTTCCCACTTCCAGTTTCTGTGGTGCATCGACTCCATATATCGTATTGATACATTTCTAGTCCTTAAAAAGTTTCTGAACCCCTGCAGCATAACTCTTCTAATCTTTTATGGGGTCTCTTATATACTCTTTAAAAGTATACTCTTATATACACTATCAATTTATAGTTACTGGGGAAATCATAACTTTTATCCACTGTTGAAAGAATATAATGAATGGAGATCTTTCCCCTGTTCTGAGCATTTCTTCACTTTTTTCCCTCCCTGGTTTGTTGTTTTAGGGTTGCTTGGGGATATTAGGTTACTGACCTTTGTTTTTCTTTCAACAAGAAGCTTTCACTGAAGTATTTTTGGGGGGTCATAGAAGAAACAATGACTCTCATATGCAGGTAATTAAATGGATATAAGGCAAGAAAAAAGTGGCACATATTTAAATTGATTAATTTTCTTTCTGAAAACCTCTGGAGCCTAATCTGAAAGCCGTGTGCAAGTGTGCGTGGGCTTTCTGAGAATATTTCCTTTCTTCTGTTACTCTGAAGTCTCTGGGTGAGTTTAGTCCCCCGGTACGTCCTGGGCAGGCAAGTTTGGCAAACAATCTAATCTGATATGATGCACGCTTTTCTACTCGACTGTAAAAATCTATTTCATTCAGATATCACCTGCTATTCTTATGGCAAGTCTTTGGAATAGAGATCCTAAATGTGTCAAAAATATGTAATGCATTTGTGATCGAAATAAAGAGAGACGAGTGTGACTTCAACTTGTTTCACATGTGCTGGCCAGCACTTGCAGAATTCAAAGTAGGTTGTGTTAGCCTTCCCGCTTTCAATGCCTTTATGGATGTGGTGTTTATATATACTAGATTTTCCAGGGCAGCCCTGGGTTGTAAATATTCTGTCCTGTTGTTCCCATAAGTACAATCATACTTGTCAAGCTATGTGTCATGAGTTTTGGTTTGGAAAATATGGACGCCGTATGTCCATCAGAGCCCGTTTTTCTGGCCTGATGCCTTATGCTATTGCTCCACCAGGCCCTACCCCTAGCCCACTTCCCATTCTCACCAAAGGCTTGTTTCTGTTCTAGTCTGCTTGCTCTCTCAGACTAGTGTCTAGGGGACAATGTGAACCGTAAGCTAATCTGTGCTAATGGGCAAGCGGGAGAAAATCAGGGTCAGGAGGATTTGCACATCCAGAATGTTCTGTCTCCTCCCAGGTAGCCTAAGTGGCACTTTGGAAATAGTGCCTTGACTTCATTTATCTCTAAGACAAAGTCATTCTACGGGTGGTTGGTGGGGACAGATTTCTTAAAGGAGACAAGCACCCCCACGTTTCACGCAAAGATGGCTTCCACCCTGTCAATATCTTTGGCTGGCTTTGCATACGTGTCCCAGATATGATTAAATCTCTGTGACAGTAGGAGAGGAATAAAAGGCCAGTATAACTTTACTTCTCTGCCCACAGTAATTTCTTCTGGTATGTGTACACTGCTCAAATGCTCTTTTTACAAAGTTGGAAAGCAAAATTGTTTTATGACAATATTTGCTGAGACAGCGAGATAAATCTATGCCTCTCCATTGTTAAATCCCTGCCCCCCACTGAACTCTGACTTTAAAAAAAAAATATTCTTTAATGAGGAGGCTCAGTTTAACATTTGCAGAAAAATGCTTAGGATTATTTGAAATGTTTTGTAGATTTCAAGTTCTTGCCTGCCATTTTCCTTTTAGTCTAACCTTGTTATTTCTGTTTATTTTATGTGATTTTATTAGGTAAACATAGAAAGATTTCTACTAACTGTCCAAACAGCTTGCTTTTAAAATCTCTGCTTAACCACTTTTATTTGTATCACATTTTTTTTCTCGTCTTGGTTTAGTACTTAATTGTGATAAATCTCAACTGAATCTCCTTTAACTCTTTAAAAAATAACTTCTCATTCGTCTGTGTTAAGCAGTTTACCTTTCAGAAATTCAATGAGTATTCCTTTTGGCAGTTTGTTATCTTAAGAAGCAGCATTAGTACCTTGACTTTTCAGTGCTGGGAGCATTTGCTGAACCAGACGCTTTCAATATCATCTATTATTTTTAATCATACACGGTTAAGTCTCAAGAACAGTCTCTTGAGATTGTTGACTACTTAGGAAACTAGGATAGCAAGCAAGCACACGATATCTTTAGAAACAGGATACAAATTTAGCTTCATTATTATCCTAATCGATATCTGAGTAATTAAGCTGCCTTATTATCAAATTCAAGCTTTCCTTACAGTCTATTATCAGTTTGTTTTTCCTGATCCTTTATGTCTACATTCAGCTAATTTAATGTTAACATTGTAGAGTCACCTGGTCTCTTTTGTTAACTGTAATCTTCTAATAATTGTATTTAACCGAGGGATCAGCATGTACCAGACATATTAACCTCTAAAACCTTACCAATAAATCCGCGAGATTGGTATTATTATCCCCATTGTACAGATGGGAACATAAATTTTGAGTGGGTAAATCATATTTTTCCAGCTCACAACCAGTGAGAATGAGGCTTAAATTCAAACCAAAGTCTGACTTAGAAACCCTCACTTCTAACCACTGTGCTATAGTACTTCCTGTTAACGAAGGATAAAGGTGTCTGTTATGTAAATCAACATAATCATTGACAATGGACTTCCTTCTTCTTTTTTTTTTTTTTAAGATTTTATTTATTTATTTGACAGAGAGAGACAGCCAGCGAGAGAGGGTACACAGCAGGGGGAGTGGGAGAGGAAGAAGCAGGCTCTCAGTGGAGGAGCCTGATGTGGGGCTCGAACCCAGAACACCGGGATCACGCCCTGAGCCGAAGGCAGACGCTTAACCACTGTGCTACCCAGGCGCCCCTGGACTTCCTTCTTTTATACTGCAATATGCATCTATGAAAGCATTTATTAGTCTTGTCCAGTTTTCCTTTTTTATTTGAAAAATGCCAAAAAATGCATCATGCATTCATGAAATCAGATAAAATAAGGAGTGGAAGACTTCCCCATCCCTCTAAGATCTTACAGTCTTTGGTATGCGTGCTTTCAAAGTTCTCCTAGGCATATCTAGATGTGACTCTATAGACCTTTCCTTATTGATTTTTAAAGTCTTAAGGTTTATTACTAAAATTACTCCATCTTATCACTTCTTGCTTGCATAGGTAACATATAAAATTTTACTCCTCTGGACAAAGACTGTATTTTTTTTTTTTTTTTGGTAAGGATTTTGAGAGTCTAAGCTGTGAATCTGTGAGGCAAATGGTTTTAAAATATTGATTTTCCTTTTTTTCTCCTGATATTTGTCCATTGTTAGACTGTAGGAAGACAGGTTCAGTCAAACACTTAATATTTCATAGTATTTTTTTCTCTAAGTAGATGGTTAGAGATTCTTACACATCTTTTCCTCTTTTAGATCAGAAACTTCTTTTACAAACAGACATTTAACATAGGCTTTTTCAGGCTTCCATCCTCTACTAAAAAAATGGGGGTGTTTTCATATTGAACAGTGAGGGAAGCAAGGGTGAAAAGGCTAGAGGCGAGGCAACTATCACAGCAGAAATGACAGGAGCACGTCTTTGGCCCCTTCATTCAGAAGGGCATTCTCTCCTCCTGTGGACTCCAACGGAAGGCTATAAATCTGTTATATTTCTGCTTACATGCAAGGGTCTTTGTTTTCATTTCCATTTTTATCTGCTGGACAGTAAACCATGTAAGCCAGGGATCTTGTCTTCCTATCCCAGTGCCTATTTCGTGCTGAAGACATGGGTGTAAGACCAAGACCAGCTCACGTGTGGGTGATTGAATAATGTCAGTGATTGCTGTTGGAGCCCTAGACTAAATGACAGGAATTTGCAATAAGGTATCAATGTTAGTGTGAGAGGCAGAGTGTGCTCCCGGACATAGCATGGAATGGAATGGAATCACTTGTCCCCCAAACCCTCCACTCAACTAGGAGTGTGACCTTTTCTGAGTTCTGAGGTTTTGGCCTTAGCTCTTCCATCTGTAACATGGACACAGTATCACTTATGGCCTGTGTTGTTGTGAAGATTCAATGATAAAGTGATGCAACATGCTTGGCCCTGATCTTCAGACTACAGGCTTTATTTATTTATTTCAATTAGAAAAATATTTCCTTGGGGCAAAATACACATCACATAAAATTTACCACCTTAACCATTCTAAAGTATACAGTTCAGTAGCGTTAAGTATACTCTTGTTGTGCAACCGATCTATAGAGCTCTTTCCTTCCTGTAAAACTGAAACTCTGTACCCATTAAACTGTAACTTCCTATTCTCCCCTACCCTCAGCCCTGGGAACTACCGTTCTATGTTCTACTTTCTGTCTCTATGAATTTGACTACTCAAGGCACGTCACATAAGTGGAATCTTAGAACATTTGTCTTTTGGTAACTGGCCTATTTCACGTAGCATAATGTCCTCAAGATTCATTCATGTTGTCGCATGTGTCAGAATTTCATTTCTTTTCAAGGCTGAATAATATTCCATTGTATGAATATGCCACATTTTGTTTCTCATTCATTCATTAATTGATCCTTGGGTTGCTCCCACGTTTTGACTATTACGAATAATGTTATATCATGGGTATACAAATACCTTTTTGAGACCCTATTTCCAATTCTTTTGAGTATACACCCAGAAGTAGAATTGCTGGGTTATATGGTAATTCTATTTTTAGTATTTTGAGGAACTGACACACTGTTTTCTGTAGTGACCACAGCATTTAACATTCCCACCAACAGGGCATGAGGCTCCAATTTCTCCACATCCTCGCCAACACTGTTGTTTTCTGTTTTGGATGGTACCTCTCTTAATGGGTGTGAGGTAGCGTCTCACCAACTTTTAAACCTTCAGACAAATTCCCATGTTCTACCTGCAAACCACTAGAAATAGAATATCTGTTATAAAACAAAGTAGGAATAAGACGCAGGCAAAATTAAAGAGTGTTGACCACAGAACAAGATGTTCATATGCTTATTAGTTGGTTTGCCATAAATTATCTAGATGTGAATCCGTAATAGTTCTTACAACAGATTTTCTGTTCACTGAGTCCTTGTTTAGGGAAAAAGCATGGTGAAATGAAATTTGACCTGATTTCTTTTTTTAAAAGTTTTTCTTTATTTATGCATGAGAGGCAGAGAGAGTGAGAAAAAGAGAGAGACAGAGAGAGAGGCAGAGGCACAGGGAGGAGCCGACTCCCAGCAGAGCAAGGAGCCCAATGCAGGACGGGATCCCAGGACCACGGAATCACAACCTGGGCTGAAGACAGATGCTTAACTGATTGAGCCAGCTGGGCACCCTGACCTGACTTCTTACATAGAGTACAGGAGAAAGCTCCTTCCTTTCCTTGGGTGGTACTATTTTGACTCATCATGTTTTGCTCGCCGAGAAGGGCTTGCTACTCTTACTCAGGACTTGACAGTTTTTAGACATCACTATTGCGTTTAGAGCAATGAGGCAAAAGCATGTGAAAGATTTACAACTTCATCGCTAGTTTTACGTGCTGGAGGTAAGGCGTCTATAGACCCTACCTGATGGAAGGAGTCTATTTTCTGCTACTGAATCAGGCCTGGGGCTGGTCGGTCGCTGCTGTGAGAGCACTAGTGAGTAAATGTGGTTGCATTTTAGTGTGCTGTAATGTGATTTTTAAACTTGTTCAAACAATCAATTCACTGTTGTCATCACATCTCTTCTGATTTT
>NW_024423343.1:82520277-82574761 GCF_017311325.1 Ursus maritimus | reverse complement strand
CAATTTTCAAGTGCAAACTTGACACTATTGTTCTTATTAACAATTAAAAAAAAGTTTTGCCCCTCAAGTTTCTATTATAAGAGACGTATTCCTGAAGTTACGGTTACATTAAAATTCTTACTACAAATGAAGCCAGCTAAAAATGTTTACCAACTTGAATTGAGCTCATCATGTTTTGTTTGCTGAATAGTGTTTTGTGATTTTACCAACATAAGAATGAGTCTCCAAACTATTTTTAAAAGTGGAGCTTTTACTCTAAAGAAGTGCTTGCCTCATTTTCTTCATGCTACTCCAAACAAGATGTTGTTTATTACTTTGAAACACTATATGTAAACCCCAGGAATATGTTAAATATGATTGAAGTCTTGGCTGTCTTTAACAAATTGAAGTTTCCAGAAATTTAGCTGTGTTTAAAAACCAAAGCCATGTTTTCAGGAAAGATTTCTATTTCCAAATATGTGGTTGCCCAAACCTTTTATATTTTCATGTCAAATTCAGCTGCCAAATAACACACACTGTACCTTAGCTATAATAGAAAAACACACATAGACTTCAGATTTTAAAAAGCGCTGCAAGAACTATGATCATATTTCTTGCACTTCTGCTGTTCCTATGCATGTAAGTGTGTTTTCGAGTACGCTCTGTAAGGCGCCGGTCACTTACTCTGGTACAAATTGACATGCACAGCACAAGATTGGCACGGTGTAACAGCTGATCTGGGAAAATACAGGAATTCCTAGCCAGACCAAAATATGAGGTCAAGGAAGTCGCTTTTATAATAATAGTGGTTATCTGTTTAATGTGTGATCTGGCAGTGATATGATGTTGACCATAGGCAATTATGCATATTTCTAAACTGGTTGTGTGCAAGCCCAGAGTAAGAGAAATCCCCCAGTTTGTGATAAAAGGGTATTTATTGCCCTTTTATTTCCTTCATATGCTTTACTTAATCATTTATAAAAGACAAATTAATAGTGAGTACCAATTTCGTTTTGTGTTTTATTCTGTAGTCATTCCTACACATTTGGGATACATATTAATATGTGCTCTTAATAGTTTTGGCACAAGTTCAATGTCAACGAATGAGTGATGTACACATTTTATAGTCTTCTTAAGGGAGAATAATGTGGTTCAGTGACAGTGTGTCTTGATTTCTTTGGGGGCAGGGTACTCAGATATGAGTCCTATGGGAGAGAGACCTATTACTTACTTTTCCCTCAGCCAGTGCAATGAGGCACGATTGTTGTTCCATTATAGTGCATTCTTTGAGAATGGTATTATCAGGATTGGGTATAGATTAATGCCTAAGAAACTGGTTGATCACACGAGAGTCTATTTTCCTCTATCTTTTCAATGTGACTGAAAAGTTATATTCTATATTTTCATATCAATGACAACGTGATGACACAGCAAAGGAGTTATGTTGGCTTGTTGCACACATCACATGTAATCTTCTTTCCTTTGTGGAAAAATATGTTTATTTTGAAGAAGAAAAAAGAAATTTGAGTGTTTCAAGTATCAGAAAGCCTATGTCGGAGAGGGTAGTGATTGGCTGTTGTTTACCTACTCCATGGGTAGACCGAGGAGAAATAGGATTGAATTTTAGTAAAACAGGTTTAAATTAGCCATGCAGAAGCTCTTACAGAAGACACCGCAATGGGTTGCAGTTGTTGCCTTCTTTATTCCCAGGGACTCCGTCTCCTGTACTCACCAGGGCTCAGCATGGTGTCTGCACAGAGACGGTGCTCAACCGACGTTAGATGAATAAAGAGAAAGAACGGATTAAGGAGACGCTTGTAAAAGGCATAGCATTTGTTCTCGACGTAAGGTATTAATTTTAAGGTTTAATGGTGCCATTGTTTTAGGAACATCTACAAAGAAATCAGAATTGTAAATATTGAAAAATTTCTCTGGAATTTTAAATTTAACAATATGCCGTATTTACTTCCATAGTTAACAATTTTCTCCAGACATTTTTCCTTTAAAAAGCAGCACAGTATAAAGGATATGCAGCTACTGCGTTGGGAGTGGTGGGCTGGGAGACTTCTGGCCCCAGCACAGTTCAGTACAGGCAGGGAGCCGGGGCTATTAGCTACAGTGTTGCCTTAAGAAGTCCCCGAAGACCGAATAGGAAGTATTAAGAGGTATATGTTGTGTCTATTTATTTCTGAAGATTTTCCCACTGAGTAATTTTTGGGGTCGTTTTTTGTGGGTGAGAGGAGTGTGGTGAGTTCTATATTATGCCTTCGAATTTCAAGCAGAATCTCAAAAGAAGATTTTATTTGCAAGATGTAAAAACAAACAAACAAAGGCTTCAAATAAGGAGCCAAGTGTAGCCGCTAGACATTGAGGAGTTCTGTGGGCTCAGAGAAGGTATCCCATCCGCATGGGATGTGGTCTGCTTACCAGGAGACCGGCCAGTGCCAGACTATAACCAGCAAAGTCCAGGCAGGACTGCACAGTGATCAATCCTTGGGCCGAGTGTTTTGTGGTTCGGTCCGCAAGGACTCCTGTGCTAGGTCTCTGGTAGGGATGATAATCTGGAGCTGTTGTGGGCAGGCCTATCTAATTCATTATGAACTGAAGGCACTTCAGAGTTTCCAAATTTCACAGGCCTAGGAAAATATTTAAGGTCTGATCACACTTACACGGGTTGCAAAATTGAAGTACAAAATTCAGGTTAATAACCAAGCAAAATGCAATATCATGTCAGCTTCATTTATTGTCAAAAGAGATGCATAAAAATATCAAGGCATTTGAAAAGAGTTTTTAAGTTAAACCTTTTCACTCTGCAAGCATTCCTCTACCTGCTTGATGATTACTTGGAAATCATAGACGGTTATAAATTAGGCATATTACTTGAGGCTTAATATTTCAGAAACAAAATTGTAAAAATCCTTTCCAAATTTATCAGCAAAATGATTGTACTTAAAGTGGGATATGGGCTCATTTTAATCTGTTTGATATCATGGGTCTCCAGAAGTAATGATGCATAGGGTCTGCAGAGACTTTAAACGGCCTTAAATCTGGGAGACTAGGTGGGAAAAAGTAAAAGGTTAGGCATATTTTATTATTTAGTATTTATTTATTTGAGATTAGGTAGGTATATTATAAAAGGTGCTAAGAGAACATTACATAGATGCCTGGCAATAGTTCCTTATAAAGTATCCAATGAGCCCTTTCTTTTTTTTTTTTATTGAAGTATAATTGACATGTAATATTATATTAGTTTCATGTATCCAACACAATGACTCGACATTTGTATATGCCGTGAACTGATCACCACAATAAGTAGAGTCACCATCTGCCACCATACAAATCAATACAATATTACTGACTGTATTCCCCATGCTGTACATTACATCCTCGTAACTTCTTTATTTTATAACTAGCAGTTTGTACCTCTTGATCCCCACTACCCATTGCCCCCATCC
This sequence comes from Ursus maritimus, assembly GCF_017311325.1. Lineage (NCBI taxonomy): Eukaryota > Metazoa > Chordata > Mammalia > Carnivora > Ursidae > Ursus > Ursus maritimus. Next base: position 82,571,327 of record NW_024423343.1, on the reverse strand, counting down.
ACCCGGCCTCGGGCAACCACCACTCTGTAATGTGTACCTATGAATTTGGACTCTGTTTTGTTTTATTGTTTTGTTTCTTAGATCCCACATGTAAGTATTTGTCTTTCTCTCTCTGACTTATTTCACTTAATATAATGCCTTCAGGGTCTACCCTGTGGTTACAAATGGCAAGATTTCATTCTTCTTTACAGCTAAATAGTATTTCATTGTATATCTTTAGTATATTTTCTCATCTATCAATGGACTCTTAGGTGATTCCCATATCTTGGCTATTGTAAATAATGCCGCAGTGAACATAAGAGTGAATGTATCTTTTCAAAATAGTGGGTTTTTTTCTTCAGATAAATACCCAGTAGTGGAATTGGTGAATCATATGATAGCTCTATTTTTAATTTTTTTTTTAAAGATTTTATTTATTTGTCAGAGAGAGAGAGAGAGAGCACAAGCAAGGAGAGCGGCAGGCAGAGAGAGAAGCAGGCTCCCCGCTGAGCAGGGAGGCCGATGTGGGACTCTATCCCAGGATCCTGGGATCATGATCTGAGCCGAAGGCAGATGCTTAACTGACTGAGCCACCCAGGTGTCGCTGTATTTTTAATTTTTTGAGGAACCTCTCTATTGTTTTCCATGGTGGCCACACCAATTTACATTCCCACCAACAGTGCACATGGGTTCCCTTTTTTCTGCTTTCTCACCAACGCTTGTTATTTTTTGTCTTTTTGATGGTAGCCATTCTGATAAGTGTAAAGTGAGATCTCATTGTGGTTTTTTTATTTGCATTTCCCTGATGATGAGTGATGTAGAACATCTAATCATGTGCTTATTAGTCACCTTTATGTCTTCTTCGGGAAAATGTCTATTCAGATCTTCTGTCTATTTTTATAACTAGATTGTTTTTTGTTGTTGAGTTGTATGAATTCTTTATATATTCTGAATATCAACTCCTTACCAGATATATGACTGGAAAATATCTTCTCCCATTCAGTAGGTTGCCTTCCATTTTGTTGATGGTTTCCTTAGCTATGCAGAAGCTTTTTCTTTTTTTTCTCTTTTTACAAGAGAACAAATCTAAACCTTTATTTATTTACTTTTCCATAAGTTTAAATCCTTGAGGGGTACAGGCATCACATGAATTGTGTGGTCAATGGCTTTAGCAGGAAGGTTGTTTTGGAATTTGGCACAAACCTTGCCACTGTTTCCACGACCATGAGTTACTTTTCTCCAGATTACTCTGGTTTTGTTTGGTTTCCCACCAGGAGTCATGTACGCATAGACACATTTCTTGCCTAGACGGAAATCAGTTTCATCTCAGCATAAATACCTTCAATTTTAAGAAGAGCTCTGTGCTCCCTCTGGTTCTAGAGACCCCGCATATAGCCAGCAAAAATGACCTTGGACCACAGCCTTCCAGACCTATTTGTCGATTTAGGCATCCTGTTCCAGCTGGACTCCACAGGCTCCAAGATGGTGGAAAGAGCTATGCAAAAGCTTTTTAGTTTGATGTAGTCCCATTTATTTATTTTTGCTTTTGTTTCCCTTGTCTCTGGAGTAAGAGTCAAAAAACCATCACCAAGATCAATATCAAGGTGCTTACTGCTAATGTTTTCTTCCAGGAGTTTTATGTTTTCAGGTCTAACATTAAAGTCATCCATTTCGTGTTAATTTTTAATATACGGCATAAGATAGTGGTTAGTCCAGTTTCATTCTTATGCAGGTGGCTGTCCATTTTTTTCAGCACCAATTATTGAAGATACTATTTTTTTATCCATTGTGTATTCTTGATGACTTTGCCATAAATGAATTGACCATACATGCATTGAGTTTATTTCTGGACTCTCTACTATGTGCCAGAGATCTATGTGCCTGTTTTTATGCCAATACCATATTGTTTGGATTACTGTACCTTTATAGTATAGTTTGAAATCAATGATCCTGATACTTCTGGCTATGTCTTTTTTTTCAAGACTGTGCTGGTTCTTTGGAGTCTTTGAGGTTCCACACATATTTTAGAATTATTTGCTTTAGTTCTATGAAAAATGCCTTTGGAGTTTTGATAGAGATTGCATTGGACCTGTAGATTGCTTTGGGTAGTATGAATGTTTTTACAATATTCTTCCAATCCATGAGCATGAACTATCCTTCCACTGTGTCTTCTTTAATTTCTTTCATCATTTCAGTTTCCTTTGTTAAATTTATCCCTAGATATTTTGTTCCTTTTGATGCAATTGTAGATGGAATTGCTTTCTTGATTTCCCTTAGAGTTCATTATTAGTATATAGAAGTGCAACAGATTTTTGTGTATTAATTTTGTGTCCTGCAATTTACTGAATTCATTTGTTAGCTCTAACCATTTTTGGTGGAGTCCTTAGGGTTATTTAAATATAGTACCATGTCATCCACAAATAGCAACAAATACTTCTTTCTAGTTTGGCCTGTTATTTCTTTTTCTTGCCTAATTAATGTGGGAGGACCTCTAATACTATGTTGAATACATGTGAGGATAGGGCACCTGGCTGGCTCAGTTGGAAGAGCATGCAACTCTTGATCTCAGGGTTGTGAGTTCAAGCCCCATGTTGGGTGTAGAGATTAGTTAAAAAGAAAATCTTTTTTTTTTTTTTTTTCCAAAGTGAAGATAGTGGGCATCACCAATGAGAATAATATTAACTGTATTTGTCATACATAGCTTTCATTTTTATTTTTATTATTTTTTTTAAGATTTTACTTATTTATTTGACAGAGAGAGAGGCAGCAACAGAAGGAACACAAGCAGGAGGAGTGAGAGAGGGAGAAGCAGGCCTCCCGCTGAGTGGGGAGCCCGATGCGGGACTAGATCCCAGAACACTGAGATCATGACCTGAGCCGAAGGCAGCCGCGTAACGACTGAGCCCCCCAGGCCCCCATACATAGCTTTTATTACGTTGATGCACATTATATACATGCGTGCAAATACTATGCCTCTCAACCTTTGTTGAGAGTTTTTTGTTATCGTGAGTGGATGTTGTTTTGTCAAATGCTTTTTCTGCATCAATTAAGATGATCATATAATTTTTATCTTTCATTTTTTTAATGTGGTGTACCAGCAGATTGATTTGCAGGTGTTGAGCCATCCTTGTATCACTGGAATAAATCCCACTAGATCACAGTGAATGATCTTTTTAATGTATTGTTGAATTCAGTTTGCTAACATTTTGTTCAGGATTTTTTTTTTTAAGATTTGATTTATTTATTTGAGAGAGAGAGAGAGAGCACAAGCTGGGGGAGAGGCAGAGAGAGAGGGAGAAGCAGACTCCCTGGTGAGCAGGGAGCCCGATGTGGGGCTCGATCCCAGGATCCTGGGATCATGACCTGAGCCAAAGGCAGATGCTTAACCAACTGAGCCACCCAGGCACCCCAAGGATTTTTGTATCTATGTTTAATATTCCAATACAAAGATATTATTATTATTATTTTCTCCTTCTCCTTCTTCTTCTTCTTCTTCCTCTTCTTCTTCTTCTTCTTCTTCTTCTTCTTCTTCTTCTTCTTCTTCTTCTTCTTCTTCTTCTCTTTCTTCTTCTTTTTTGTGATGTCCTTGTCTGGTTTTGGTATCAGCATAATGCTGGCTTCATAGGAAGTGTTTGGAAGGCATTCCCTCCTCTTCAGTTTTTTGGAGAAGTTTGAAAAGGATAAGCATTAAATCTTGAATGTTTGGTAGAATTCACCAGTGAAGTTATCTGGTCCTGGACTTCTGTTTATTAGGAGGTTTTTAATTACTATTAAATCTCTTTACTAGTATTTGGTCTGTTCAGAATCTCTATTTCTTCTTGAGTCAGTCTTGGAAGATTGTATATTTCTAGGTATTTATCCATGTCTTCTAGGTTGTCCAGTTTGTGGGCATATAACTGTTCATAGTAGACTCTTATAATCCTTTGTATGTCTGTGGTATCATTTGTTGTTTCTCTTCTTTCATTTCTGATTTTATTTATTTGAGCCCTCTCTTTTTCTTGATGAGTCTATCTAAAGGTATGTCAATTTTAACTGTCTTTTCAAAGAACCAGCTCCCAGTTTCATTGATCTTTTCTATTTGTCTTTTTAGTCCCTATTTCATTTATTTCGGCCCTTATTTTTATTACTTCTTTCTTTCTACCAACTTTGAGTTTTGTTTGTTCCTCTTTTTCTAGTTCCTTTAGTTGTAAAGTTACGTTGTTTGGGATTTTTCCTGTTTCTTGACTTAGGCCTGTATTGCTATGAACTTCCCTCTTATATTCACTTTTGCTGCATCCCATTGGTTTTGGTATGCCATATTTCTGCTTTCATTTATCTCTACATATTTGTCATTTCTCTTTTGATTTCTTTGATGACCTGTTGGTTGTTCAATAGCATGTTGTTTAATTTTCACATTTTTAAAAAATTTTTCCAGTTTACCTAGTTTCATACCATTGTGATTGGAAAAGATGTTTGATATGACTTCAGTCTTCTTGAGACTTGTTTGTGGACTAATTTGATCTCTCCTGGAAAATGTTTCATCTGCTCTTCAAAAAAAATTGTATTCTTCTGGTTTTGGATAGAATGTTCTGTATACGTCTATTAATAAAGTCCATCTAGTTTAAGGCTGATGTTTTCTTATTGATTTTCTGTCTGGATGATCTATCCATTGATGTAAGTGGGGTGTTGAAATTCCCCACTTTTATTGTGTTACTGTCAATTTCTCCCTTTAGGTCTGTTAATTTTTGCTTCATATATTTAGTGCTCCTATGTTAGGTACATAAGTATTTATAAATGTTATATGTTCTTGCTGGATTGACCCCTTTATCATTATGCAATGTCTTTCTTTATCTTTTATTACAGTCTTGTTTTAAAGCCTATTTCATCTGCCGTAAGTATAGCTACATCAGCTGTTCTTAAATCTCAATTTGTTTGCAATATCTTTTTCCATCCTTTCAGTTTCAGTCTGTGTGTATCCTTCTGAAGTGAGTCCCTCATAGACAACATATAGATGCATCTTGTTTTTTATCCATTCAGCCACTGCATATGTCTTTTGATTGGAGAATTTAATCTGTTTACATTTAAAGTAACTCTTGGTTGGTATGTATCTGTTGCCATTTTGATCACTGTTTTTTGGCTATTTTTGTAGTTCCTCTGCATTCCTTTTTCTTCTTTTTCTCTCTTCCCTTGTGGTTTGATGTCTTTCCTTATTGTTATGTTTAGATTTCTTTTTTTGTATTTACTCTTAAGTTCTTCCTTTGTGGTTAATGTGAGGTTCACATATAACATCCTAGTTACATAACAGTCTATTGTAAATTGATTGCAACTCAAATTTGAATACATTCCAAAAGTATATTTTTACTCCCATTTTATGTTTTTGATGTCACATTTATCTCTTTTTTGTAGTTTTAGTTAATTTCACTATTTTTGTCTTTTGAGCCTCATGCTAGCTTTATAGATGATTAATCCACCACCTTTACTATATATTTACCTTTTCCAGTGAGTTTTTTTTTTGTGTGTGTGTTTTCTTTAATTAATGCCATTTCTTTTTAGCTTAAAGAAGTCTCTTTAACATTTCTGGTAAGGCCAGTTTAGTGGTGATTAACTTTTTGCTTATCTGGAAAATTCCTTATCCTTATATTCTGATTGATGACCTTGTCATGTAGAATATTTTTACTTGGAAGTTTTTTTCCTTTCAACTTTAATATATCATGCCACTTTCTTCTGGCCTGCAAAGTTTCTGCCGAAAAGTCTGCTGATAGCCTTAGGGGATTTACTTTGTGTGTAACAAATTGTTCTGCTTTTAAGATTCTCTCTTTGTATTTAACTTTTGACATTTTAATTACAAAGTGTCTTGGTATGAATTTCTTTGGCTGCAAAGAAATTCTGGGCTTTCTGGATTTGGTAGTTTGTTTCCTTCTCCAGATTAGGGAAGTTTTCAACCATTATTTCTTCAGATGCATTTTCTGCTTCTTTCTCTCTCTTATCTCTTTTTGGGAGCCCTGTAATAGGGATGTTATTCCACTTGATGTTGTTCTTTTGGTTTTTTAAGGTATCTTCACTTTTTAAAAATTCTTTTCTTTTCCCTGCTCTGTCTGGGTGAGTTTCAGTGCTTTGTCTTCCAGCTCACTGATCAGTTCTGCTTTATCCAGTCTTCTGTTGAACCTGTAGTATATTTTTTAGTTCAATTATTGTATTCTTTAGCTCTGTGACTTCTGTTTGGTACTTTCTTATATTTTATATCTATTTATTGAAGTTCTGTGTTCATTTGTTCTTCTCCTGAGTTTGGTGAGCATCTTTATGACCATTACTTTGAACTCTATCAGGTAGATTAATAATCTTCACTTCACTAAGGTCTTTTTTTGTGGTTTTGTCTTGATATTTCTTTTGGAACCCATTCAATAATCTTCACTTCACTAAGGTCTTTTTTTGTGGTTTTGTCTTGATATTTCTTTTGGAACCCATTCCTCTGTCTCCTCACTTTGTCTGACTCTCTGTGCTTGTTTCTATATATTAGGTGAAACAGTTACCTCTCCCAATCTTGAAGGAGTGGTCTTGTATAGAAGGCGATCTATGGGGCCCTTCTGGGACTTGCTTTTCCTTTTTTCTTCCTTCCTTCCTTCCTTCCTTCCTTCCTTCCTTCCTTCCTTCCTTCCCTTCTTTCTCCTTTCCTTTCCTCTCCTTTCCTTCCCATTCTCCCTTTCTCCCTTTCTCTCTTCCTCCCTTTCTTTCTTCCTTTCCTTTCTTCTTTCCTTCTCTCTTTCTTTCTTTCTTTCTTCCTCTCTCTCTCTCTCTCTCTCTCTCTCTCTCTCATCCTGGTTTTCCCAAGAAGTGTATTTGGACCAACCTGGGGACCAGGAGGCTCTACACCTAAAGGAAGGTTTTGGACCTCTTGGTGGTTAAGTGTGACTTGTGCCGGTGATGTAGGATACAGTGGGGGTAGTGGGAACTTGATCGTGGAGTTGTGGAACTGTTTGACTGCTGGTCAGTAGCACTTGCTCGCTGCAATCTCCTCCACCTTCATGATCTGGATCATGCTGGGTGCCTGTGTCTCGGTAACACTGGGTGACAACACCTGCAGTGGTCAGGTCCCAGTGCATCTGGTACGTGTTGTGGGTGCTGCTGTGGGATTCATAGCACAGCCAGATGCTGAAGTTCTTTACCTACGAGGGGGATTTCTCCAATACCTGTCCACAGTAGACAATTTCCCCTGAAGACTTTATCTTCTTTAGCTTAAATGCAAAGTACCAGAAGCAGGACTTGGTGACAGCATGATTCGGTGCAAAGATTTGCATGTGATAGAGGGGCAGATTACAGCATTGGGGGTGGGCAGACAGTGCCTCACCACTTTGTACTCTTGCAGTGTGCCCGGAGGCTTCACAGCACACTCTCTGCTCTTGCTGCCATCCAAAAAGGGAGCCCTTTACTTTTGTAAAGACATTTACTTTACTCCACTGTGTGTGGAGCTAATGTGGGTCTTGAACTCATGACCCTGAAATCAAGACCTGAACTGAGATCAAGAGTTGGATGCTAAACCCATTGAGCCATCCAGGTATCCTGGGAGCCCTTTACTTTCAATAAAATCTTTTGTAGTATGCAGACAGGTAACTTTGAAAGCGGTGGATCCAATCCTTAAGTACACAGTACTTGGTAGCCAATCTGAATGAGGAAAAGGTAAGAATTTGACCTTGTGTAAATAATGCTGTATGGTGCATCTTATGTTGTATGCATTTATGTTAAAATGCTCAAACCTGGTTTAATTTGTAGAGTCAAGAGCTCTTTGTTTTCCAGTTGACTGTATTCCTTTGGTATAGCTTGTGAGTTGGGGAAGGAAGATGACAGTTCTAGTTTCAGTTAGAGGAGTCGTAAGTGAGTGCAGAATTCTCTCTGGAATAGAGTCATTTCTTACCATGCTCTGAACCTTGCTTGATAATGTGAAATGACTATTTTGATGTTTTATTCCTTATATAACCACACTGTTTGCACATCAACAGATAAGAGTACATGGGTGCTGCCATTTCAGGCTACTCCTAATAATGTTTTTAACATTCTAGAAGGGCTGTATTTGTAAATCAGTGAGTCCTTCAGTGCAAGCCATTAAATGTTATTAATTAATGTAATTGTCTAGTGTTTAGGTAGAACAAAATGAACATTTTTTATTTCATTACCTTGTATTCTTTTCTTTTATTTTATTCATTTATTTATTTTTTTAGTAATCTCTATACCCAATGTGGGGCTCGAACTCATGACACCGAGATCAAGAGTTCCATCCTCTCCTAATTGAGCCAGCCAGGTGCCCTTCATTATCTTGTATTCTTAGTACAAGTTTCTAACTATGACAGACACTCAGGTGTACTTATGTAATAATAGCTTTAAGATCCATTTTATCAACAAGCACATGTTTTAAAGGGAATATTTTCCTAATGTTTTTAGCTTTCACAACTTTTTTTACTGTGTCACAGAATCTTGTGATGTATTTGTCACATATTATTTCCTTCTTGATAGATGAGGCAATCAAAGGCATGGACCACTGAAAGAATTGCAGGGCCAGAGTCTGCTCTTCAGATTCCCAGATGAATTCTCCCACAGCCTTTTGTGAAAAAAGGCAGCATGTAGAGTTTTAGTTATTAATTCTCCAGCTCCATGCTTTTTCCTTGAGTTGCATAAATTAAGAGCATCTTCAGTAGAGGGTAACCCACAAGCTTTGTTAGGAAGGGGCACTGTGTGTCTTGTCTAGCTGTGTTTTCCATCTAACCATCATGATTACTAACGGTTGACTCAGTGACTGAGTGAAATAATGAATGGGAGTAATGGCTCCTAAGAGAGGTTTGCCCATGGCAGCTGGGGCTCTCTGCAGAGTCCAGGAATGGTGGACCTCTATCTGACCAGTGAACTGACACAACCTGTGAGCACATCATGACCAAACTGGCTTTCTTGGCCTGGCTTTGCCTGTTCTGCTCACTTTACTCCTTCTCCTCAGGCCAACTTGAGAGTGGGTCTGGTGCAGAGACCATCAGTTTCTATCTGTTCTTTTGCATCAGAAGAGGTTAGGAAGTGTGAATTGTGTTCAGATGGAATGAGTAAATGGAAGGGAGCTAAATGCCTTCCAGGTGGAGATAGGTTGGACCTCCTAGCCAAGGCGTTACAGGAATTAGTTTTAGGATTGGATTTATTCAGGACTCCCCCACCTTCACATTCGGCATCATTCTCTCATTCCTTCTGCCCTTTCCCTGAGAAAACTAGCATGCTGTCCCCAAAGAACTGCCTTGGTTAAATTCTGCCCAGGGCAAGGCTGCCGCCTGGCACTAATGAATAGTGAACTCAACAGTCCTATGCAATGCATTGCTTTGCAGGCTGGGAGCATATTTTGAGGCGATTGTTCCCTATTCTGTGCTCTGTCTTCTCCAGGAGGGCCACAGGGACAAGTTTCTCTATGGTCTCAGAACCAGGAATAATTGTGTCCTCCTGAGCAAATGGCATGTTCTTTGTTTTAGGGACACTCTGATCCATGTAATGAATCACATTTCCTTCTTCACGTAGCCTGTCTGGAAGCTCAGATTCAAATTTGTAGACTACTCCTGGCAAGTATATAACACTTCCTTGCAGTAATTTTCTCTTCTAATTTCGCTGCATTTTCCCTTTGACCCATTTTATTCACCAATTTTAAATTAAGTTTATTTTATTGTATCCAATGCATTTTGTTTTTGTTTAATAAACCAATTAAATCTTTTTGGGAAAAAAGAAATAAAAATAAAGACCAGTATATTCATACAACACCTTTACTTTAGTTTTTTGATTTCCTAGGCCTTAATTTTATACCTTTTCTTCTCTAACCTCAATATCAATCTACTACTTCTTAGCGGCATAATCCCTTCTGGATTAGTTTTTTTGAATAGGAATTTGACCATTATATTAAAAGTAAGTTGTTAATAGCAACCCTACAGTTGCTACTTTGTAGCTATGTGAATTTAACTGGATTACTAAATTACTTAATCTTTTTCATTTATATAAGAAGAGTAATACTATTTATTTTTTCTGAAGGTCGTGAAGATTATACAAAATATTGTATGTAACATACATAGTAACTTATGTGACACATAGTAGGCCTTTTGTTTAAAAGTCTTCTAAGTGGAAAATGCACTGGACTTGCAGTGAAATCTCTTTTTTTCCCACTTATTATCTTATGACCTTGGGCAAGTCATTTTATTTCTTTGGACCACATTTTTCTCACATATAATTTTATGGCATGGCCGAGAGAGCCCTTAGGGTTCTAGCTTTGCTATTCTTGGATTCTTAGACTTGTCCTAACATGTGAGAGTGTATCCTCACTCTGTACGCATTAGGAATGGCATGAAAATATTCACCTGGGCATAGAGAGGTCTTGGGGGGAAGAGGGTCCCGTTCTGAAGCAGGGAAATGAAAAGGCCCATTGTGCTGGCCATGAATGTTCTTCACTGGCTTTGGTTATGGTATTTGCAAAAGTAGCAGCATCTTCTGGAATACACTGAATTGCTAGTGATTATAGTCCTGAATTCAAGTGGATTTCAAAAGATGTGCCACTGTGGATGCTACTCTCTGTAGTGAATGGTTTATAACCAGCTGCTTGGCGAATACTTGGAGAGGTAGCAGTGGAACCAAGGAAGCTGCTGCTTCTGGTCAATGACCATGTTCACCAATGACCACATTTGGTTCAACCATGGAGTCAATCACAGCAAGTGTCTGTGTCCAAGATATAGTTTCTATTCAGGAAATATTGGGCAATAGGAGACCCCCAAAGCAAGAGGAAGCTCATTTACCAAGAAGATGAAGAAAAGAAGAGTTTGTAACAGATGTAGAAGAATAATCTACACTGAAATGAAGCTACACTCACGGCCATTCATCAAGATGCAGGGTAGTTTTGTGGTTTAAAGACACAGCATTTTTCAGTGTGTGGTTTCCACCAAGTTATTTAATCTCCCAAAGCCTCAGTTTCCTCATATGTTAAAGGGTTAGTGATACTTACCTCATTCAGTTGTTCTAAGGAGATAATGCAAATGCTGAGATATGTTAATTATAGGTAACTAGTATTATTAAAACTATTGGTATTATTATAAACTGCAAATTTACACTGGACTTCAAGGTTTTTCCCTAACCTAATAAACTGTGCAGATTATAAGAATAAATGTTAAAAACAAAGCGTTCGAGGGGCGCCTGGGTGTCTAGCTCAGTTGAATGTCCAACTCTTGGTTTTGGCTCAGGTCATGATCCCATGGGTCTTGGGATCAAGCCCTGTGTGGGGCTCCGTACTCAGTGGGGAGCTGGCTTGAGGATTCTCTCCCTCGGCCCGTCTCCCTACTCTCTTTCTGTCTTTCTAAAATAAATAAATAAATCTTTAAAAAATTAGATGATCAAATGGTTGGAGTAGAGTGCATACGCAGAGAAGAAAGTTCTAATAAATTTTTATCAGTGCATCATGGCCATTAGTTTTATCCTATCATTTTATCCCTGGGATCTTATTTTCAAAAGGTAGCCATCTACTTGTTCTTTTGATTGATTTCATTCTTTGTACCTGTGGTGGGATTATAAATTAAAGACACTTGTTTCTATAAACTTCCCTCGTTACTCTGTAGTCCCACTTTGCCTATTTCTTGCAAAGTTTCTGTCTCCTGCCTTTCTGTGGGATAAATTTAAATTTGCTCACCATGTTCAAAGAGAAAGCATTATGATGCTTAGTCCTGAAAAAAAATCTTTACTTTATAACATAACTTTTTAAAAATGGTAAAAAAAAGTAACCAGAGTAAAATGTTAACAAAACAAAACAACAAACCCCTGAAGAAAGTGAGTGTTAAGATACAGTGGAATTATTGTTACCAAAACAGAGAAACCACTGAAAACTAGTCTGGTTTGGGTTCAAGTATTTTTGTCTCAACGAGCTTCAACTTTTGCTTGGTCCACTGAAATTCACTGAATTCGGGAAAATATTGAGATTTGAAATGGTAACAGTGTGTGGTAGTTACAGCCTCAGAACACAGCACCTGGGAGTGGTGGTTTTCTTGTGTTTCACAGTTTGAATCTTTCAGAAGAGAAGTGAAATTCTATAATCCTAATTTCATTGATTTATCTAGTTTTGACCTACATTCTCATGTGCAGTTTCTCCTATGTCAAGTCATATGTTAGTCCATTTGGGTTTGAAAACTGTACAGATAATTTTGTAGGCAGTATTTTCATAGAAAAGAAATTAGGACTGAAATCCAAGATCTTGGCTGCCCAATACTTAAAAATCAGGATATCCTTAATTCAGTTTCGAAAGATGTCCCATAATTATTAATTTATTATTGAATTAGATGCACTACCTTTTTCAAGCAGTTTTGTTACATTATTTTTTTATTTAAACATTTTTTAAATTGTGGTAAAAAAATACCATGAAATTTGCCATCTTAACCATTTTGAGTTCCTTGCAGTTCTGCAGTAGATTCACATTGTTGTGCAAGAGAGCTCCAGAACTTTCTCATCTTGCAAAACTGAAACTCTATACTCATTAAACAAGAACTCCCCATTTTCTCATCCCCCAAACCCTGCTAAATTCAGTTTAAGTGAGGCATGTATATGTTTTGTGATTACAATTTGGTAAGGCCAGAGGACATTTAGGTGGATTGCAAACTGTAGGATATGCTGCTTTTACTTGAAAGTATGGACAAATTGCAGGAAATGAATGTTCATAGTTAGCACTTTCATTAGTTGAACTGAAGGCTACTACTTAATGGCACGTATGAAGTACTTGAAAAGCAGGCATCACTCATATTTTCAAGTTGTGAAATTTACAATCAAAATCAAAACCAAAACTGGCATCAGGCAGAAAATCCTGATAATGAAGGAGGGTAACTTTTGAAGTATAAAAATAATTGAGAAGTTGTGGTATTATTTTCTGTTGAGATCTTTAGGAAGGCAAATATTCATTTCAATATTGTGGTTTTGTTGAGGTACCACTGGCATGCCAAGGAATCCGTTCACAGGTCCTGAGCTAGCCCCTTTCTGGACTTTTCAAAGCTGTGCCTAAGGAGTCTGGTGTGGCCACAGTACAAGGCAAAATCTAGAAGGAGGAAATGCTGAGATGTGGGTAGTGATAACTCAGAGCCCTCATTTGCTTAACCAAAAGCATTATTTAAATGTTCAGGGTCCTGGTTGGGAAATGAATATGATGGAACAGGTTTCAGTGCCAGAGAGAGTCAGGCCCTGACACCCTGGTGCAGTTCTCCTCCACTTATTTAAAAAGTCAAGGTGATGAGATGTCATCTTATTGGCCACCTCCCGGCATCATCTTTGTAGCCTCCATCCTCTAATACAATGAGCAAAATATGGCATGATGATGATGATGGTGATGATGATGATGATGGTGGTGATGATGATGATGATGGTGGTGGTGGTGGTGATATGACGGTGTTGGTATGATGGTGATCCTGAGAATAGTGGTCACCCAAACTCATGGATGCGCTATTCTTACCTGAAGTGTCTTGCCTGATAGGTGTCAGATTTTGGAAACTCAATGTTTGATGATACTCCTTAGGCCTCTACAGGATTAAATTGACAGATCTTACAACCCAGAATTGTTTAAGACTTGGTTCTACTGTGTTTCAAGTACATTTTACATTAAACAGGCTTTTATGTGTCAATCTGGGAACTTAATTATCATTTATAAACTTGTTTCCTTGCTAAAAATGTATTTTGAGTCCAAAACAAATAAATTAAGAATTTTAAGGAAACGACCCTTTTTAAGTAGGAAATTGTTTCAATTTGTTCTTGTAATTCTATATCAGCATTTAATAAAATATTTTAATTTGGTTTTGGAAGGAAAGCTATAGCTTAATTTTAATAATGGAGGAGAACAGTAGGGTAGCTAAAAAATGAACAGTATTACATGTATTAAGTTCTTGATACATATTGGTTGAATTAATTAAATACAAAGTCATTTATATTTAGTTATTTGACTTTAAAATATAGGGTAAGAGTTTTTAAACTTCAATTGAATTTTATAATGATACTTTTCTTACTTTTACATTAATGTGAATTTTCGCATCTCTGAACTTACATATTTTGCCTACTTAGGCCTTATTTTTATTGGGCCACTACTTATTCTGAGTAGTGGGGAGCAATCTACAAATCCAAGCACAGATAATCAAGTATAGTAGTGTTAATACTACTTGGTAGTGATAAGCTGCAGGAAAATGTGAGGGAGAGGAATAAGTCGTTATAGTGAGGAGTCACTTAACCAAATCTGGGTTGCCAATATGCTATTGAGAGGTTTTTTGTTTTTTGTTTTTTAAGATTCTTCCTGTGGTGGAATATATAGACATAACCTCAGTATTAATGATAACATGTAGGTATTGGCATAGGAAGGAAAACTATATGTTACAACTCTTATCTCATTTCTTGCTTGCAGTGATTAGCTGATTTGGCCTCTAGGTGTGGGTTTTTTCCTTTCTCAAAGTCCCCTTGATTCTCTCTCTCAGTTGGTGGGGATAGTCTTCCTGGTTGGAGGCAAGAGAATATGGGTGGCTGCACTCCTCTACCAGGACCGAGGCTAGAGTTAATATAGCGAGCTCACTCTTTCACCCAAATGGTCATCTATACATTGGGGACATTAAACAATGTGGAAAGGGTCCAGGGAACACTAGAAATGGCATCTGATGACAACCCTAGAGACCTTGTGGACCGATGTAAGGAAACTCTAATATATCAGTATTTGCCGTTAACTGAATGTTTCCATGTACCAGATGCTATATGCATCATCTTGTTCAGTCCTCACAAAACCTTAAAGGTAAATCTTCTGATTAATCCCATTTCAGGATTTAAAAAAAACCCAGATATTTAGAGAAAAATGTGTTAAAACATGTTCCTCAAGCTGATGCAGACAGTAAAATAAACCTGGAGTTCACCCAAAGATTGTTAGACCCCAACGCAAATAATGCCAATTGTTCCACGAGTGCTTGCTGCCATGGTGGTGGGGATTTGGCACAGACATGGTTACTGTTCTTTGGGTGACGATTTCACCTAGTTATTGCCAATTAGTTAAATTTAAAGTTCTTTACATTTCTCATTTGTTCTCCTTCCTTCTTCTTTTTCACCTCTTGTCATTTTCTTCCCACTTCTGATATCACTCCCAAGTTGGTAGCAAAGGCCATGGTTCCTGCCCATTTTCTCCTCTTACCACAAAACCTGGATTAATTAGGACAAAGGAGCCAAAAGTAGTGTAGCCAGTCAGTTTCTCTTTCTGTGTGCCTTAGCCCAGCTCTCAGGATGAATTTAGATTAGGCATACCCAAGGATATCCATGAGTAATAACTATAAGCTTTGTCATAGATAACTGTATCGGGTGTGTTTAAATGTACAACTCTGTTTTTCTATTATTATGTGATATTTCATGTTGACTTGTCAAACTGAAAAATACCCATATTGATTTTGCAGAAAGCTTCACATGTGAGATAAATGCACTCAAAGACTCCTCACAAGTAGCTCTTTGGAGCTTCAGATGTGAAATGGATCATTCCTCAATCTGTAATAGACCCTTCCGTGAAGCTCTTCAATCAAACCTGAGAATTCAAGGTGAAATTGAGGGGAGGATGGGAAACCCCTACAGGGGGATTTGAGTGGACTAGCTGAGAAAGGAACCGGGGGTATTTGCTGCCTCTTTTTTCAGGTTTTTTTTTTTCTTTCTTGAGCGTAGGAAGGCTGTCAATCACTGTGTGACCTTTCCGCGCGGTATGTGTGTAATACCTGGGTACAAGGACACAGCCGTAGAGGTGCTCCTAGAGGTGCTGTCATATGCGCCTTTGATTTCTTTCCACTTGTCATTTTTTTTCCCTGACGATTTTCAGGTTATTTTTAAAGTGGTTATTTTATACAGATTTATTATATAGGAGTTCTCTTTCCACCAAATCATTTATACTGTTAAATTTGATAGAGTGAACTCGTTCTCTTTTGAGAAAAGCATAAATAATCTTTTTTAAAAAAGTTAGTGACATATAATAACTACTCTAGTTAGAATTGTCACATTTTGTGAAGCAGTGATCCTGGTAAGTGCATCTTATTTAAGAATCATGTTTGTAGATCACGTAATGACTTTTAATTAGTTTGTTCCCAGTAAAGCAGTAAGAGTTACCCCTAGTAAGGAAAACAGCATCTTCTGAATTAGTTTTGGTGTCACATTTTTTATTTATTTGGGAGCACATTTTCAGTTGGACATTTCTAGGTTAATTAAAAAAAACTCAAGAATTTTCAATGGGCTATTTAGTTTGGGGGAGCAGTGAATCCTGACACCAAACTAAGTAATAAAAACTATGCTTTGGAATTTATGCTCAAATACAGAATATGTTTGATAATAGTTTTTGATGCCCAGGCTGCTACAAAATGATTGCTATCCCCTCGCTGTGTCGTAGTTTTTCCCAAGCCACGGAAACGGTGTTGTTTGTAAAGCTCGCATATTAGTATAATCTTAAGAGCATATTAATTGCCCGGGAGGTTTATGTATTTGTTCTGCACATGTGATTAAAGATCACGGCAGCTTATACAGCATAATTTTAGAGATGGAGAAAATGACTATTGTAATACTTGCTACTCTCAGTTTCCTCTACAGCAATGCCCTTACACCTTTCTTTTTTCAGGCATTTTGTAGCATCCTAAACAGAAGGATATTGAAGGGAGCTGATTCTGCTTTGATCCTTGTGCTTGTTGTCAAAGCGCTTGGGATTGAAGAGACTGTTGGCTACAATTGACTGTGACAATTAGGAGATGATCAGAGCCCTAGAGTGGAGCACTTAAAGGGTAATTTACATGTCAGTTTGTCGAATAAAAAAAAAAAGATATTCAGCTAAGATTTTTTTTTTTCCCTCAGAGCCTTGTAAACTGCAATTTGTGCTCTGGTAAGAAAAACCTGGCAGAGGAGTTAGGATAGCCATTACCATTTGAAAAGAAGCAATCATAAGGCCGCTGCTGAGCCCTTTGTCCACTAAAAATGCTGATTTGCAGGCAGTGAGTGAAAAAGTGGAACCATCACTAAATAAAACCTTGAGCTAGGTAACAACCCTCCGGCCCCCACCCTTGCTGGCTTTTTAATGTTGGTTAAAGGTGTTTTTAAAAAACGTATCTTAAATCCGATACTTACTATCATTATAACATTGTTACTGGTCATAAATGTCCTTTCCTAAAAAAATAATATAAAGGATGCATTGAGGAAGTGGTAGGTGCAACACAGGCCAACAGTGAATTGAAAGGCTGAGGCTGGCTATCACTTGTATCTTACTCTGGCCCCTTTGTACGGCATCACGATTTTCCGCCAGTCAATCCTTCACGCTCTATTTTCCCCCTCCCGTATCAGTGTGCTCCTAGGTTTTCCCATTTTTAGTTATACTCTGATTTTAAAGTGGGAACTGCATTTCCAGCGTTCACATATTTAGCCTATTTGGGTGCACTTGGCTAAAAATGTAATGCACTTTCAGTCATGATTTGCTATTCGTATGTGGTCATCTCTCTACTTTTCTGTTAGGTAATCCATATACAGAAGTGAAAAAGAAAAGAGCTAGAAAGTGAAAAGAGGATAATTGCCAGTAAATAGAGAGTGATAGCGGTCAGACATCATCTATTTAATTGTCAAATAGGATAAGAAAAATTAGTTATTTCAAGAATTTTTGAGGCTTTCCCCCCTCCCTGGAAATCATTACTAATAGTAGTAGTAGTAGTAATAATAATAATAATAATGACAATAATAATAAAAATAACATGTAGCTGCAAGCTTTTCATTTGGAAAATTATCTAAAAAATAAGTTACTGTATCAACACAACCATCCTGTGCAAACATACTCAAATTTGGTGTGTGGATTTAATTCAGAGATACATATTAACTTTCAACGGCAGATACTCTTATATTCCATTTTTTGTATACTTGGCTATGGTGACAGGCATTTGCAGAAAGGCAGCAGGTTAGAAATGTCTTTATCCTAAAACACCAACTTTATTGATGATCGCTAAGAGCATGCATGGCCTTCAAAACTAGATTTTCCAACAGGACGTTGCTGTTCCTCTAGTCCTTCACCTGGAGACTGGGTTTTGGGTTTTCGGGCCACCCTCCATTAAAGACATTCACACTTCCAGATAAGAGGGTTTTATTTCTCCTCATTTACATCTAATACTTGAACAACAAAAATTTTTTTCAAGGGATGCCTTACGAAAGGACTTGCTTCCTACTTGTGGAGGTTTCTGGAAATCACAGTGGTCAATAGGGGGCTGATTGAGAGAAGTCAGTAATTCAGATGCTGCTGCCGCCTCCTCCCACTGCTTTGCGGGAAGGCCCTGAACTTCTTTTTATTTTATTTATTTATTCTTTTAAAGAGTTTATTTATTTAGTTGACAGAGGGAGAGAGAGCACAAGCAGGGAGAGCAGCAGGCAGAGAGAGAGGGAGAAGCAGGCTCCCCACTGAGCAGACAACACAACCGTGGGCCTCCATCCCAGGACCCTGGGATCACGACCTGAGTCAAAGGCAGACGCTTAACCTAACCGACTGAGCCACTCAGGTGCCCCCGGCCCTGAACTTCTTTATAAAGTTTTTTAACTCTAGGTTTCCCTGTGTGCTCGCCCCCCTTGCAAAGAAGAACACACCGGTAAGGAAAAAAAAAAGAATGAATAGGTTAGTGAGTGCTAAGAGGACAATGAGACAGTCAGAGAAGGTCTGGGCTTCCTTAGTGTGTGTCTGCAGAATGCAGGCGATGGTAAATCTGTATCAAAAATCAGGCACAGCAGGAGGTGTCGGTCTCCCAGGTAATGGGTAAATGACGAGCACATGAGCCATCCTTGTATCGATTTAAGCGTTTTGTTCCAGCCAGTCACAATTAACTTTGATTTGTTTTTACTTTCCTCTTATAGGTTTGCATTTAAAACACTCTTGGAGCACTAATTGTATAAAATTCTGGTAACTGCACATTCTCTTTTTAGAGAGGTAATGAGCGAATGAATGAAAAGGCAGGGATTATTTGCCATTCTAAGAGCGGGGATTGTCAGAACATTTCTACTTGACTGAAATTGTTTTGGAAGGTGAGCTGGAACAAGAATCTTGCAGCTAAAATGAAGTGACTCTGCATGTGGTTTTGGGAAGTTTCTCTTCATCAAAGAATCCTGCAGAACTGCTCTGGAACTTAGAAGTGTGATTTAGATTTTATTTACAAAAGAATATTTAGGTGAATCCTATGAAAACATTTTAAAGTATACATATTTGACTCTTAACAAGTAAGTGGGAGTCTTTTGAAGGCTCATTTGGAATTATTTGAAAAGAGTTTTACTATCA
The DNA here is from genome assembly GCF_017311325.1 of Ursus maritimus. NCBI lineage: Eukaryota > Metazoa > Chordata > Mammalia > Carnivora > Ursidae > Ursus > Ursus maritimus. The sequence continues at coordinate 82,552,060 of NW_024423343.1, read as the reverse complement.
CAGTGTTTTTTCAATATACAAATTGCCATGTTGTGATAAAATAAATTATTGAAATGCTTTGAAAAGTTTTTAGAAATGTGCCCAAGGAAACAATATGTAAATTGTTAAAGTTAATTCACATGTCAGTCCAAGAACCTTTAGCACAACATTCCAGAACATTTACAGTCTTGTTTTAATGAGTAGCAAGAGCTACTCATACTCTTTGTATGTGTTTGGGGGTGACACTAGAGTTGCCAGATATAGCAAATAAAAATAAAGAATTCCTAGTTAAATTTGAATTTTTGATCAATAGTGAATATTTTTTCATATAAGGATGTCCCATGCAATGTTCTCATTGTATCAGGGAACCCTAGGTGGCACTCCGATTGGAAAGAAATTGCAACCATGCCTTGAAAGGACAACCTAATTATTTATAAATTATAAATTGTCACTTATAAATCATTTTACCTTTCACTGTCAGATTAGTTAAGCCAATGAGCTTGCCCCCTTCAAATAGAAACCAAAAGGCTTTTTAACTCATTATGCTGAGTTTAATTTCCCCCATCATGTTCCCTGCACAAGCTGTTTGACTCGTCATTTCAAGTATATAGTAATTTCTGCCTGACTAATACAATGGAGACTTCGGAGAAGGTGGAGGAGGAGTCTGGCTCACCCACATTGATCAGGCTCTGAGTGGAGTGTTTCCTGGTTATGGGGATGGAGAGCTGAATGATGCAGTGAGAATATATTATCTTTGTGAAGCCACATCTTTCCTTTTGTGGCAGTACGTATGACTGCATAGGTAACCAAGTTGGAAACCCCTGGAATTCTGATGCTGGTAGGAGCTTCTGGGAAAGGAAAGATTCTGTGTCCTTACACTTTTATTTTATCGCATTGAACTTTGTTCACCATAATCTAGCTGCCATGAAAGAAGCTAAGCTAGAACGTTGAGAAAACCATATATCTGCGACCAGCATTCTTTGAAACCAGCATTCCATTCTGTCTATAGTCAGTTTGAGCTGCTATCACAAAGTATCATAGACTGTGTGGACAAACAACAATTTATTTTTCACAGTTCTGGAAGCTGGAAGCCTGAGATCAGAGAGCCAACGTGGGCAGGGTGTAGCGAGAGCCCTCTTCCATGTTTGCAAATGGTCATCTTCTTGCGTCCTCATACGGTGGAGAGCAGGGAACTCTGACCTCTTCAGTCCCTGACAAGGTCACTAATCCTGTTTGGGAGGACTCTACCCTCCTGGCCTGATTGTCATCTCCCAAAGGCCCCACCCTCTAATACCATCACATTAAAGGTTAGGGTTTCAGCATATGGATTTGTCAGGGGACACAAACATTCAGTCTGTAACAACTTTTCCCTGTCTTGGTGCTTTTCATGGTCTGTCAGAAAGACTACTTGTGCAGAAAAGTTTAGAGTCATGTGTCTCATCCTCTAAGCCCCCTTCTGCTTTCAGTTGTAGCTTCAGTGGATGGTTCTTCACAAGCCAGTCCTCCAGAACATTGTTTGAGTCTTCCTAATTTCTGCCTCAGAGACTTTTCCAGAACTGCAGAAGCCTGCTCAGTGCTTCCTCAAGGTTGGCATGGAGATGTGGGAAACAGTTAACCCCCTCAAGGGCAGGCCTCAACTGATCGGAGACAGGAGCTTGTGGACAAACTTTTCAGCCACCTACCTTTTAGTCAGGCAGTTCCGAGAAGCACTCAGCACGCTTATGTAGGTATCTAACTTAGGCAGGGATCTCATGTAGATTATTTGGATTTTCTACCAAGCCTACTTCATTCTGTACGTTTTCTTGAACCTATTTCTAGGGATCACCAACGTGCATCCAATTCCTCATCTCAGGCTCTGTTTCAGGGCAACCCCAGCTAAGACACCCATGATGCTGTCTTCTTCCCAGCACCATGGCCCTCTCCTTTCTCTGGGTCTAGATGCTTTGCTTCCTTTGGTTCCACCAAAGTTTACTTTTCTTATTATCAGAGGAAGACAGTTCTGCCACTGTACCTACTATTAAAACTGAGTCACATTGCTTAACAAGCACATCACCCAAACTCCATTACAATGAAAGCCACTTTTTATTGGACACACACTCCATGTGAGGGCGTATGCTAAGGGATCCATGAATAGTGTTTCATTTAGTCCTCAGCATGTCACCAAGAAAGAATCAGTATTTCTATTTCACAGATGAAGAAATTGAGGCTCAGAAAGATTAAGGGATTTCTTTCAAGACCACAAAGCTAGTGAGTGGTAAAAAAAAGCATTGAGTTCTGACCTATCTGACTCCAAAGCCCCCTCCCTTTTTTTTACTACTATTCCATAGAGCCCACCGTATAAAGCTCTTAGAAATTAAAATTTCTTTATCAAACACTAATATGAGCAGCTAAAGAGATGACTGGGTAGGGAGTAGGGATAAGAATTGGTTTATATCAAATAAGGCAAATATTTAAAAAAAAGATGTCCTTGCTCTTGGGGCATCTGGGGGCACAGTCAGGTAAGCCTCTGACTCTTGTTTTTGGCTCAGGTCGTGATCTCAGGGTTGTAAGATCGAGCCCCACCTTGGGCTATGCACTCAGCATGGAGAAAAAATAGGAAAGTTCTGGTTACTGATTTGGTCACAAAGGTCATGCTGTTGGTGACATTCCTGTAGTCTGCTTTATGGTTGTTTAAGTACTCAATCTCTCTGCCTTATGGCTTTATATGAAGGCAAGAAAGAAAGACCATGACCTGAGCTGAAATCAGGAGTTGGAGGCTTAACTGACTGAGCCACCCAGGTGCTCCCCGAGATCACAAGTTTTGTTCATGGAATACAGTAGTAATAAATTTTCATACGCCAAAAAAAAAAAAAAAAAAAAAAAAAGAAGGCACAAAAGGTTTCTTATATCAACTTATGATTGAATAAAAATGTGAAGTTTTGGTTTCATTATGAGACCTGGAGCTCTATGTATCTATGTCTGTTTTGGCTCACAGTACTTACACATGGTAGGACTTGATAAATATACACTGAGTATTTGGAGTATTGTGGAATATAGTTTAAATTGACTTCGATAAGTTCAAATTTTTAGTGATCTGCTTTTACTAAACGATTGACTTTAGCATCTTTTAAGATTTGTTACTTGAAAAAAGTTAAAATTTTAACAGAGTCATATGATTTAAGACAGTGTCTGGAACAATGTTAATAACATGATTCTCAATGAAATAGGGTGACTTCAGTTAATTTAAATCTACTGGAGGCAAAGAGAAGTGGAAAGATGTCATCCGATGTTACAACAGAGAGGTGTGGGCATGCTAGAGTGCAAAGGTCAAATAGAGTAAACATGACTTTGTGGAGACAGGGAGAGGCTACCCAGAACAGCCATGAGAAGATCTGTTCTCCACTTAGAAAAGGATGAAAGAGTTAGTAGTCCTTCTTTACAACTTAGATTGGGGGGGGGGGTGGTTCCCTGGCAGCTTTCCTCTGTCTGACTCTCCCAGTCTTCTGAAAGTTAATGTATTTCATAAAAATTAGAATTTTGACCTCCTTACAAACTGACTACATTTTGGGATCCATTCTATAAACCTATCATCTTTATCCTACCGCATCCCTTGATGTAGAGGTAGGGGTTTACCCACGCAAATCTTCCTGACGTTTTATTGGTAGAATTTCAAATTCTCTTCAAATTTCCATGCAGTTAGGAATCCAACTGTATGGCAGTTTCTAAAAACTTCATGAGATTGTTAGTTTAGAACAATAAAAGGGATGTGCATATGCAATTTCTAATGTGCTTGTTGGTTACTGTTAGTTTCTTGTGGCAACTGTAGTAACTGGTGGGCCCTCAAGAGTGAAAGCAAAAATGACTCAGGGCCATCATCACTGGCAGCATTAGCTACACCAATGAAAAATCAGGGCCATCATCACTGGCAGCATTAGCTACACCAATGAAAAATAACATCAGATACACTTGCTCTTTCCCTGATTACTAATGGAAGCTATCTAACAAGCAAAAGTAGGTTTTGTCTTTTGGACTGCAGACTATAAAAGAGGTCTAGTGTTCTGCCATTCAACATGTGGGATGGGAATACTTTCAGACGGATTCCATAGAAACTAAAGGAACCTCAACATGCGTATAAATGTCTAAAATTCTACTCAAAGTGTGTGTGTGTGTGTGTGTGTGTGTGTGTGTGTGTGTGTGTATTTTATTTTTTCTTTAAGTAAGCCCTAGGCCCAAGGTGGGGATTGAACTCATGACTTCAAGATCAAGAGTCGCATGCTCTACTGACTGAGCCAGCCAGGTGATCCCAAAGGATACTTTTTAAGTTCTTTGTAAAGCAGAACCAAACTTCCCCTTGCCTACAGGTTAAGTTATTCTGATTGGCTGAACTTTAATGGATCATTTAAAATGTAAGTAACAGAAAAGAATATGATTGTTTTATGTTTAGTTACATACAATTACTATGTCTAAATGCTAATTAAGATTAGGATATATGAGGGGCGTCTGGGTGGCTCAGTCAGTTAAACGTCTGCCTTTAGCTCAGGTCATGATCCTGGGGTCCTGGGATCAAGGCCCACCTTGGGCTCCCTGCTCACTGGGGAGTCTGCTTCTCCCTTTGCCCCTCTCCCTGCTTATGTGCTATCTCTTTCAAATAAATAAATAAATAAAATCTTTAAGATTAGGATATGTGAATCAGTGCAGCTAATACGTAAATAGACATAAATTACACAATTGACCCAGGTAGAAAAATTAGACTCATATACACCTTTATGTAACTGATGTTCACAGTAGCAACAGACTCCATCCAGAATATTTCTTTTTTTTAATTAAAAAAAATTTTTTTTTGAAAGATTTTATTTATTCATTCGACAGAGAGAGAGACAGCCAGTGAGAGAGGGAACACAAGGAGGAGGAGTGGGAGAGGAAGAAGCAGGCTCCCAGCGGAAGAGCCTGACGTGGGGCTCGATCCCAGAATGCCGGGATCACGCCCTGAGCTGAAGGCAGACGCCCAATGACTGAGCCACCCAGGCGCCCCCATCCAGAATATTTCTTAGACCAAATTTAGGAGAGTCCGGGGCATCGTCTCTCAAAATGCCTGAAGCCGTATCTGATATTCAGTCTCTCTGTATTTAAATTGTTCTTGGGTTAATAGTACCCAACCAACTTAAAGTGCTAGATAAATATCATAGATTATAAAGCTATATATGTAACTAAAAACTAGTTAGTATCACCATTAGGCAGACATTTGCGAATTTTACTTGGAAGCTTTCCCTTCTCTGTAGTAATGCCAAGCATTATTTCATTCAGAACTCTTTTTAATCCTTGGGGTCTAAACGTCTGATGCACCCATACCCTTTCACAGCCAAAGAAACATATTTTCTTCTTACACATATATTACCTGTAATTGTTGGCAGAGTTGGGACTACTACCCGAAGTTAGGGATAGAAGTGACAAGTGATGGAGATCCGTCAGCTACTATGCAGATACCAATAAGCATCTTGGGAAGTAGGCCGATATGCTTGTGGGATAGCCATGCTTTCTCACCTTTAAACTTAGGACTCAGGAAAATTGCTTCAACTTCGTTAAGTAAAGATAACTTTACTTGGGAATATTGGCTGTTCTTTCTATTTAGAAGATACCAAGAAGATAATAGTGGACCGTAATGAACTTCAAGCTTTAGAAAGCTCTGACCTTCTGACTACCTTGCAAGTCAGTATTGACTTTGATGTAGAAAAGCTCTCCAGTTCTTCCTTAAATGAATGATAAGCAGCATGGGTAGGATTACAAAGTGAGTGTTTTGTCCCTGGATCTCTCTGGTCTAGAGGCCAGATCAACATACAGAGTCCCTATATTTAAGCTATTCTTCAGTTAACAGCATCCTTACATAACTTCTGCCTGTCACCAGGGATCTGATTATATTATCACATAATTAACTTATTGACTAATAGCTTAGTTATCTTCAAGAGGTGCTGACTTTACATCTAGACAACAATTTAGAAACTGGCAGAATCTAGTTTATTAATTTTTATATCATTATACAATGATTCTCTAAATGTGATTGTCTATGAACCTGTATTATTATGTAATATGATATTTCATATAGTACTTAGAGAATGGGTGACCAGTAACATTAGTCCACTATCACTAAATACTACAAGATTTGCAAACAGAAAGGTCTGGTAACAGACCCAGGAAATATGATTTCCCGGCCATCTAGTTAGGTGAACTTGCATAGTCCTATTACGTCTCGGATCTGCTTTCCCTAACATTTTAAAGAAAGAAATAGAAACAAATGATCTCTTATTTTTTTCCCCAGCTCTATGTTCTACGCATTTGTTGAATGATGATTAAGAACGTAACAACATCATAAATACTATAATTGGAAAGATATATTTTCATTTTTCTTGACTGTTTCAAAGTTTGATAAGTTTAATATAGGCTGAGTACTAACATTTTCTGTGGAACTCTAGGAGTGCTTTTAAGCTTATGACTAAAATTTTTGGTTTTTGATGGATAGACAAAAAATAATTAAGAATTTATAAATGTTTTGGCTTTCTTCACATGTCACAAACCCAGCAATAAAAATGAATACTTGGTTCCTTTAGAGATGGGTACCCAGGGTTTTGTTAGTTTCAGGATGATAACAAGGTGTAGAATCATAGGATGCAGATATGCGGATTTATGTTTGGTACGCTGCCAGAAACTACAGGGTCCAAAGAACATGTCGATTTATGTATATTCTCAAGATTTTGTTATCCAGTCTTAGGCTTTTTGGCCATTTGCTGTGATTCATATTCTATTTCTAATTCTTAACCTCAGACCAGTACTTAGATTGAAAATGTGATTGACTCCAGGTTAGCTGTGGAATTGAGTAGCGTGTAAATACACATGGCAAGAAAGGTAAGTCATCAAGAAAAGTTAATCTGACCAAAACTAAGAAGAACATTAACTTTAATGTCATGTATTATTTGAAATACTTGAAAAAATACTCATTGTGAAAATGTGTTCAGAATTTGTGATTTTAAATTATTGAACTATTAACTTTTATATTTCAGATCCATAGCTTCTTTATTGCTTTACAGTCGCTGTATCTTCAGAGTGGGTCACTTTTGTCAATATTTCACACCTGGAATGGCAAGTTTAATATTACTGATGGTGTCAATAAGTTAAGATTTGATTATTCTGATATCTTCTATTGAGCAGAGTTTACAATGTTATTAATAATGTTTTTCAGCACTTTAATGCTTTACATTATCTTCTTATAAGCCCATATTCTACACATATTGTGCCTTTCCATGTTATTATAATTGATATTTATAACTAGGAACTACTCATCATGATAAATGTATCAACAATAAGGCAACACATAGTATTAATACCACGCTCAGCATTTGTAATTTCCAGAAGTTCAAACACCTAAGGGATCTACGGTGGGGCCAAAAGGAGGAATAAAGGAGCCATTCTAGACTCTAGATAGAAAACGTTCAAAAATTGATTTGATATCAGATTTAAGGAGAAAATATGCCAATTAAAAATGCAGCTTTTAGGATTCAGTTCAGCATGTTACTTAATAGCATTTGTCATTTTCCAATTTTTCATACGCAGCAAATTAATTTCAAATCATTTTGCTCTTCCAAATGCCTTTGTGTATTGTGTTTCTTTTTTCATATTCTTTTGGATAACATTTGAAAGAAAATAAGACTACAACAGTCATTGATTACAGTCAGGATGGAAGACAGTTGTAAGACCGAGGAACAGGTGGGGCATGTATGATGGGAATATTCACTTTTTGTGCCACCATTTTGTAGCTGCTCAAAAAAAAAATTTTTTTTTCAGCAAATGGTGGATATTGTGTCTTTACAAAAAATGGTTCTGTACTGGATCCATCTGCGAAGTATAAACATGTCATCAGCACTCATTTTCCATCTCCAAAAAACATTCCCCATGTCCATATTTGATTTTCAAGTGCATCTGTGCACTGGTGGAAACCCTCCCAACATGCTGCCACACAATTGCAAAACCCACACATTTCTGTCTTTGAATCAAGCTTTCACAAGAGCCTGGCCTCCTCTGGGTTTGAGCTTGTTTCGAAGTTGCAAATGTCCGCCGGGTGACCCCAATAAAAGCAGCTTCAATGTCCGTGCTAAGGTGAAATTATTCCTTTTAGGGGGATGATTTTGTCCATGCAGTTTCTTCTACTTGGTTCCAAAACTTTTTTTTTTTTTTCATCTTAGAATTTCTCTTTCCATGCCCACACTATGCTTCGGTAATTATTAGCATTATGCTATTGAGTTTCTCAATGACTAAACTCACATTTAAGACAGAAAGTTCGTTAGGTTATTCTGAAAGTTTAAGTAGAAAAAGCAGGGAGTTCATCTCAGAAAGCCGAAAGGCAAGCATCCTGAATCCTATGAGTCCCTAACGTTATTGATAATCACATAACCTGAAAGAGTTTAAAACATCACTGACAAAATTTAATCTCTTCATAAACACACATTCAGAAGTGAACTCCTTGGTAAAGAAGGAAATTTTATTTTACCTCGTTCTTTTCCCTCCGCAGAGCTGGAGTTACCTTCGCTATAGAGCGTGGAGTAAGCCTTGCCTGTCATTTTTAATCAGGTTGTTTTAGGTAATTTTGGTTATGCCCCTCATTACTGAATTGTTTATCAATAGGTGCAGCAAGTGTCACTAGCTTTTCTCATCAAACCAGGTCTGACAAAGCAGCACAGTGCATGGGAAAGAGGCAGCTAGGTGAAACTAATGCCATAGATGTTTGATTCATTAGGAGCTTATTGTTAACGGGGATGTCTGATTGTAAAGGCTCAGTCAAGCAAAAGAGTGCAGAGTAATCAGTCGGATTTATAGTTTGCAGGGCTCAGAAAAAAATCAACATAAACCTTTGGATATAGCAGAAACAGAAAAATCCCCTTTGGGCAGCCCTAACCTGGAACCAGCCAAATAAGGTCATGCTACATGAAGGTTTCCTGTTAGGTGATGGGAGATAGAGGCGGATTAGAGCCATATGGCATGGCCTATCATACCTTCTGACTTAAGATAACAAAGCCAAGCTTTGTGCTTAGCTGTTTTTGACTGACATCATCAATTTTATTTTATGTTGGTCACCTCCGGTAACAGGAAAAAATGGCCTAGGGTTGATAACACATGCTTTTTTTTCTTTTAGTATTAAGATGCCTAGAAGCTAGTTTTGTGCTGTTAAAAATTTCAAAGAATTAGTAGCTTACTCTTCTATCACCCATCCTCCAGCAACTGTCAGCCCCCCTCCCCCTTGTTTTCAGTTTGTACCTTGCAAATGAGAGGCAGCCTTATTCAGAACCAGATGTAAGGCTCCTAGAGAATGAGCATAAGCTGGTGTACTTTAAGCCTAATGGGAAGTTTTATATGCAAGGGCCTTGAACTGATTAGTATAATTCCCTCTTTAATACAGCTGTCCCTCCAGATTAAGGTAAACCAAATGTTGCAATCAGAGATTAGTGTACCTTGCCAGTTATTAACATCCCCGGTGCTCAGCAAGCTCGTCAGACGCTAATGCTGTGTATTTATTTGCCATTTCCCCACTGTAACTTGAACTTCTGCACCTGTCAAAGCATTCCAGTGAAGAGAGGGGCATTATTGGAAAGCAAAAGTTTTATACCTGTACACCTGTTTTGTTTTGTCACAGCTTAGATTTTCTTTTGGCCTGCCAAGACTGCCAGGTGCTTTAATCTGCTACTCCACTGGTTTTGTAAAGAAAGACTTTGTGTGCTAAATTGCATTTGTTACTTTCATATGCTTGCTTTTATGCAACTGGAGAGCTGCTCACCTAAACTGATGGCGCGCACGCACGCGCCTGCACGTGCGCACGTGCGTTTTCTTTTGCAGAGAGGTAAAGGGTGAGGTTTCTTAGAACACACACCTCTGTCCTCTGTGCTCCTCAGATTCTGCAGCGTCTTAAATCACAAGGTGGGTCTCACAGCTGTAATATATTTGGCAGGATATCCTGCCTTCTTGCAGCCCAGATGTCAAGAAAGACAAAGTCCTGGCTATCTCAGAGAGATCTGGCTCTGTTTCTTTCCCTCCCCAGCCCCCATCCAGGGCATGCTTGGACTTGAGGGCTGAACATATATAACAAACACGCTGGAGAAGTTTGGGGCGGGAGCTCCTGTGTGTTTTCGGTAACTGGTCCAGTTTGGGTGTTCCCTGATCTTTTCACCAGCATGGCAGATGGGGCAGCAAGGAAGGGAAAATAATGGCAAGTTTGATGAAGAGGCCTTACACTTGTCGAGTAAAGTGCCTTTGTGATTTTTATCAGTGTTGTTTATTACTCAGAGATTGAGAATCAAGAGGTGCTTTTTCTGAAAAAAAAGCATAGCTTGCTACGTAACCACTAGGGTCATCTCAGGGTCTGGTTTTTGGTTTTTTTTTTCCCCATGTGGGATTGAAGTATGTAGCTCTGCTCTTACAGAGCAATCACCTGATGCCAGCAGCACCGGGGCAGGACCAGCTCCCCCTCAATTCGGCCACAGGCGGGAAGGAGCCAGTTTTCCAGCCAGCCCGTGACACTGGAAGCAGCCACCAGTGCAGGTTGGTGTCCACGCTGGGGCACGTTTCTTTCCCTTGCCCCCCCCTTCTTCGAGATTCCATCTTGGGGTTTGTACGTTGATCGCCTGGTGCAGAGTTTCTACATATTATAGCTTAATTGCAGATTTTTAAAAAAGACAAAAATATGTTCATATCTTAGGAATTATGTCTTGCAGCCTACTAAATATGCTAATGCAACACTAAGCAGGGATAAAGTTCTTGCCATACCCCCCAACAGTTGCGTGGAACCCGCTGCCAAGTGATTGTTAATTGTGAAGCACAAGCAGGCTTTGCAATCCATCTTAATTGTCATACTTACTTCGGGTTCCGTGATAAGGCTCGATGTTCTGTTTAAAGTGACAATGTTGACAAGGGGAAAGGGTGTGGGCCCGAGCCTGTGGTTCTGAAGGGGTTGCGTGCTCTGACCTGCCGAAGGTTGATATGGACGGTCTGCGAGGGGATTTTAGTTGTCATGGGGTCCCCAGGCGGTTGAATGGAGAGACTGTCTGTCCTGCTTTTTCCTGTTAGGATCCTGACACGTGGAGCATTGATGAACTCAGCACAACGTTGAATGGGAGCTTTTTGGCAGCTGAGACACTGGGGCTAAGCTGCAGGTCAGAGATAACACCCGTGCGGATCTCCTCCTGCACACACTTGCTAGCCGCTTTCTTCCCTCCTGAGTGCAGGAAATGGCTCATGTGAAATGCGTCCACTTTTCAGTTTTCCTTTCTTCTAAAATGGAGCTTGACAGATTGGACTTTTCAGCTCCCCCTTTTTTCACCACCTCTGCTTTCTACCTCAGAAATACTCTTCAGGAAGCAGGAGTTAATCTTGGTGAGGAAACGATAAGGTGATGCTTGATTTTTCAGGGGAAAGCAGAAGGATATGGCTGCCTCGTTGCTGCACAGAAACTTGTCACGCCCCACCTTTGGGGCTTTTGCCTTCACCTCTCCTCGGTACAGACCAGAAGGGGCGCAGCGTGGACAGCCTCCTAGCTAGACAGCTGGAGGGGGCGCTTCCTAGCATCACGGAACATTAGATACCAAGGAGGACACATCTGGGAGGTGATGCTGCCTCTGTAAGAGGGGCCTGGCCAGCACCTGTGTGGCCCTGCACCCGAAGGGCACGAAGGGCACGGTGCTGCTGCCACCAGCACAGTTCTGCATTGTGTGACATGGAGCTGAGTTGTTGCAGATTTCCAAGATGTGGAAAACAAAGAGAAACCGGCTGCAAGAGTTACTTTAGTAATCGTTTGCCGGCTGTATTCAGAGAAGCAACACAGAAAAAAATTCTGGCCAGTTTTAGTACCTGCCCTAAACTGGGGCCGACCAAGCTCCACTTAAAGAAAAGTTATTTGAAATTGATCTCTGTGTGGTATTGAGTAGTGACTGCGAAACTCATAAATTGAAACTGCCCCCAAACCAAGTCAGGTTCTGACTCGGGGTCTAAGTACATGATTTCAATGAGGTCTGAGTGCTTCCTTTTCTCTCTGTTGAATATTTGGCACACTTTGAAGCAACAGGGATGCATGTGAGAATGTGTGTGTGTGTGTGTGTGTGTGTGTGTGAGTGCACATGCGGGTAGAGGGGATGAGATAGGAAAAGGAAGACGGGGGGGGGGGAGAGAAGGGCATGGGACTGGGGAAAGGTTTCTGGTCAAGGTTCAGTACATGTCAGAAAACAAAAGGGTTGTGGGTAGAAGTGAGAGTAGCAGTTCAGCCCTAGGGCTAACACCTTGGGACAAGCAGGGCGATGCTGCCCTTTGATCTGTCACCTCTTACCAATTCCGTGCACCCATTCTGTCTCAGGAGGGCTGAGCGTAAAGCTGAGAGAAATGGAGAGAGCGAGAATGAGTGAGTGATCTGTATGAGAGCCAAATAGGATGAGTCAATAACCCTGAGAAGAATGATTCAGGTTTGGAACTCCATCAGAATCTGCCCTGATGCAAAGTAGTGGAGCCAGGCCTTCCATAACAGAACACTTGTCCAGTCTTCCCTCTCCATTTGTTCTCTGTAGCCTTCATCTGTCTTGAAGTGACTGGGGTTGGTTACTCCTGGACTTACTCTAGATCTACAGAGAGGTAGGGGGGCTTCCTAGGAATTTTGAGTGTCCCCAAATTTAACTTTAGAGAGAGTAGTCAGGACTGAAGAGCCTACCAAAGGACCCCAAAGAAATAGAGGGTGCGAAGCGTTCAGTGTAGTCGCTGACACACAGTAGGTGCTGGGGTAAATCCTCACTCTTCCTCTGTGAAGAGTGAAGCCGGTCGAATTTGTTGTTAAACACTCCTTGGCTGTGTTTTCAGTTGTAGTACTGCCTGAGGAAATTGGAGAGCTTAGAAGGGGCTCCTGTCCTAAATGAAAGGTTTAGATTTGGTTGTGTTTTCTATCTGCTTGGTCCAGATCCAGTGTGAAAGTTTGAATTGACCTGAAACATTCTAATCCTAGACATGTGTGGTCAATTGTCCTGAGGTCAAAGGGAGACGACTACCTATCCAATGTGATTTCAAGAGCCTGGGAAACCCCATATGTCCTCCAAGTATCTCCCCAATTAACCATGGCACCTGTTAACATCCTGCTATTTCTGCTGGTAGGGCAACTCCTCTGAGGAAACACATGTTTTCTTGATAAACCTCTTTACGTTGCAATTATGATCCTTGAGAGAGGCCACTTTTTATTATGTGGATAATGTTGATTTCTTATTTACTATCCCTGTGACAACTGGAAAGAGAGAAACTGGATACAAATAGCAGTTTTGTTAAGAATAATACAATTCCTCTGCCACAGGATGCGTCAAGGAGGTTACACTAGGTTGGGGTTTGTATTCCTCCAGATAATTTTGGATCGAGTTATGTAGACAGGAGGAGTGCTTCTAGTCAGCTTTGTGGAAGAAAAAGAGCTTAATTTGGGGTCCTTTCTTTCTTTTTGACCTTTCATTTCTTATCACCCTAAGAGAAAAATTGCTTAATCCCATACTGTCTTGGGCTATCCAGAATCCTTTGCCTGAAAGATGGTAGGTTAGCAATTCTCAAACATTTTTCTGTTCCTGAGTGTATGTTCACACGTTGGACACTTCCATGGGTATACCTTGATTGTGATACGAGAGGCATTGTATTTCAGCCTTTATTTGAAATCGGTCTCCTTGTCCTGACAGTCTTCTGTGTCCTCTTGGGAAGGCCCACTCCTTTTCCTCTGTTCCTGTTCTGCCATCTTCGCATCTCATCAGTATATGAGAGTTGCTGCCTTAAATGAGGTCCTAGTTATGGGAGCTTTTTCTTTTTCACACAGCGTGTGTGCCTTCATCCTTGCTCTAGGAGCCGCACTCCCTGTAAGTACGGATAATAGACGTGCACGTGTATACGTTATGCATGTAGGTTTAGGCACACACACATGTGTGTATAATTATTATTTTAGCAAGAAATAAGCCTGTCCAGTGTATTTTGCAATAGATTTAGGTTAGTGGTTGTTTTAAACAAATAAGACTGTTAAGTCATCAGTATGTGTTCTCTTCTATGCCTATATATAATTCTTTAAGTTTTCTTCATCTATCACATGATTTTTACCCTGGGCTTTTTTTCCTTGGTTTTAAAATATATGTATTATTATTATTATTATTTTTTTTCTGACTGCACTAGTCCTACATACTTTAGAATGTTTGGAAATTATGGGTGAGAATAAACTCACCCAAAATTTCACAATCTAGAGTTATCTTTTATTACAATTTGGTTGTATCTTTCTACCTCTTGGCTTTATTGGTTTAGGTATGGAGAGTGCCTGGGTCACACTATAATTTTTAAATTGTTTTCTCTTTCCTTTTCAGACTTTCAACTCTCTAAGCTCTCCTCGTTCCTTTTATGTTGATGGGTCCCAAGTGGGACCGATATAGTACTTTAGTATCTAAAGCTAGATCTGACTTGTATTCTGGGAAGGTTAGCTCACAGCCTCTACATACTATATTTTGAACTTCTTAATATGCATTTTCCTGCTCTGAATCAGTGATTTATTTTTTGATCTTTGTTAATACTTCTTTTCAAGCTTGAAACAAAAGAAATTAATCTAAAAATAACCAAAGACTGTTATCCAAGACTTTAAAGTAGTGTGAGCCAATAGGTTGACACCTTTGATCCTTAGGTAAAAAGTTACAGTTCTTTTGTTGGCTTTCTGCAAAAGGAGGAAGTGGGGGCAAATTACACAGTTGATGCTATTTTATGCATGAAGGAACCTACTTTTGACAGCTAGTAAACAAGTTTCAACATTTTTCTGGGTAAAGAAGCTCACTTATTTAACATTTATTTATTGAAGTAACCTCTATTATGTGGCAGGCACTGTTCTAGGCATGGGGATTCAGCAGTAAATAAAACAGACAAAAATCCACCTTTGTGGGAGCTTACTACTTAGAAATAAAGGACTTGAACTTTTTTACTTTCTACTTAAATTTCCACTTAAAGTAATTGTACTTCATTTTCTAAATTCTGAGTTAGTTTTGAAGCAGGTGGGGAAAGAGCTCTATTATTACAATGTTTCTGTATCGAATAATGTCTTTCCTTCCAGAAATCTCTTTTACTCATTACTCTCCACACGGTTTTTCAGTAGACAAAAGGCAAGCAAATGCTGTGTCAAAGATCAATTTTGATGAATTAAAATAAATGGCCTTCATTTTAATATGTTGTTTTATTGAGAAGGGAGATTTTAAAAAACAATCAAACAGGAGGGGTAAGAGTGGATACATTCTTACAACTATTTGGAGGAGTAAATATGGGATGCAAAATTAGGAGAGGTCCTTCACTTTCAGATAGAGCTGAATAGTTATGTGTTTGAGATTATAGTTTTGCCAGGTAGTTAACTTGAACAGTAATGGAAAAATAACTAGTAGTAGCTAAGCAGAGAAATAACGCATGAGGCAGAAAGACACAGGCCAACATTTTATTTCATTGGAATGTGTAATCCATGGAAGCTCTATTAGAGGAGTCATGAAGGTATAAAGAAGTATGAAGAGGGGCGCCTGGATGGCTCAGTCGTTAAGTGTCTGCCTCGGCTCAGGGCATGATCCCAGGATCCTGGGATCGAGCCCTGCATCGGGCTCCCTGCTCTGCTGGGAGCCTGCTTCTTCCTCTCCCACTCCCCCTGCTTGTCTTCCCTCTCTCGCTGGCTGTCTCTCTTTGTCAAATAAATAAATAAAAATCTTAAAAAAAAAGAAAGAAAGTATGCAGAAACTCAGAAACAGAGCAGACAGTAGTTATCTCGGTGTTTTTCTTACCCACTTGTTTCAGCTTGAGTGTGTTTCAGGTAGTTTGTCAGACATCGAGAGACAGGAATTATACCGATAGACAAGGACAAGGTTGTTTCCTTGTTTGTTTGTTTGTTTGTTTTTAAGTCAGAATTCAGGATCTGCCATAAGCAGTTAGATTGTGACATGGAAATATCAAGAGTTTAAATGGATGCTCCATGAGAAATTATCCTGGAGTCTTGAATTTGTGTGTAAGAATAGAGTCTTCGTTACTTTTGTTAGAGGTTGATGAAACAAGTATGTGTTATAACTCAACCGAGGAACAAAGAGTGTGTATTGGAGACAAGAAGTTGCACAGTTAAATAACTCAGTCTGTGGAATAGAATATAGCTGCTGACTAGTGACTGCAGACACAGACGGTCAGCTGGAAGGATTGACCAAATTATTCACAAATGCTGGAAAATTCAGAAGAAAAAAAGAGAAGGGAAGGAAGAAATGAAGGACAGAAGCGTGAACAAAGAGCAAAAAGCAGATGAACAGACGAAAACTGCAGTGGGGGTATATTGAGGCATAATTATTCCGGGGCTTTGATCCTAGCTCATCACTAGGGAAAAATTATATTCTTCAGGTGGGGTTGTATGACTTACATCTATAATTATTCGGATGTGGGATAATCTAGGGACAAAGTACCATCACATTGTTGACTAGAAACCATAAGAAATCCTTGCTAGATTAAGGGATGCTTTGTGAAGCAAAAGGTAGACTCCGAGTTTACCTTGTAATTGTTTTTACCCCACTTTTGGCATGCTGTATTTAGTTTTTTAAAAAAGTAAGCCGCGACTAATCCTTAGTTTAGTTTCAAATCCACACTCTTTACCTCTGTTTCTCCACTAGACTTTCTTTGTCGTGTTGCAAAGCCCACCAAGGTCTACCCACTCACTGAAGGTTTTTCTTCTCCTGTGAGAGGAGATACAATTACTCTTCATAAACCTATAGAGATATATGTGTTTTTTATTATTAACTACGGCCATGAGTGATGTCTTTCTTGACATGTAAGACAGCAGACATAGTGTCTTCACATTTAGAAAATGTGTACAAAACACACAGCATCTATGCTTTGTCCAATAAACATTAACTGATGTAGATGAGAGAGCACGTGTCACTAACAAGAACCCCTGCCTGACGCTGGGTCTTCAGAGGTCTGAAGATTTTTGTGAGCTGGAATGATGCCCCGTTGTAATTCCTTCTGTTTGGGTTAAATGAAGAGATAGTTTTCTGTTTTAGAGGCAGCGTTCCTGGTGAATTTAGCATGATATATGCATTACTTGTATTGAACACAAACGTTTATTAATTCAGAAAATTCAAAAATTATTTAAAATATAGCTCTATACTATATATACATGGCATAGGTAGTGTGTGTATATGCCTAGTATATGCGCATGATGAGTGATATGGAATTTTAAAATAAATGAAAAGATGTCCTCTCTGCTTTAAGAAGAATCAGTGTATTTGGGAAAAAGAAATGAAAATCCTTAAAATTGTTTATGTTCCACCTTCATTTATCAATAAATATTCATAAAATATCTATTTAATAGATATTTCTATTCTATTTAATAGAAAAATATCTATTTAATAGGTATTTCTTTCTATTTAATAGAAAGATCAAGAAAGCACTATTATGTTCTCGGTGAGCTTTCAATCTGATGGGTTCAATGCAACCACAATACAAAATGGACTTATTTTTACAAGAAAGCCAAAGAATGCTGAAATGAAAATAACAAAAATATTGAGCACTAGAGAGTCCTTACCATGTGTCAGGGGCTGTATGATATATTGTAGGTGTGTTGTCTCAATCCTTACAACTCTGAGTTACAGGTACTCTTACTTCACCCCTTTCCCCACATACACTTTCCAGGTGAATTCCCAGAGATCTGTACATATTAATGAGTTACCCAGGGGCATGCAGCCAGGACCAGGCAGAGGTGGGCCTGTGAACTGAGAGTCTGACCCCAGAGTCGGAGACGTCAACCATTATACTCCAGTGCCTCCTAGGGGATGGGAGGGAGAGATCACTTTTGATTGGGGAGGGGTCAACAACGGGTTCTTGAAAAGAGGTCCCTTGATCTAGGTCTTAAAAGATTGGCAGGATCGTGTGGCAGCTGGAGCTATGAAGAGGGAGAGTCTGTTTGAGAACAGTTACGGGTTGGGGGAGGGCGAGCAGAGCTCAGGCTTGGGTAGAATAGGGCCCGGTGGGCTGATGGGAATATGTTGCATTGGGAGGTAGGCATGAGGGGGCTGAAAAAGAGAGGAAGGCCAAGGAATCTGGTCTCAATTCTATAGAGCTAAGTATAAAATAGAGTAAAAGATTTATAATAAAAATGGAAAGAATGGATATGAATAAGGCATTATCATTAGGAGAGTTTGAATCAGCAAATTCTTAGAGGAACTGGATATTAAACTAGGGTTTGAAACTGATATAAATGGAGTAGAAAAGCATGCCAGCAATCTAGAATATTGTGATTCAAATAGGACACCAGAACATCAGGAAAGCTGATAAAAGTCCATTTTTCATGTGTTCAAGGGCCACTGAGGGACAAAGTTGAATAAGTGAGTCTCTACCTTTCACACCTAGAAGAAAGGGAATAGACGTTATTTCCCCCATTCATCTCAGTCTGTTATGGTTTACCATCTACTCAAACTGTTCAAGTAAAAAAACAAAACAAAACAAAACAGAAAAACCCACTTATTTTATTTTTTTAATCTCTTTTCTTGTTCTTACTCTAAAATATATCCTGAATCTGCCCTGCTTGGATCCTTCCTTAGACTTTGCAGAGTGGGGACGCTCTGCTGCTTGGAAGTCTCAATCAGATCAAGTCACTTCCTTGTCTGATATCCTATCCTCCAAAGGCTGCATGTTGCATTTAGAGCGAATTCCAACCTCCAAGTCCTTCAAATTTCTGGGCTTACCTTACTTTGCATTTCAAGAAGCTTCAGGCTTCTTGCTTCCTTCCTGTTCCTTGGACTCACCAAGCTCATTCTCACTCAAGGGCATTTTACACTTTTTTGTGTTTTTCTTTTTGTTTTTGTTTTTTGACTGGCTCTTCTAGCAGAAAACCACTCAAATATCAGCCTTTGAGAGCCCTTCTCTGGACAACAGACCTGAAATGTTATAACCATGACTCTTTTCTTCCCTCATTTGTTAAGAAGGACACTATTTTCATATTTAGAAAATTTATTCAGAGTAGTCTGTACCTCTCAACCAAATTATATTTTCTTTGTAGTTCTTATAATTTCCCGAAGTTATTTAAGACAATCTCTGTCTTTTTCTGTCTCTCTCCAGGAGAAGTTTGGCTTCAGAGGACAGGACTGGCTTCGTCTTCTCCAGGACTACAAGCTCCGTGCCTAGCTAAGTTCTTTGAATGTAGTAGGTGCTCAGTAAATATTTGTTAAATGGATGAAGAATGAATGAAAAGAATGGGAGTGAGGATGGCTTGAGTAATGGGTAGAATCTTATGTTTTATCCAGTAAATGAGGTAGATTGTGGAATAAATTATGTGGCTATATTTTCTAATTATGTTCCATTTCCACCATTAATCAAGTTGCTTTCTTCTTTGCATACCAGCTAATTGAAGGTGTTTAGGTAGATGAAAAGCCTTTTGTGTTGTGGGGTGGGAGGGGGGCAAGCCTGAGATTTAAAAGGAGAAGAAAATGGTCTTAGTTAATCCAGAGGGTGGGTGAGAGCTCAACCAGAATGCTCTTTGGAATCCAGACAATTCAGTGACAGTAACACTCTCATACAAGTGTTAGGGAGGTCAGAGGAGATGAGTCTGTGACATGTGCAATCACTCTTGATGCATTTGATTTTTCAACAGTATTTCATGGTGACATTTAGATTTGAATGGGAAATGACCTCCTTGTTCCCAGTTCCTTTTCTAGCCAGAATAGGATTGCTCCTTCAACAAATATTGGTATGTTTTGTCCAGTAGAGTTCTCCGGTATCTTAACAGATGGAGTTTACGAGTTTATTTGCTAGCAGAAATAGTGACTTCAAGGCAAGAAGGAGGTTGCAGGAACTATTTATTTTTACTTTTTTAAAAGGAATACCTTCCTGGCACATAAGCGAGTACCTAAGCAAGCAGACTCAACAGCTTTCTTGGAAGGAGTCAGCCGCTGCAGGTATGGGAGAATTCCTTTGGCCAGCCTTTGCCTCCCTGCGCATTTCTCACACTTGTGTTGGCACAGTTGGTAGAGTTTATTATTAGCGGTGTGCCCTACAAGCCGTTCATTCATGAAATATGGCCCTGGAGAGGGATCTTCGTGTGAAAGAAAAGTGTCATCAGTTTTTTCATTGGCTTAGGGGGTATCTCATGATGGCAGAACATCCTTAAATAGAAAGATCTCGATTCAGAAAAAAGAAAGAAAAAGAAAGAAAGAAAGAAAGAAAGAAAGAAAGAAAGAAAGAAAGAAAAAGAAAGAAAAGGTGAGGAGCGAGAGATGTTCTCTGCGGAACGCGCTTGGGACTGGAGACTTAAGATTTTGTTTTGTGCAATGTTAGTTGCCTTGCCAGTCTCAAGCTGGCACTGTGGGCTTGCTGTAGCTGCTGCGGCTCAGAGGAGGAGAGGAGACAGTTTGCTTCGGGTTTATTGCTCAGCCTCGCCATGCGTCTCAATAGGTTTTTGATTTTGTATTTTAAAAATAAGGTGAATGATCTCAAAAGGAAATCATTGCAGGCGATTTTATTCTTTGCTTTTCTAATGGACAATTAAAAAGCAATCCTGGTCCTATTCCAGGGATTTTCTCATTTCTTAGTACAACTGTAATTTAGGCACATATAATAGTGCCGTGGTATTATTAGATATTATCATGTTTATTTTATTCATGAAAATGTGTGACACACCTTATTTGTATTCTTTTTGAGGAAATGTCCTGGAATGGGTTTTTGTCCCAGCTCCTTTCTGTGCCTGCAAGAAGGTGTGTGTTGGAATTTCTGTTCCTAGGAATAAGAATAGTATTTCTTTTTTTGGGGGGGGGGGAGCATAATGATTTTGAGCTTTGAGGAGTTTCAATGGGTTATTGTTGCTTGTTTTTTTGTTTCTAAAAACAAGGCTCCAGCCCACCAAGTCCTACTGTGACACACACTTCCTATGTGCAATGGCAGATATTTATATTTCAAATTAAATAAAATTATAATTAATTTTCTTCTGAAAATTTTTTGGAATTTTGGGTTTTTTTAAGATCTATGAGGTAATTGGAGATACCCCAGGCTATCACAAAACCAGGGCTGGGAATCACTGCGTTAGTGATTAGCACTTTGTAAGCCTTCAAAAAATATTAAAACCAGGGTAGATTGTCTAATTTCTTGTGGGTGGATTCACTTTAGTACAATGTAATGTGTTAACAAATGCTCAGAGAGGAGGTTGTGGATCCAGAAAGATGGCTTTTGCAGAAGGCTTTTATCCAAATTAATTCAAAGAATAACAGGAACAGTTGTGTATTGGGGCAGAAGGAATAAGGTGACTCAATTAAATGATAGAGAAATCTCCAGGAAAAAAGTTGTCTCATGTCAACCCAATACTAACAATAAAATTCTCATTACTGAAATCGATAATCCTGTAATAAATGCATAATAACTTCAAAAAGGATTCTTTTATTAAGTATTTTTTGTATGATTGGCTATGCACCAAATATTGAAATCAAATACTGCTTTGCTTTACTTTAAGAATGACGAAATTCTCTACTATGTCTCTAAAGAGAATCTTAAATGAGAAGCTTCAAAAGAGTAATTTGCAAATAAATTCACCTGCTGAATTTGTGCCCGAACCTCCTATATTTACCTAATTCATTTTTGGCTTTTGCTCAGCTCTAACCATGGTGACACTGTGAGAAATGAATGTCAAGTTCTCCTAGGTTGCTGGAATGTTTGCACCAGGCAGCGGTGAAGAAGTAAGGGTAGGGCAAGGCCCAGGGTTTGGGTCCCACTCCATCGGGGGTCCTGGGGGTTGGTCTTTCGCAAAGCCTGAAGAACCAACGTGGGGTCTGGCTAATTGGTACTGTTAGCCTGTTGCCACGTCGTGGATCCAGGAAGAGAGTTCAGTTCCTCTCCGCATTCGGAGCTGGGCACAGAGCACGTGGTAGTCCTGGACTGGGAGGGTTCAGGATCCGTGCATTTGATACCAAAACTGAACTCAGCTTTGTGGCTTTCTCAGAGAGATTAAGAACATTTTTGTAGTGTTCACAGATACACAGCTCACTGACCTACAACTGTATCTGCAGTTTGAGAAGCAATTTGAGTAACTTAGTAAACAGGTGGACCAGGAGAGGCTATGCTGCCCTGAGAACACTTCTGTTTTCCTGGCGGGGGTGTCTGTTTTGAGCTTCCTGAGGCCTTTCATTTGGTGTTCTGCAGAGAATTTTGCATTCCAAAAGATAGGCGAGGGTGCCTTCCTGTGCTGAAACCTCTAGAAGGTGCTCTGATAGAATAGAGGCTGCCCCAGCCTGCTTTCGGGAGAAAATCTCCCCTCACCTGGCAGTGGGGTTGCACCTGGCTAACATTTCAGGTGTTCTGCATGTATTTTCCCTAGAACCTTTCCTGAGCAATCAGGGTCGCTACTTCTTTTAAAAGAGGATATCCCTTACATCTCAATGAAGCTAAAAAGAGTGAGAGCGTGGGAGAGGGGCTAGCCGATATTATTTGGAAAAGGATCGCTCTCATGTTTAGCTTTTCCTTGTCTCTACCGGCTAGACCTTGAGCACTAATACAGGGGAGGAGGTGCTTCGCACCCGTAAAGATGCTGTGGTCCTGAAGGTCCCAGGCTTGGTACACTTTTCCCTTGTTCATTTTTTTCTTACTGTGGTGAAATCTTCATTCATGTAGTTTACCTCTCAACTCTCTTATTTTTGCATTTATATTGCAAATGTTAGGGTTTGTTGGAATGCAAAATATATTTCAAACTTGAGAGAGAGCAAAATTAGGTAAGTTCATGAAATGTAATGCCTCTTCCCTCTTCCAGAATTATGTAGAAGGGAGCAACGGAACTTTTGGGATTGGTCCTATTCTGCTTTGGGCTCCTGAGGCTTTCAGCGGGTGGTTCAGTTCATTGGCACCAGATGCCGAAGGGACTACGGACAAGGGTTTGATCCTCACTGGGGCGGGCGGCTGTGCATTTTTCCAACAGGTTGTGTGGAGATTCAGTACCGTCGCTGTAGAAATGCTGGTCCGAGAGGGGATTGGTGAACACGTGAGCGACTGGGTGAGAATCCAGCCCCATTCCCAGAAAAGCAAAGCCCGAGCCCCACTGTCATTTCTGCATCTGGACAGAATGTGCCACTTAAAATGTGAGCTTGTTACTCAACCTCGCTGCGTCTCTGTGTCCTCATCTGGAGAACGGAGATAAGATTTGCTCCCTTTCTACCTCACCAGGATCTGAGAAGATTAGATAATGGCTGTAAAGTCCTTCTACAAAGGTATGAGCATTATCATAAACAAGGAGATTAGTCAACAAATAAAAAAAAAAATTTCTTAAAGGACCTCCCAAAGCGTATTGCCTGATCATTTTTGATTCGGTATCGGTAGTTTGCAGTCTCACCCCTTTCGAGTTTGGTTTAGCTGCAAAAAGTTAGGTGTGAATGTTTGACCTTTCTCTTTATTTATAAGGTGAAAAAATTGTTTGATAGTGAACATTTATATTAATCAAAACAAAGTGGGCTTTGAATCCGAAGCAGGTTTTATTTGAAAAAGAAGGTGACGGCGAAGGTCTCTAGGAACATATGCGCCACTGAGGAATATTTGCATGCATTTGATCTGCACGCGCGCTTGGGTGATTTTCACAGCCTACCTTGGAGTTGAAGTTGCAGCAAGGAGCTGTTGCCCTCGCTCAGCGGCCCCAACCCCTCTCTCCAGCTTTATTATGGCACACAGCGACAACTTCATTTTTAGCATTAAAAAAAATCCTCTTCACTTAATTCAGACAGTGACCTGCAGGCCTCATTCTGACTGAAGGAGCCATTCAGAATACTTGCAGACAAAAGCAGGGCTTTTTCCTAGCAACCAGATCAAAGCCAAATCTCCCAGAATAGCTCCCTCCCAGGTTTTCTTTGGCGCATAGGTTCACAAGGCTCGTGGTATCCAGTTCAAACTCCTCTTTCAAACTGAAATGGAAAGGAAAACTCCTGAGGAATTTTCGCAGACTCTGAAAACTGGCGAGCACTGCGAGAGCGCTTAATCTCGGGAGAGCGCGGTGGTCGTTCGGCGCATCCCTAACTTTGTTATCGCCCGCATCTGCATGGACGTTCTGTCGGACGTCCACAGAATGAGGTCTCTGTTTCCTTTCTGCCAGTACCTAATATCAGCTATGCCCAGGAGCCGGCTGATGAAGACTTCCTGTTTGTTTTGAGTCACTGTTAGAGTGATAAATATACTTTAGCTTTCTGCTTCCAGAGGAAAGAAACCAGCTGCCCTGAACTACAGAGAAAAATGCAGAAATTCCACTGAATGGCCCTGTTATCATGGAGTTTCAAGGGCAGCATCAAAATGAAAACTATAAGCCAGGGCAAAGTAAATAATTTCCATATTAAAGCATCTTGCTGCATGCACCGACCTAAGTTGTTTGTCTTTAATCATTTAGGCGAGCGTTGCATTTTTCACTCTTCTAAGACCAACTCAGCAATGTTTAGAGATGTTTAAAAATGTAAACTTACGCTACAGAATAATGGTGAGCTATATAAATAAACAATTACAGTTGTGGTTTTTTGCTCTGACCACAAGCTTTTAATGCCATTTTTGCATGAGCATATAATGCTTCTGGATAAACAATAATGTTTACATTGTCAGTGGCGTCCACCGTTGCACTGGGTCATTTACATATGTGATTATTTGGATATAGAGTAACCCAAGAACAAAAGAATACTGTAAAATTATTTAAAACAAGAGCAACAGGAAATCCTTTATAGCTTAAATAGCACTTCTTAAATAAAGCTGTGGAGTTTTGTGTTTTGATTTCATCTTTTGTCCTTTTATTTTGAACAGGTTTTGAATTTAATGGCTAGAGTGTCGTTGGAGTGGAATTTCTTAACTCTGATATGAAGGGCGGTGAATCTAGGAGCCTTATTGATCTGAATGTCTTAACCACTGCTTTCTGGCTTTTGTCTTTGTTGTCCGTCTGTCTGTTTTTTAAGCTCAGCATAGACTTGACTTCCCGAAGCCATGAGTTGGAAAAGATGGCAACAACTTGCATGTGCTTGAAGTGGGAGTGAATTGCTTATTTCCTCCCAATATCTATGGTCTCTCCAAACAATTTCTAGTAGTGAAAGAAGAATATGCCGTCATGTACAAGAAGTCTTTTTGTCCAGGATAAAGGAAATGGGTAATAAGCAAATTCAAGATAAAGTTAGCATCAATCCTTTACCCCGTCAAATTCGTCATGCAGATACAGAGGCAGGATGGTGTGCTTTGGCCTTAGGACAAAGTGTCTGGTCATATTTGTGAACTGAGACTTGAAAATGGACATGAACTGTTGTATATGAAGAAGGTGCTCCGACACATTGGAAGTCAGTGATTGGAACATCAACGCAGTAGCTTCCTGGGTGAGAGAATTACAGTGCTAAGAGTTTATCTCGTAAAAAGCATGTTAAAAAAATTCATGTGTCATTGGCAAATCATAAAGGCCAACATGCATTTAGAAATGTTCAGCACATTAGTTAAAACAAAGTCAAATATTCTAAATATTGTTTTTATTTTACAAATATATGTGGTGCGTGACGTATGTCTTTTTTATATTCTCATCTTACTGCCACAACAAGAGGAGAACGTTTTTAAATATGACTGAGGAGAGGATGGAAGGATTAAAGTACTTAATATTTTCTGCTCTAATGGAGACCTGTATGTGCGTAAACTTAGAACAGAACCAGAGAATGGATGGTATTAGGAGGAGAGGGAGAAGAGGTGGAGCCAGCATTTTCTGTGGGTAAGAAAGAAGGGTATAAAACAAATTTATGAGATAAAATGTATTTGCAAAGGTAAGTATGCCAGGGGATAATTTTAGTGGGTATGTCGGCCTCTGTACTTTAAAGAAGAGGTTAAAATTAGATAGAAATATAGGACGGTAGGGGTTTAGGTGAGGTTTTTGGTAAAATCTATTATTTAAAATAAATTGGAACTCTAGCTGGGTGGGACCTATCACTTACCAAATATAAAAAGGCGTGAAAAAACCGCCCTTTACCTTTTTTCAGTGCTATTAAATACCAAGTATTTGGGGCTGAAGTGAAACTCTTATGGTCAGATTGATGCTGTACATGGCAAGCCACCATTCTTCTCAGCAATGGCAACTGCTTAGATCGTCTCAAACTCTCTTCGGTTGTGATCGCACGTTTATGATCCAGCCTTAAGGAATTCCGCCCACTGACAGCCAACATCCATTTCTTCGTGACTGAATAAGAACACAAAAGTCACATCTTCTATTTGTACATTATACTGCCATTTACCAAATGCTTTCGCTTGCAACATCTCCCATGATCCTTGCTTGTATCTGGCTCTGGTTGTAAATGGGAGCAGTAACAGTTCGTCATCTGTCCTGTGCCAGTGGTGGTGGCTTCAGCAACCTGGTTTCTTTTAGGGGGGCAGAAATATTCCTCATGCTTCTTCATAACATTTCAGGAGTATCTTCTTATGAAACAGATGCTGCAAATCAGTATTTTTAAGTATAGTAACTTGAGGCAAAGTGGAATGAAAGTGCGTTCCAGCGCAATTAACCCTGTATCTCCCCGAATTTACCATGACGCCACATTTGGGATCCCAGGAGTTTAAGACAATTCTGTCGGAGAAGGTGAGGCATAGGCCCGGGGAATAAGGACTGTGGGATATATAGAATCATTTTGTCCTAGCAAAGGGTTGTAAAAAATAATGCGTTTATTAGAAGAAATGGTGGTGGGAAGGGGGGATGTTTTTCACACCTGTTTTCACACTTCTGAAGTGATAAGTCCAGCCCTCACAAAATAAAATGGCAGGTTTCACACTAAACCCACCCAGGCATATTCCTATAGTCTCCTAAGCCATTTATTCTTTAAGAAGAAAGAGGCGGGGCACGTGGCTGCCTCAGTCAGAAGAGCATGTGGGCGCTTGATCTCGGGGTCATGAGTTTGAGCTCCACGTTGGGTGGTTGGGTGTAGGGATGACTTAAATAAATAGAAACTTAAAAAAGAGAAGAAAGAGGCAACAAGGTCTCTTGTACAATTCAGTGGCCGAGAAAGTTCTCTGCCATCTTTGCTTTGTCCTCCTGTCTTCCAGATGTATGAGCCACCTTCTATATGTCATGTATGGATCTCCAAGGCAATGTACTAGGTCTCCAATGACTTTGGCTTTAGATTAACAGTCTTCTTCTTTGCCTTTTTTTGATCTAAATTCCCAGTGAATTAGGCACCTGAATTCATGATTTTGCCAATGGGATTCGCACACATCTTTTACATGTCTTAGATTCTCCAGGCCACCATTTCTATCGTACCCCAGTCACTCACTGACAGGGATATAACTTATTTCTCACCATCTTCCATCTCTCAAAATGGTCTAGATAGATCATAACCTAGAGTCACTGACTGTTATAAGTGAAATTAACCTCAGAGATTATGTAGGGCAGTATTTAACAACCAACTCACAGAACTCTTGATTTACCTACCCCTCAAACTTGATCTTCACCATTTGTCTCCAGCATTTTCTCAGTAAATGCCAACCCCAGCTGCAGGTGTTGAAAAGAAAAACAAGGACTCATCCTTGATTGCTGTTGCCTTTACCGCCCTAGATCTAATCCATCAGTAAATCTTATCTTTTTGCTCTCCTGAATATGTCCAGTACTCTTCCAAGAACCACTGTCATCTCTTGCTTTGATAGAATAAGAGCCTAGAATTCATCTCCTTGCTGCTTATTCACTCACATTTCCCTGTGTTATTTTCTATATATTACTTTTTGAGACTTTGTTTATTGATTTTCTTCCTTTGCAATTTTTTGGCTCTGCTCCACTCACTAGGATGTAAGTTCCAGGAAACTGGAAACATTGGGTATAGAGTGCTATTGAACACATGTGATTGTGCCTGGGACATTGTTGGTTCTCACTGAATATTTGTTGAATAAATTAATCTCCTTCACAGACTGGAAATATGGGTCACAAAGAAGTTACATGAATTTCTTAGGCTCACCAGATTAGTCGTAAGTTTACAGCTAAAGCATGGGTCTCTTGACCTAAGAAAAAGTGAGAAGTAAGCAGTCCTCTCAGCACTGCCAGGAAACCTTGTCATCGATTGGGTCGATCTGTCTATGGAAAGAGACCTCGTCCAAGTACCAGGAGGAACTCTGGTTAGCTGATTCAGGGGAACAATAAATAATAATAGCAACACCAGGTTTTCTTTCTTTCTTTCTTTCTTTCTTTCTTTCTTTCTTTCTTTCTTTCTTTCTTTCTTTCTCCTTCCTTCCTTCCTTCCTTCCTTCCTTCCTTCCTTCCTTCCTTCCTCCCTCCCTCCCTCCCTCCCTCCCTTCCTTCCTTCCTTCCTTCCTTCCAGAACAAAGTAACCAGAATTCTTGCAAGTGTAGTGTTCAAGTACCCGTTGTGGCTCTCAAAGCCAAAGGTATAAAAAGCTTCTAGAAATTCGCTTGGATTCTCAGTACCATGAATATCTCTAGAAAAAGGGAGGTTACTCAGAAATGGAACTCAAGCAGATCCTAGGCTGTGCTCCAACTGACTGCCCTACCACCAAATTCTTACTACCCTACTGCTCAAGCACAAACCACCAGCTCCATGTTTACTCAACTCATCCTTAGTAAATAACATACCTATTATAATAGGCTTTTTCCTAACAACTACAAATATTTTTGAAAAAAGAATTTCAATGTTTTATGTTAGAATGCTACCAAGGGCTAGTTATTGAAAATTAAATTGGATCAATCTTAATCAGTCTAGGTTATATGAAGGTCTTATATGAAATGCCATTGACATTCTGAGGCCTCTGAGGTAACTTGGTATGTGGTCCCTCAGGGTTCCACTTGCACCTAGGATGAGTTTGCCTGAATAGAGAATCTATCTCCTTTTATTGTTTTGTATTATATTTATCATCTTCTTATCTCCAGTATGTGCCAAACAGTTTTCCATGGCATGATTTATTCTAATAATTAAAAGAAGGCAATATTCTTTTGGTGGATGACTGTTTTGTCTGAGTTATAAAATATAATTTGCTTTTTTCTTTGTACCATTGTTCCAGAAGAGATTCATCTTTAATTAGTTTGAGGTGTACTGTGGCTTACCTTTGTCTCCAAGTAAAAGATTTTTCTTTTTTAAAATCAGATGAATTCTGAGTTGACAAGGTAAAAAATCTGCGGTAAGATTAAAAATGCTAGGATTTTCCATTAAGAAGTTGCTTCTAGAAGTTGCTATAATTTAGAACTTCAGGTACTGAACACCTATTAAAGAAATGCTTGTTTGCATTATGTTAGATGTAAATTAGGTGACTCACTTTCTCCATCTCTTTCTCTATATTTATTTTTAATCCTGTTGTAAAGCAGGAAGTAGGACCAAATGAAATTAAAGCATTCTTTTGGTTTGATTGGTCTAATATTCTTCAACTAGCTGAGTATGACTCACAGCCTCTCCCCCTTTTATTAGTAATTAAACTGAGACACTGAAACATTATGTAAACTCATAATAGCAGATTAACTATCCAGGCTGTAGCCCACTGAACAGCACTGCTATGTTTAAACTGATACCTTCAATATTGTCCTCAGATAATTTTAATATTTCACATTATAGGATTGCCACAGAAAAATAGAGTGATTAAAAACAATCTGTATTTTATTTTCATTTTTGTTGGAAAGGGTTTTCACTTTGAATGGAAAAGAACAAAAGATAAATCATGTGCCTGTAACATTTTTGGTTTGTTTGTTTCTGCTGCACTTCTGTAGTGTGGTGGTGGCCATTTCTTCTTTATTAGAAAAACATCTTTTTCTCTTAACCAAAGTAATTCATATCCATTACAGGAAATTTAGAAAGTATAGGTATATAAAAGTAAGAAAGTAAGGAACAACCCACAATCCCACAATGAAAAAATAACCATTGTAAGTATTTTGGTTCACATGCTTCTGAACATTCCAGCTATGCATGTTACATTATATGCACATTAAAGAAAAATGTAACTCCTGTAATTTTTTAAAAAATCCCTTTTCATGTAAGAAAATATATTGAATATATTTCAGTGTCATTCACTAGTCTTTCACAATGCCCTTTATCTTGCTGCACCATTTTTTATTTAATCAACCCCCTATTGTTGAGTATTAGGTTATTTCCAGTCTTTTTCAAGATTAGAAATATGATTGGCATAAATTTTCCATGTAGCCAAGTATTTGTCCATATTCTTGACTGCTATCTTAGAACATATTTCTAGAAGTGGATTGTTGAGTCAGTATGTATGGGTCTTAGGCTTTTAGTTCATGTTAGTGCCCGTTTCCTCAGAAATGTTATACTAATTCACTTGCTAATTTGGTTGTGGCTTATTAGTTTGGTATTTTAAGGCAGCTATTCCCTTTATGGCAACCAAACATACTGACTGTGTGGGGATCTAAACTGCAATATAAGAGGGTTGAAAAATAATTGACAGAATTCTACAATGCCCTGATTATTTCAGTTACATTAATTTGGCATAATTCTTTTTCTGGTCTGCTTTTGGCTAGTTGAATCTGGCTCCGTCATATGTTTTACTACTCTTCTGTAAGAGGCCTCCAATAAATTGAAAAAGGGAGCCTGTCAGTTGCAATCTAATATGGTATATTAACACTCAATCCAAATTCAGGCAAATGTCATCTGTTAATCATAGGCCAACATAAGAAGCAAGAATTGTGAGGATATTAACCAGGAGAAGGTTCCAGGCTAACTCTGAGGCAGAACATGTAACCTCTTCACCCAGGAAGCTATCATACAAAGGAATGTGCTCACCATTAAAACTGGCGAAGCTTCCAAAGCTCAGCTGGGTTAGCTGCTCAGATGACATCGGTCGGAAGAAGGCCCAGACATAATTTCATCTTTTAATTTTGTCTCTTGTCTCTTCTAAGTTTTTTTTTTTTTTTTTTTTTTAAATCTTAGATGGACTATGGTAGAGATTAGGCATCATTTGCATTTTTTAGATTCCAAGTTGTGGAAAAAAAACCCAAACATGGATACTGGTATTTTCATGAGTATCTCTTAACCTCTCTAGAAGGCAGAAAGTCTATTCATGAGTCATGCACCAGCAGATAAAAACAATTAAAATATCAAATCTTCCCCTGCTTCCACCCCTAAAAACATTTCTAGGCTCAAAAAGGAACTAGGTTCTCGGCAATTTTAACCTAAAATGCTTCTTCAGCTTTTCTTAGACTCTGGCCTTCTCAAAATGCAACCGAAGACAAAATTGTCCCATAAGATTAATTTTTGGTGATTGAACTTGCATCTTAAAAACTAAGCTGTTTCACTTCCTTATGAAAAAACAAATCTCTTGAAGATCGGTTTCCATTCCATGTTTGTGATCCTTGAAGCAGCTAGTCTTTGGTACGTAGTTGTGTGGAATGAATGAGAATGTCCTATGTCCCCACAAAAGCAAGATAGGACGATTACTGGCAACACACATAGTAGAGAGAACACCTAGATATGTGGGGGTCAGAATACTCAGCTTCTCCTTCCTGTTGTGCCGACTCGCCAGGTCACCTTGGACAAGTTAATCAATCTCTCTGAACTT
This sequence comes from Ursus maritimus, assembly GCF_017311325.1. Lineage (NCBI taxonomy): Eukaryota > Metazoa > Chordata > Mammalia > Carnivora > Ursidae > Ursus > Ursus maritimus. Next base: position 82,520,567 of record NW_024423343.1, on the reverse strand, counting down.
AAGTTTTCATAGTTATAAAATGATGACACAAATTTTCTTCTTTGAGAACAGATTGTTTTGAACATCAAGGGAAATGAAATAGAATATTGTGTAACCTGATTAGTACATTTCAAATGAAAATTATTATTATTTTGAAGACATGTGTTAGTGTTTTCCTTATTGGAATTCTTAATTCTTATTTTCCAGTGTTGGGGATGGAATGATAACTTAAGTCAACAGTCTCCGTATGTAGTCTTTTATTTTTTCTTACATTTTGTAAGTAGAGCTTCTTACTACAAATTATATATATA
>NW_024423343.1:82471481-82520219 GCF_017311325.1 Ursus maritimus | reverse complement strand
TATATATATATATATAAATATAGCTGTTTAATTGGTTTTCTCTTTCTTTCCTTCTTTTTTTAATTGAAGGATAACACACTTGCTGAAAAGAACCTAAATCATAGATGAAGAAACCCATGTAAACTGCATTGTAATCTAGGGACAGCAACCCAGAAGGTCCCCTCACACATTTTCCAACCTTCTACCTCCAGGGGCCAGGATCCTGGAGAGCAGGATCCAACTCTATTAACTTATTTTCCCATGATGTTAAAATGGAGTGGAATCAGAGTACCCACTAAGCCGCATGACAGTAAATTGCTTATGGTTCCTTGGCACCAATTCTCATCTTTAAAAGTAAGGAGGATGAACTTGTAAGGTTTTTCCCCCATCTAAACATTTAAAGATTCTTCTAAAGGGCACCATTTTCTAAGTTCAACACCTTCCATGGTTTGTTAGCTTAGGTGGAGCTTCTCGGAAGCCATGTTCTAAATGAGAAGTGGTCAATTAACTTAATCCTCTCCCGCAAATACAAACAAACCATGAACCCTATGGACTGTGTGATAAACATCGTCCTGGGAGGAGTGGGTGAGGGAGGACTGATGTGTGGAGGAACTGTCTCCTACAGCACTGGGAGGATTGCCTCAAAGCATTTTCCTCTGCGTGGTGAACTGGTCAGCATCACATGTGAGGAACGGTGGAAAATCCCTTTTAATTTGATTGTTTTAGATCCACCATTCAGGTTTAGGATGGATAAGGACTCCTGCCATCTAGCAGCTAAAATATTGTCGGACAAGCAAAATGGAATACTTAAGTAATAGGGTTAAGATCTCCTTTTGCCTCAGTGTTACACTCTGAAGAAGGAACCTATAGTTCTATGACTTCTGGCCTCAGAAGCTGAATGAGAGGAGGAAGAACAAATTAGGATAACTTCCTCCAGAAGTCAAAACAGTAAGCATTGCCACCTTCCTCCACAGTCTTGTGACACGTGCTCTGCCATGAGTTGAGTTTCCTATAGTTCTAAGAGCCTCCTAGCATGAGGGATTTATTTAGATGCTTTTATTTTATAGTCTCTCTTGAATGATTTCTTCAAAGAGAAAGATTTGTATTTAATACTAACCAAATAGATGAGTGAATGAGAGCTTACTTTTCAATAGGCCCAGAAACCCAACACTATGCCCCTGAGGGAAAGCGTACAAAGCTCCAGGATTGAAGGGACATATTACCCACATACTTCCTGTTGTAGGCTTGAATGAGGACACACGTCTTTCTCTATGACCCAATGTGAAGTTTTCCCCAAGAAGCTGTTGTAGTGAGGTGAGAAGTCAAGTCTCTTTTCCTTGAAAAACGCTGGATAGAACCACACGGCCCCCAAAGAGAATGAGAACTTGATTGTTCCCAATCATGGTGGCTCCAAGTACATTTTTCAGATCGTGGTTATGGCTGCTCAGTACAGGGGCACAGTGAGCCCCAAGTTCACAGTATAGTATTGCCACATCTTGATCCAACTTTAGGAGAGGTAGGAGACACATTTTCTCTTCTGGACTCTTGAGGAATGTGACTTTCAGCTCCTCCTGTAGGGAAAACCCATATTCAACTGGGTACGGGCATCGTCTCCTCGGCAGCCTTGTTGCATGAGGAGAACCCTTTCTGCTTACCTTTGAGAAAATTGCTTAAATACAATTACACTCCCAACCAGCATTTCCCCCAGTTCCTCCGATGTCAAACAAGAAACCCAACCCCCAAATCTAAACACCAGACAAGTAGCTTGAAAAATGAAAATAAATTTTCAAATCCAAAAGCCGTGTGCTTCTGTGATTGAAAATCTTTTTCTTAGTGAGTGGGAGTTGCTTTCATCATTGCTGGTCATATGTTTTTGTTTTTCATTTCTGGTGGAGAAGTTTTCTAGGGTATTTTTCAAACTTTCCAGCTTAGCAAAGCGTTAATAAAATTGAAAAGAGAACTAGGCGTTGGGTCGGAGGCAGCATTAGGTTTTGTTCTGGATGGGGGGGTGGGGGGTAGGTTGCTGACACAGCGAAAATAAGACAAACATTTTGAAACTTCTGGCTTTGTACTTCTCAAATGCCTCTTTAGAAATCGCTTAAGTCGTTATTAACATCCACCACCCACCTTCCTTTTGGTCCTGACATTGGGTAATAATAGATAATGTTGACATATGTTCCTTGCTGGTCAGAAATACTATACTTCTGTGAAAGGTAACATTTTCAAGCTATGACAAAATGTATTCTTACTTGGACAGAACATTAGTTATTGACTAATCTCAGAATGTGGGCTGTGGGGTAAAAGTTTTAACATTTTAGTTGTGAGAAAGTTTGTTGGAAGAGTAAAAGCATCAGTATGGGGTGTGTTTAGTTTTCACTATTTCTAGAGGTATTGGCTCAATGTCAAACTCTTATGTCCTTTAGGGAATGTAAAGGAAACATTCCCAGTATGCTGAAGAACAGCTGTCCATGGACACAGCAATCTTTAAAAATGATTATACCCAACTTACTGCAGTATGATTACAGAGGAATCAAAACATTTTTCACTGTGTACCAAAGAATTCTGTTTCACGGGCCAGTTTTAAAGCTTTTAACCGTATGAGATATATGCTGCAGTCTCTTGTTGTTTGTTCTCCATGTGATGTACTCTGAAATATGTAAAAGAGAAAGAGAGAGAGGAGAAAAGCATGCAAATTCTTCTGATCAAATGTGGTCCTCAAAACTACTTTTGAAACTAATTTAGGGATGAGTAAGGAAATGCCCCAGCTGGCTTCCATGCTACTGAAGTCTGAACAGCCCTTTGCAAAACTGGAAAAATTGATTTTGTTTTGAAGGCTCACACAGACTTTTGTGTTGTGGAAATTGGACAGAGTTTTTATTGAATCTGGTCCTTTGTGTTTTATGACAGTCTGAATGGGTGTTAAGATTCCACGAATAAATCTCTTGCCGTTTCTGAAATTTCTGATATAAACATGGGCTCCGTCAATTTGTTCTCTGCACAAATGTCTTTTTGAATGTTAACAAACATGGCGCATTGACGGGTGGGCTGGCCAATGGGAGAGCAGTCTGCCATACTTGGTAGGACATATTGGTATGATTTTTCTTTTGTTTCTCAAAGCTGCGGCCATTGAGAAGTAGGCTGCTAGGGGTATGGTGGTGGTACTAGAGAATGAAGACTTCGTGACAAAAAAGAGTTTAGGCTGTTGGGAAAGGGGTGTTAATGGCCTTCAATTGAAAGTCTGGCCAAGACACCACAACAGGGGGTTTGTGGGTTAGCCCTCAGGAAATGAATTAGCTATCTTCTTCAGGGCCTCAGGTGAGTCACTGAGAGGAACATAGGTAGTGAAGGCAAGAATATGTTTTAAAAATATAGTCTTCCTATATTCTGCATCAGTTTTGATTTTTGAGTAGCCTTTAAACTCAAATGTCAAATGGATAATACCCTAAAATTAGTTTCGAAGTAAATACTGTAATTTAAAGCAGGCAAGCAAGCAAAGAAAAAAAAAAAAAAAAAAAAAAAAAAAAATTAAAAAAAGTCTCCATTTTTATAATAAAAATTAGGTCATGCTCTATATAAACACTTTTGAAGGAGAATCACGATTGAGTTTCAGGACATGTTATGTTCCACAATTAATGGTAGTGAAAAATTACATATTGTATAATTTGAAGTTTTCTAATATATAACTATCATTATAGCTATCATTCTGAACCTAGTATTGGGTTTTCATTTTGAAACACAAGTCCAAGTCTCAGTGACCTAAATCTTATTCTTCGGATATTTAAAGCCCAGACTAGAGATGTGATGGCTCCTTTTTCTTGCATCAATAAGAATTTATTATGTGGTTAAACTGCCAAACAGCATCCAACTCTTTACTTAGTTTGTACGTAATTGCCCTCCTAGGGTAGTTATCGGGTATATGGAGCCATTGCCTCACCATATTCTGCCCTACACGCTGCCCTTCACGGAGACTTGGTAAAGGATCTAAGTCGTCATTTTGGTGGAATTTACATTCATGATAAAATCAACGAGCTAATGGGGATGCTTCATGGGAGATTTTAATACACTCTGTTATTGGCATTATAAATTGGGCCAGTTACTTGATGTGCTTCTCTTTGTGGGCCAGATTCTGCCCTCTGTTTCTTACTTGAGATTCCCACTGAAGTAATAATTACAAAGTGGAAGAATACTAAAAATGTTCAGCCAAATTCTGTTCTAAGTTGCTATCATGTAACTCCCAATGAAGTTAATTATGACTTAGTAAGAGCTAGTGCTACAGCGTCTTAAGGGCTTTGGAATTCTGTGATCTGCCATCCAAGACGCCAGGCCAACAGTCTGCCTTTAAATATCTCATTTTAAGAGGCAGATTGACTCTGTTGAAGGTAGACATGGCTATGCTGTAACTACACATGAAATGGGGTTTAAATAGTAGAATTTAACATCTTTGAACTCAAGAAGTTTGATCTTGTTGCAGTTTCCCTCTTTGGGGGAGAGTTTGTTTTATAGAAACTTTAATTCTCTCTTGCGTCAGAATCCATTGGTATGAGTTACCTCCTGTCGCATTTTCCCAACATCCCTTAACTGTAATAATATGTAATTTTTATTTCCATTAATTGTAAAACATTTGCTTAAGTCATCACTGCTTAGCTATTATTTCCTGGAGCTAAACCATTATCTTCCTTAAATACAGATGTTTATATTATGCATAATATAATTCCTGTCATAAGAATTCATTATAACTTTTCAAAATAGTTTGGTTCTCATCTAGCATATGTCTCAGTTTAGCCTTTTATTATTTTTTTAATGGGAATAAAAGGGTCCCGTGACCTATTGAATTTGTAGCCTTTTGTCATTTTGCACATAGGGTAGAAGGGGGAGGCCATTGCCCATAGATTTGGTGTGAGCAGAACATACTGCAGTTGGAACCATTTATTGGATTATCTCAGTTTAAGATTCTTCTGAAAGTTGATAGGTAGAGCTGCCCAGGCTTCGGGATCTGCTGGTTTATACCTGAGACTGGTGGTCCAGGGAGTTTCTTGAGGTGTATGTATTAGGAATCAGGGAGGTCAGGGAAGGTGGTAGATAGCAACTAGTTATATATCCTGTGGGAACTCCAAGTTGAGACTGGATTCACGTTAAAAGCCTTTCTAGGTTAGGCTGGAGAACAATCAGCTCATCCATCCAGAGAAGACTGGGCTTGACTAGAACTGATTTTATCTGACTTCAGGGTTGCCCGAGATCCAAGCTGCCTTTCTATATGTTGCTAACAAAGCTATCAGAGCAAAAGGGGCATTGAGAATTCAATGTCAAAGCTACAAGTGCAACATATTAAGCTAGAAGAAACGTCCTTCTTTCCTCCCTCTTTGTTCTTTCTCTCCCTTCTTTTTCCTTCTGCATATAAGCATTTATTGAGCCCCTAGTATTTGGCAGGCATCACGATAACCATTGTGTGTAAACAAGAAAAGCCACAGTTCCTGTCCAGGAGGAATTCACATTTCAGTTGGGGTGATATTCAAGAAAAGCAACAATTATAGAGTGTGTCTTACATAGGGGGACACTAAGGAGGGATACCCAGGGTATGCCGCTGAAAAGAATATGTTGTAATCCTTTGTAATTAAACAAAAATAAGGTTCAACTATAGATCCAAGGCAGTGAAGACCAGCAAAGTTTTGGTTTTGCTTGGGATAAACATTTATAGCCTTCAAAAAAGCATTCAAAGAATTTCAGATTTGTTTTTTTTCTTAGTCCCCCCCAGTTGGTGCTGTTAGCACATGATGTCCTGATTCAGGTTGGACTTGCAAAGACTTCTAAGAGTAGATGAGACTTGGGTTGAATCTTGAAGAAGTTGGAGTTATGTAAGTTATAATGAATTTGGTGAGGTGCCCTTGTTGGGAGTAGGAGAGAAAACAGGATTTTGGGGGTAGTGTGTGTTATGGGTAGGCAAATTCTCCGTGAAAATGCAGTGAGAAAAAAATGGTGCCTGTGGTTCACTGTGGGTAGAGCACAGAGCGGAGATTTGTGGGAATTAGGACCCATTATGACATATTGAGGAGTTTGGATGCCATCTAAAAGAAATGAGGAAACACTGAAAATTTTGAGTAATTGAATAATAGATTCATATTTTAGAATGAATAGCTCATTTGACAGTGTTGAAAAGAGATTTGGAGATGGGGTTAAGGCAATTGGGAGGCTATTGTAATACTCCTGGCAAATAACAGGAAACCTATAAAGATATTTTGATAGTTGAATCACTAGGACATATGCAAATTTAAAAAATAGAGATGACGGAGGGGAAGGCTCTCAGAATGACACTTATTTTTCTGGCTTTTTGACTGGGTAGATAGTGATTTTAAAATTAGAATTAGAAACATACCCAGAAGGGGAAATGATGTATTTTCTTTTATGTGCCTTGTACTTGCTGTCCTTCTGAGACCTCAAGAGGAGAGCTCTGTTGGTTTAGCCTAAGAGAAAGACCCCATACCTCAGAGCCCCCCATACCCTAGGAAGTTGGGGTTGAAAAGAATTGTGAGGGCTGTTTCTGTTCCATATTAAGGGATTTGGACTTCTTTTGTCCTCTATTTCATTTATTCACGTTGACTCAATTTACTCAGAGTTTGCAAATCTCTACTAACACATGTGGTTTGCGTGTTAGCTAGCATGAATCTCTATTGATTATAGACTACTCTTTATCAGCCACCAACACTGAGCCTCACGTTGAGCTGAACCAGTCTTTATTTCCGTGGCAATGATCTAAATCTTCTGCTCTCAGTTAAACACAGAGAAACATTGCTGTTGCCCGTCAACTATGACCTGGTAAGTGGCAGGATAAGAGGGAGTGGGGCTAATTGTGGAAGTTGGGTTGGCAGCAAATAATTACTATCCATTGCAGTTCAGGTCCAGCTCTGTGAAATCTACATATGCTGGCCTAGGGAAGTATTTTATTGACAGAAGAATAGGAGCTTGGAAACAGGCAAATAGACCCATTGTTAGATGAGGGCTGCTTAGCTGGGGTCCGTGATCCGCCAGCACCGGACTTGCTTATAGGGAACGGTTAGGAACATGCCCCTTGGGGTCTGTCCAGGTTTGGAGTCCCAGTTCGACCACTCAGCAGGTGTTAAAAAACATTCTTCAATTAAATTCCCTTATAAGGAAACAGGGTTGGTAATATTTACCTCATTAGGTTGTTGCCAGGACAAAATGTGATACGGTGTGACACGGTGCTTAACAAAGTGTCTCGTACTTAGTATAAGTACATAAAATTAGTAAGTATTAGTTTTATGGATGAATTTTGGGAATTTGTGAACACCTGAAAGTGCGTGCACTGTGTTGTGAGAATGTGTGGAAGTGCTCTTTTTTCTGCTGGGAAGAGATATATGGCCGTCATCGTAGTCTCAAAGGAGCGCATACCTTAAAAACAACAATAATGAAGATTAAAAGCAAACAAATGAAAAACAAAGTAAAATTAAGAAAGACTGTCCTAGGAAAGTTGTTAAACAGTCGCTTTTAAAAAATGGAATTTATTTTTTAGGACAATTTCAGATTTATAACGAAATTGAGTGGCAAGTAGAGAGAGGTCCGACATACTCCTTTCCCCCACATGATCGTGGCTTTGTCCACTTCAACATCCTTATCCCCGAGGGGACATTTGTTACAACCAATTAACCTATAGCGACACATCATTATCACCCCAAATTCATAGTTTACACTAGGGTTCACTCTTGGTGTGGTACATTCCATGGGTTTGGAGAGATGTACAATGACATGTATCCACCAGGATAGTATACAGAGTAGTTTCACTACCCTTAAAGTCCTCTGTGCTCTGCCAGTTACTCCTTCCCTCTCCTCTGACCCGGGGCAACCGCTGATCTTTTTACTGATTCCATAGTGTTTCCTTTTCCAAAATGTCAGATACTTGGAATCATATAGTATGTAGCCTTTCAGATTGGCTTCTTTCACTTGGTAATATGCATTTTAGTTTTCTCCATGTCTTTCATGGCTTAGTAGCTCATTTCTTTTTGGCATCAAATAACAGTCTATTATTTGGATGTATCACAGTTTATCTCTTTACCTACTGAAGAACATCTTGGTTGCTTCCAAGTTTGGCATTTAAGATTAAGGATGCTGTAAACATCCTTGTGCAGTTTTTTTGTGTGGACATAAGTTTTCAGCTCATTTGGGTAAGTAGCGAGGAGTGCAATTGCTAGAACATTTTTTCCGTCTTGTGTTTTATAACCCTTTCCAATCATCCCTTCCCCTGAAAACATTCCTGATACTGCCTATCCTATCAGAGAAGTTCTTTCATTTTCTTCTTCCTCATCCAGGTACCAGGGCCATACTCACTGCTCATAGCAGCCCAAGGTCTCCACTAGTATCCCGTCTCCCTTAGGAGGATTCTATACTGAATGCTTCCCATCTTTTATTCTCCACCCAACTCATTTTCTGTCCTGACTCCCATCTTCTATAGTTCCGGATCTTAGTTGGGAAACTGAGAAATAAATTCTTCCTAATGACTTGATGGTTGGTATTGTTATTCCTACAAAATATGATATTTACACTTTAATAGGTCAGAATTTTCAAAACAACACTTTCCATGGGGTGGGAAGGTTGGAATGGGGATTTAGGCCACCTGGTCTACCAGTAATGGAGATATTTTTGGGTTTGGAGGCCTTCATGGACTACTGAAATCTCACTTTATGATTTATTGTTTCCTCTGTCTTGAATAAGAACCACACCTGTGAATTTTCATCCTGCTGCTGCTACTTTGTTAAACCTCAGGAAAGCAACAAATTTTCTTTGCCTCAGTTATTCTTTCAGCAAAATGGGAATGGCTTTAGACTTGCTGTCTAAGAATTGTATGTAGATTGCTTCCTTTATTTTCCATTTGTTTAAGGCAACTGGAAGATGGAACATGTTAAGTGTTCTGAATTTAAGTATGAGTTTTAAAGTACAAAATATCACTGCATAATGATAGATCAGATTTTTCAAGAAATCCCTTTGGGGAAGTTAAACTTCCATTTATGCAATGAAAGTAATATTTGTCTTGCCTCTTAATGTTATTCTGTAAAATCTACCTTAAAATAACACAAATCAGCAAAGCCTTCTTCCTTAAGAAGACCTTTTTAAAAGGAGTGAAAACATAGTTGTAACATCGCTTTTTGTGAGGCATGTGAAAAGAAAATCCTGGAAACACATGTTTATTTTTTTCAGTTCCTGACCACTGTGTTTGGAAAAACTGCCAAGTGTGACTTAAAACTTGCAAATACAGTAACTTGCTTTGAAATTTGGACCCATAATGTCTTGGGCTGTTTTTTGTAGAAAAGGAATTGTTATGTTAACTTTGACTTCTGATCACTCTGCTTCCCTGAAATCAGTTGCATGCAGATTAACAGCACAGATTCCAATGAATGAATACCTTAAATGTAACTGACAGTCCTTAATATACAAATACTGAACGTGGGACATTATCAATTCTCCAAAGAAGTACTCTTTATGCTTTTATACAAGTGCTTAAGAACAGATTTAAAAAAGGACGTTGAAAACTTGCCAGACCTTCTTTGTATTTTGAAAGCCCACATCAAGAACTGGTAGTAAATAGTTGTTTGAATATAAGATAAAGGAAACTATTAGCATTGTTTTTTTTTCTTTTTAAGATAAAAAGACAGTCCCAAGGAAAACTTCATAATCTTTGAAATATGAATATGTTGTTTAATCAGTTTGAAACAAATGACAAGTTAAAATGTATGCATCTGTATAAATAGACAAAATAGTTCGTTACCTGCTAATTAAATAAAGGTAACTAGCTGTTTTATTAGGGGATATTTCAAGACAACCATTTCTACTTTACATCATTTGATAAGTTGCAGGTAGAGTGATATGGATACTGGTTTTGAATTTTCAAAGCTAAGAAAACGTATATGTATATGCATTTTCTTAGCTTGGAAAAAAATATAGTCTAAATACATTGTGTTTGTTTTTCAAAATAAATTAATCAATCTTCAAACCTTTCCTTCTCAGCTCCTTATTTTTATCTCATAGAAACTGGCTGGTTAAGTATTAGCATATTAAAATTTTTCTTCATTTGATTAGCCGGCAAACATCACTGTGGCACATTTTTTACCAGCATGGAAATAGAAAAATATTTGTAAAATTGTCTGTGATCCAACAATGGCATGATATGTTGAATTTCTAAAACCTGAGGGGCTGCTGATTTGTCAGTTTCCTCCTGTAACAAGAACAAACTTTAAAAAATAACATTTTATATTTACTAAAGACTTTGGTATGTATTATTCAAGTTTAACAATGGCCCATACAGCAGGTGTTATTATTCCTTTCATACAGATGAGGAAAGAAGATAGAGAAATTAAGAGTGGAGGTAGAGATTCATTTTCTCTTAATCCCCAAGTTCCCGCTGCCTTTAATAAGCAACAAAGAAACTCATATTTTAAAATCGTCACTTCTGTCCTCTCTTGGAAGAGGAAGTATGGGGAAACATACTGTCCTGTTTCTCCATATTATTGGCAGCTAATTGGAAGGAAGAGGGATTTATTTGTCTGACTGCTAAATGACAAGTCTGATAACCATTGGCCCAGGTATCTGGTGGGGTTAATATTCTAAGGTTTATTTCATAAGTATTAGTGAATTTTTTAAATGGGTATGGATCACCTGGGCATCTTGTGAGAACACTGATTTCAATTCAGTAGGTTGAGAGTGGGGGCCTAACTTTGCATTTCTAAGAAGCTTCCAGGGGTTGATGCTGCTGGTCCAAGCATCACGCTTGGAGTAGTGAGGTCCTAAAGTGTCTTGCCTCCATTTCCTAGAGCTGTCTCTGCAGGCATACCATGTTCTCACCTTTTTCCTCCACGTGGGAAAGGTCTACAGTTTTCTAGGTCTTCTGCCTGTCATCAGTGGGTGAGTTTCATTTAGGGGTTGGTGAGGGAAGGTGTAGAGCTCCCATTTTGCCTTGGATGGAAGGAGCATTCTCCATCTTTCAGCTGGTTCAGAGCTAGGAGGGAAGAGGGTCATGATCAGACCAGCAGTCTATTTTTCAAGAATTTGTTTTCATGCCCTTGGGAGTTTACATTCTAGAGAGAAACAAATAGAAAACAAATATATTGTCTATCATTCAGGGGTTTCAATTTTTTGATAGGTGGTCAGGCAAACTCTCACTGAACAAGGAACAGTGGAAGATTAAGATGATGGGTCAAAAGGGACTCATTTAGTGCCTGATGAAGGGCAGGTGCTGACAAATACTCCTTTCCCTTTCCTCTGCACACCTGAGGGGGTGGCCTGTATTTGTCTCTTGTGTTCGGGGCTGGGAAGAGTGTTTCCCTGTTGGTGGGAGTCCACGCATGTTGTGTCTCCTAAGTGATATTTTGGAAGTCCAATGGCATTTGGGAAATCATCACTGGGACTTTAGCAGGTCCCATGGCCGTTTAGCTCCTATATAACATGGGCGCTTTCTATAGGAGTCTGTCACCAGTGACTGATGAATATCCTTCTGGGGAAATTCGCTCTTTTCGCTAAATAATTAAAGGGAAAATGCACAAAGGTCTATCCTTCAACAAGTTAGGCAAAGGCTTCCAGTTCCTGTATTGATCAACATTCTCCTGGGCTCCCTAGGTTCTCCAAGTTGAGAGAATGAGTTTTGGAGATTCATGGATGAGTAATTTGATGAAGTGAATAGCACAGTGCCTGGTACATGGGATAATTATTTTTTGAATAAATAAAAGTGGATGATGGACTATTAACTAGGCCTTATCTAAAGAGTGAGGCATGTAAGCTTCTTCTCTTATTCTGGGCCAGTCTGGCTGAAGACACAGTTTTGGGAAATGTGGCAGTGGTGATGCTGGGATGTATGTTTCTAGTTTGAGTGACATGAAATTGTTGTTTTGATCATTACTTATCAGCTTTGGTTTATTAGTATGTATAACTTGGTCTTAAGTGAAGACTCTATTCCAGTTTTCTGTAATTGCACAGTAAATTAGACTTGCCACACTTACATGTGAGTTTCACAGAAGTCATCAACTAGTCACGAAAGAACTTATTCGGAAAACCACTGTAATAGCTATTTGTTTTAGGATTGACTCTTAGCTGTTTGGATATGTCTTTCACTTTGTTTTCATTATAAATGTATTACACATATTTCTAGGTCAACATTAAAATAATCTACAACTAACTGAGCTAATTTGGCACTCTGACACACTGTGCTCTAAAATGGATGTGCTCTGAATTTCTTGTTCCAGATTTGAGATGGTCAACTGAAATTCTGTTGACTCCCTCTTTGGTTTCTTCATCTGTAAGCAGGATGTAGTGTTTTATTTCTACAGAGGAGACTGTGACCATCAATTAGGTATTTGTTGTAAAGGGCTCTGATAGCTTGCAAGAATGACCTTTTATAAAAACAGGATACACTGTATTTATCCTTACAGTATTTTCTTGATTTTAATTATAACTCATCTTTTTTCCAACCATAGAAAAAGAACAGAAAAGGGAAAATTTGAGTACAGAGGGTAGCACTGATTCCCATCACAAAAAGAGATTCTACAATACTCGGGAGGAAAGTCACACCACAGTATAGGCTGATCCTGGGTGGGTCCGCTGTTAAATTTAAATGCCGCCTTCCAGGACTGAAAAACAAAATTCACAGTTGGTGTGTATTATTATATATTTGTAAACTTAAAAATTCACAGGTTGTCATGATTAGAAGAGGCTTTTTCGATCTTCTACTTTAACTTCACCCTTTTACAGATAGGAGGAAATGGAGAGTCAAAAAGTTTTTATAACTTGCCCCACGCTACACAGAGAATTGCTCTCCTGATCTCAGACCTGTGGTCTTCTGTTGGCATATGACTGGGTCTTGGGATACTATGCACATCATTTTCAAAAGATGTCATAATATAGAGATGAATCCTAGTACCCCAAGCTGAGACTTTGGGATCTGTCCTGCTGTGTGGCATGTGAGCATGACTTGTTTGACCTAAGCTTCTTCAAGTTAATTTCTTTAAGGATTCTGTAAGTAAGGATGTTATTGGAAAGATACGATGCAACCCACAGAAAAAAGAAGAGGCCAGGCAGGGCTCAGAATGTTTTAGACCAGCAGAGTGGCAGAGCTTCAAATAACAGAAGCTAAAGGAGAGTCTGCTTACAGCCCCATAGAGGACAAGGTGGCCCCACTCATTGCTCCTACATCGTGTCATCCCAGGAAAGCTGCATATTTCAGCATCGGAGGATCTGACCTGTCTGTGTTGGGCAATGTGCCCACACCTTGGCTGGGCATGTGGTGAGTGGGTAGGGAGTACGCGGAACATTTTGATGGACGAATTGCTAAGTCTGGGTGTATAAGGAAGGAGTAGTTCCCAAAGAGGGGGAAAATTGAGCAGTCGTTACCAAAAGAGGGAGGCATGGATTCAAGGCAACCAAAACATATGTACGTCCCGGAATCCATTTCATTACCTTAGATAGGAAAGAATGTCATGTGTACAAATTTTTACTTTGTAAAATAAATTAAAAAAAATTTCAGATGTTGGCAGTCTTCGTTGATACTTTTCACTTTGTTCATTTCTCTAATTCCAATTACTTTTAGATTTTCGTATTCCATTCAAGCCAACTAGAGCAAATATCATAACAATAACAAGGATTTTGTTCAGTTTGGTTATAAATATTCATTCACTTGGTCAGTTCATTTATTCAACATATATTTGTAGTAGAATTTGAAAACACAGGATTCAATTTCTGACGCTAAATTGGCAAGAGGGAGCAGAGATTTTTTTTTATTAAAATATCTTACACAACAGACTCAATGAGTGGCGTTTGAAGCAGTACTGGGAGGTGGCTCTAAGTTCCCAGGGGCCTCTGTAGATGGTGGGGAGACAGCCAACTGGTTGGGCTTCAGTTCCTCTCTGCCTCTACCTCTCCTTACCTGCCTTCCCTTTTCCCACCCAGTCCTCTCCGTTTACTTCAACCAGAAGAGTTTCAGTGTTGTTTGTTTGGTATCTGAGCAAGATTTCCTTTTATGGAAAAGAAAGTTTTAAAATTACTAAGCAATATGTTATCGTAAGTGTTACCATATTAACTGTTTGCAACCTTATTAGATTTATCAAATAAGTATCTTTCTAGCCCTAACCTCAGATAATAGGTAACATGTCTATGTAGGTGTGGAAAGCTCATCTTCTTAATTAAAACAACACCACCACCACATTTTGAACCTACCTGGAGTTAAATAAATAGAGAATGTTCACTGTGGATGAGGCCCTAAACTATTCCCATTGGGGGACTATTAAGACAGAAAAAAGACAGCTCTTTAGCTTAACTTAGTTGGAAAGACAAAGCGAACATATTAAATAAGAAACGCTCAACAGAAGAGCTGATTGTAGCCGGCAGTACCCGATACTCATAAACTGGATCACCTCGTCTCCATCTGGAGGGAGTTACGGGAGAGAGAGCTTGGGTCTCACCAGCCCAGGCAGAGGGGCCCTTCTTGATGATGGCATCTTCTGTTTGTGTTTAAAGTTCTAGGAGTCTAAAGATGTTTAAAAATATGTCAGAAGGTCTTTTTCTGTTATGGATTATTTCTGCATCTCCAAATTATGCAAATTCTTAAGTGCCTTTTGGATTTGGGGGCAACTATGAAAACAATATTTAAAATAATTTCATATTTTCTCTCTGCCTTTAATCTGACATTTCCAGGTCTGAAATAAAAAGCAAATTACATAATTATATTCTTGTATAGGGAAGGTGAAATGTTTTTATTTGGGTTGTCAAGAAGAAACGATGTTAAATTCATAAAAATCAAAATTACACAGAAAATTGGAGTTTTTGTAGCTATAGATTTTACTTTGAGTTTGATCTCTGTCATTGTCTGCGGGGTGAAGTCTGACTCTATGATTTTCCATTATGTCTGTGTTTGAAAGCTTGGTTCTGTCCTCCCTTCCATTTAAAACATTCCTAAAGCCATTTTCCAATGAAATCCCACCCAGTGAATTGACTCACATCAGAAGAATTCCAGAAATAAGAACAATTGTGCCCTTTTTGTCATTGATGTAATGGTGTTTTTCAGCATACTTTACTAGTCATGAGCGATATTTTGGCAGGCAGCTGAAATAACCCTAGATATCTGATTGCGTTACTGACTGCTACCTTCCAAAGGGTACCTCAGGGGAAGAGACATTATTTTAGGAACATTCTTTATTTTTTTGTTTGAGGATATTATCTGTTAACAAAATAGTAGATTAACAAACATGAGAGGTGGTTTTTTTTTTTTTTTTTTAAGTGTATCTGAGGGACACAACAACATCTATTCAGAACATCAAGTTCTAAACATACAGATTCCTTAAAACAGACTGGTAAAAAACCTTTTGATAACTCCTGGACTTGTCCTTTTAAGATAGTTTAAAATTGTGGCATTATTAAAATGTTTACCAACTAAACGCAGCATTATCTTCAAGATTTAAGTTTATAGTTCTAACCTTATCTTTATGTGAATTTTTTCTAGAAATTATGCCTTCCTAAAAATTGAGCTAAACCTCTTAATTTTACTTAATTTTGTTTTGTTTTGTATTAACTATAATTTGTAAAACTCTTTATTTTGCATATTTTGGAGTTCTCTCTAGGAATGCTTTTTGATCTAGAATTTTCTTCTAGGCTAGGTAATTTGAAACCCAAGGCTTGGTATGTTCTGTATAGTTTGTTTGGTTTCTCTTCTCAGGTAAAAACTGTCTTTCTCTCGATTTGGCAGTTTGATAAGCTTCACACTTGATTGAATCTGAGGTGGATTTGTCAAAAGCAGATTGTTTTAGTTAAAGTAATCAGTGTACCCTGTTCTATCTGGTATCTGGGAGAATTGCCAGGAGAGTCCCCAACATTTCATTCAGAGGTAGTCTAGCAAACTGTTAGGTTTTTTTGTTTTTGTTTTTGTTTTTTTTTTTAAGGCAAATTTGACTTTGTCATGGTTCTAACATTTTCTTCATTTATCATGAAATCAATTCTAGGGCTGCCTGACTTGCTCAGTTGGTAGAGCATGTGACTTTGGACCCCAGGGTTGTGAGTTCAAGCCCCATCTTGGGCATAGAGTTTACTTTAAAAAAAAAGAAATCAACTCTAGTCTTCTGGCTTCATGTTTTATGCTAGTTTTAGTTTAAAAAGTGTCTTTTCTAATAGAATTTTTTCTTTTCCTGTAATTTTAATTATGGTTTAATTACAATTGATTAAGACTGTAAAGATCACTATTTTTTGTTGGTGTCTAAGACAAGGTATCCCACATATTTTATCGGCAATAAGAAACTGAAATATTTACCCTAGAGAGAGGCAGTGAAGATCTGACCAAGAGTTAAAAGATAATAATCATCTGAATGGTAATTACCATCAGGAATGCTAAACTACCTGAAAATAATCCTTGGTCTCCATCAAAAGTAAATTACAAGCTCACTCATGGTGGGTCATTATCAGCTGTTTTTAATGAAGCATAGTGTTTAAAACCAGACGCTATGGAGGTAGAAAATTCTGGATCAATTCTCACACGACCCCAACTGGTCATGTAATATTGAAATAGTTATTAGGCTCTTAAAAACATCAGTTTCCTCATTAATAACATATTACAATGATACTTTGAAGCGGATTGAAATGTTGAGCCTAACACCTAATTCAAATCAAAGCCTATGAAATGCCAGCTTTTATTCTGACTACTGACAGTTTACGTTGCATCACCACCTAAATGTATTTCACTGTCAGAAAATCTTTTGTCACAGACCTGTATCTATCAGCATCAGTTAGGAACATGGTGCCCAAGGCCAATGCCAACTGAATATTTTGATATATTAGGATATGTATTACCCATAAAATGACTTCGACTTCCACAATCAGAAGTTGCTATAGTCTGAATGTTTGTGCCCCCCAAAATTTATGTGTTGAAATCCTAACTCCCAATGTGAGGGTGTTAGAGGTAGGGTTTGGGGGAAATGATCAGGTCATGATAGCAGAGCCCTCATGAATGGGATTAGTGCCCTCACTAAAGGGGACCCACAGAGCTCCCTCCCTTTTCTGCCCTGTGAGGAAGTCTGCAGCCCAGAAGAGGGCCCTCATTGGCCCATGCTGGCACCCTGATCTCAGACTTCCAGCCTCTAGAGCTGTGAGAAATAAATGTCTGTGGTGTATACACCACCCAGTCTCCGGTGTTTTGTTACAGCAGCCTAAATGGATGAAGCAGAAATAATCATCGTTAACATATTTGCAGATTTCAGTCTCATTTTTTCTATGGATATGTTTTTATCATTTGAAAAGTGTCCCTTATAATGCATATCTAGCTTTTAGAATTCAGTGCTACCTTGTGAGTACAGTTTCTTTAGATGATCTCCCAAAATCACAATTTCAAGTGACTAAATAATATTCTATTATACAGAATAATAACGTAACTTATTTAAATATCCCCCTATTACTGAATATTTAGGTTGCTTGCACTCTTTATTCATTATAAATAACATTTCGATGAACATTCTTCTACATACATATTAAAAAGTATAATGAATACATTCAAATATATAAGTATTTTAGAAGAATTTGAGGTATTCCAGATGTTTTTCTGAAAATTTGTAGCAACTTACCTGCCCATCAGTATTGCCTCATAGATTTGTGAAACCCAAATCAAGAGTTTCTTTTTCATTTTGATCTGTTACTCCTACATAATAAAGGGGTAAATTCTCAGTAATTTCCCCCATGGTTAACACAGAGACAAAATCTGTCCTAGCTTATTATGACATTTAACTGCCTATCTTGAATTACATTAAAGTTTCAATAGTTATAATTCATTTCTGAAGGAATTTTAAGTGACAACAGAAAAAGAAAGGGACTAAAAGAGTTATATTATGGGCTATAAGAACTGTATGGACTTAAAAATGGCTAATCACTACAAAGAACAGAAGACGCAGGCTTAAGGTTTTTATATTTTCTGTCCTCATTTCAAACGGCAAAGACAACCAGAAGAAGAGACTGGATCCTCATTTTTTATTCAACTACTTGGTCCTTCCTGTGCGGCATAACTTCTTTGCATCACTGTTCACAACTAGCTTTTCAGCCAAAGTCTGTTTATTGAATGTCAGGTTGAGTGGAAATGTGGCCAATGGAATTCATATGAGAGGAGCATGTCACACGTGTGGCCTGCATCTAGGATTCAGTTATTCATTCATTCTTTATTGAGAACCAGTTGGGTGCTGGGCCCCATTCCAAGCATATCAGTGAGCTAAAGACATGAAAAACTCTTGCCCTCTTGGAACTTACATTTCTATAGGAGAACACAAAACATAAGAAATCCATTTTATAATACATTTGTAAGTAATTAATGAAATAAGGGAGGGAAGGGGATAGCTTGGGGTGGGAGTAGATGTTAACATTTTTATTTTTTTTATTAATGATTTTTTATTATGTTAGTCACCATACAGTACATCCCCGGTAGATGTTAACATTTTTAAATGGGTAGTTAGGAAAGGTCTCCCTGACCAGATGTCTCTTGAGCCAAACTTGAAGAAGGTGAAAAAATGAGCCATGCAGATGCCTGGGGCAAGCAACCACGGGGGTCCAGGCATATCTGGTCCATTGGAAAATTGGCTTCACAAAAGCATTTGTGAAGAGGGTCCAAGATAGGTGAGATAGACCAAATCCTGAGAGAGAACAGAAAGCTGTATGTATGATGAGCTTGATCCAAGAACCACTGATGATGAGAAGAAGACAGATCCTACATGGTGGCTTACATTTAAATCCGGTTCTAGGTCTAGAAAGAACTCTGCTTCCTAAGTGACACTGAGTTAGCACTGAGCATATCCCAGTAGGGGAAGACCCATCTCCCTTCCTCCACAGACCTCACAGAAGAAAGGATTATGCCATTTAGGGTGCAGGGTGAGAAGCAGCAGTGGTCACTGTGGTATGAGATCCCCCCAGGGAACCTGGCCCCTAGCAATTGGCTCTTGAATTGTGGATACTGATGGGGCTTGTTGTGTCTTGTGGGATAAAGGGCAACCCCAGTGAAAACTACCGTTCCACATTGGGAGAGAGCTGGAGGAGCTAAATGGTCAGTGTGGCAAGAATCATAAGTTAGAGACAGGATAAGGCAGAGCCTGGTAGACATCAAAGTAATGGGGTACAAAAGAAAGAGTTCCCTTGGGAACTTCTAGAAATATGTGTTTTTGTGTGTGTGTGCACACGCGCTTTATAGAAGGTCAAGATCTGTCAGAGTAACTTATGTATGAAATTAATTTTTTTCCAAGTTTTTATTTAAATTACCGCTAGTTAACATACAGTGTAATATGAGTTTCAGGTGTAGAATTTAGTGATTCATCACTTACATACAATACCCCACGCTTACCAGGACAAGTGCCCTCCTCAATCCCCATCACCTAGTTAACCATCCCTCACCCACCTCCCATCCAGCAGCCCTCAGTTTGTTCTCTATAGTTAAGAGTCTGTTTTATGGTTTGCATTTCTCTGTTTTTCTCCAGTGTACATCTGTTTTGTTTCTTAAATTCCACATATGAGTGAGATCATACGGTATTTGTCTTTCTCAGACTGAATTATTTCACCTAGCATTATATTCACTAGCTCCATCCATATTGTTGCAAATGGCATGGTTTCATTCTTTTTTATGGCTGAGTGATGTTCCATTGTATATATACCCCATCTTCTTTATCCATTCATCAGTTGATGGATATTTGGGCCCTTTCCATAATTTCGCTATTGTTGATTGAAATTTACTTTCACCTAATTTGTCCGCACAGGCAAACATGTAGATTATTTTTTACCATTTTTTTTTTTAGTATTGAACAAAAGTTTTGCTGTAAATACTCTCTCATTAATCTCTCATTATTTTTTCCCTTTTTTAGGCCAACAATACCAAAGACCAACAGTAAAGGACAGTACTAATCTCTGTAGCAGGGAAGTGTGACTAACACCACAAATTTGTAATTTAGCAGACTCACCTGAGAAAAACTGAGTATAAATGACCACAACTCTTATAACGATTAATTTTACCTGGGCATTTCAAGGCCAAGTCAGCAAGAGAGATTTAGATCAGAGACACGGATTTTGTTACTCATAACTCAGCAAGCAGCATAAACATCAGCATATTTGGAGTCCTAAACCTCCCTTCTTACTGAGCGACACTAAGGGAGCCAGGTACCCCCACAGGTTCAGTTAAGTTGTATTACAGGAGAGAAACCCTGCACTTGGAGAATCTGAAAGTTTCATACTGGGAAACCAGCTTGCTGACCCGTTACTTGGGATGGGGATAATACCTCTGTCTTCCGTGAGTGTTCACTACACAAATATAGTCTGGGACAAAAGTCAGCGCTTCTGCTTGCAAGATATACAGAAAATGAGAGACCTACAGAAAACTGTCTCTCAACAACATTAGCAGCTGGTTTCATGGAAAAAAGCCAAAGAGTAAAACACAAACCTACCACCTTCCTGCTTTTTGAGACTACATCTCTCCTGGAAGAAACACGGCCACAACTAATCAATTCTCGAATTGCCATGACTTTCAGATTGCTAACCATATTTTCTGGGGCAGTGTGGGCTTTTCTTTTGTGCTGCTGGGGGACGGACCCTCTGGGCATGTACGCCCGTGCTCTTCAGGGATGGTTACTGGAGGTGAGTACCTTGTAGAGACTGGTCTCTCATCCATTATTTCTTTGATATGCTCTGTTTCATGTTCTGTACAACCAATGGCATTTGCTCCTAGATGGGTAGACCTAGCTGTTACCTAGTGTCTTGGGATAGAGTCTGAGATGGAGAAGAGATTGTTGGAAGGGAAGCATGACACAATGGCCAAATCATAAACCATAACTCCATTAAGTTCTATTTTCATATTGAATAGG
The DNA here is from genome assembly GCF_017311325.1 of Ursus maritimus. Classification (NCBI taxonomy): domain Eukaryota; kingdom Metazoa; phylum Chordata; class Mammalia; order Carnivora; family Ursidae; genus Ursus; species Ursus maritimus. The sequence continues at coordinate 82,499,388 of NW_024423343.1, read as the reverse complement.
CAATGAAATTGTATTACCTGTCTCTTACAATGGGAAGAGAAATCAATAGGTGCCATTTCTTCGTGTGATGAATGTCTTTCTCTGTGCTCCCTGCTGTTGCTACCCGCCACATTTTACATTAGCATGGTAAGACACATTGCAGAGTGTGCGGTGGGCCTGGGTCTTCAGAAGGTGATTTCTTATATCAGTCAGTGAATATAGTGTTTAAAACAGCATTTGTCATTATGGCTAAAAAAAAAAAAGCTCATGATCAGGATAGAGTAAAGCAACATTAAATTATTGAACAAAGATTTCTTCTACCACCCTATAGGATATCTGGGAATAGCAGTCAAGTGTGTATTACATAAAAGAAAAAGTGCTAGATCTGGAATTCTCTTCAACTCCACGTGGCTTAGTTATGTGGTCTTGATTAAATTTAACATCTCTGACTCACATGTTGATATTTTGTACGGGGAGAATAATCTTTGTTCTGTTCTCCTCATAGGTTCATAATAATTATTAAAATGAACAATGTACTGTAAGCGTACGAAGGCCTCAGTAATCATGTCTGATATAATTGGGAAATGGTATTGCAATTAAGGCAATATTTAAATCAAAATAGAATCTTTTCATAATATTGACATTGAAGAACACGATCAATATTTCTGTGAGTTTCATTTTTTTGTAACATAGGGAGCCTAGTTTGGTAAGAAGACAAAATTCATGTAAGAATGAATGACATTCTAGAATATGTTAGGGTAATCTAAGTAACACTTTTCCAACACTGTTTTCATTTTTCACTAAAGTTTTTTTTCTTTTTTCTTTTTTTTTTTAAAGATTTATTTATTTACCTTAGAGAGTGAGAGGGGTTAGGCTGGGAGTGGACAGAGAGAAAGAAGGCAGGGGGGAAGACAAGGGGAATGCGGGAGAGAGAATCTCAAGCATATTCCCTGTTGAACATAGAATCCCATGCAGGGCTGGATTCCATGACCCTGAGATCATGACCTGAGCTGAAATCAAGAGTCGCACACTTAACTGACTGAGCCACCCAGACGCCCCTCACTAATGTTTTTCTTAGGTGCACAATCCCCATATATAACCAAGTGGCGATCAAGTTGTTTATTCAAATTTCCTGGAGTGTCCTCTATGTTCTTCATCTCAGGTTTCTGTGATAACATCACCCTTAATTTATGACTTTAGTCATAATGCTACTTTTCTTTTTGACAACTGGGAAATTTAATAGGAATCAACAAATATACTGGGGGTGGGTAGTAGAAAAAAGGGCTTTGTCTCTACATGTGACTAGAGCAATTCATGCAAACCATGACCTACAAAGCAATCTACAATATCTGCTTTTGTTTTAATAAAACATGGATCCCCAGTGATTCCATGGATTTTAGCCACCAACACTGGGAATCAATGCACACAAGGACTAGCTCTCTCTCTTTTTTTTTTTTTTAAACTAATTCACTCACCACTAACTTATGTAAGTTCTCATCTTGAAACTGGTGATGGCCGACACAGAAATATTTCTAGGATCAAAACTGAAAGCAGGTAGATGCTGTGGTTGTGAGGCTGAGAATATCAAATCTGCCTGAACTGAATACATGTTGAGGTTGCTGAGATTTGGTTCATTGAGCAACTGGGTGACAGACATATAGTTCAGATATGACTGCACACTTGGAATTTCTTTTAGCAACTGAATAGGTGCTCTGTGTGTGTGTGTGTGTGTGTGTGTGTGTTTACAGGCCAGTTACCCAGCAGAGTTAGTTTAAGACTCAGGTGCTATTTCTTTTCTCAGTTACCGAGAACCAGTGGTTTCACTGGAGTGCTATCAGCTACACCGGAAGGAACAACAGAGAATGAAAAAGAAGGTAAAAGGAAGCTGAGTGAAGGAGTTTGGTTGAGTCCTGTTTCTTGGATAAGCAAAGGTCAGTCAAACATTCCAGAATATCTGCTTGCTAAGACAACTTGTGCAGGTCTGAGTCACTCTTTTGGATATTATTTAATGCCTAGACTAAGTATTCTTTTTTTATGAATTTTAAAAATTTTAACACAGTTGAAATCAGTGTGCCAGGTTCATTTCAGCTCCTTCCTTGCCAAACCGAGGGGCAGGGGCTGCTTCAGTTTCTCTGCCTTCTCTTTTTCTGTGATGACAAGATGTGAAGGTATCCGCTGCATTGAACTTTAGACTTCACCTTATCCTTATTTTTCTTGATCTCAACAGATTTGGCATCCTTTTGCCTGGCTGTGAGCAGAAAGTCCTTGATTTTATCCATTTTTTGAGGCATGGCTCTGAGAGGCGCAGGAGAACGTGCGGCTGGCACTGCGAGCTGTAAGAAGCAAGGAGTAAACTAAGTCTTTGAGTATTTCCTGAGCAATGAAAAGTCATGGTGGTATGTGTGAATGGTTTAAATCTGTAGCTCTCACATTGTAGCAGGCATCAGAGTAATCTGGAGAACCTTTAAAACACAGATTGCTTGGGCCCGTCCCCAGAGTTTCTGTTCAGAAGGTCAGGGGCAGAGCCTGAGAATTTGCATTTTTAACAAGCTCCTAGGTGATGTAGATACCACTGGTTGGGGGACTACACTTTGTGATCCATTAGTATCTCCTTGTTTCCATGCTTATATTTTATAATAATCCTATCAAATAGCTATGAGTAAGCTCCATTCCAACCCTCAATTCCCCAACCCTTCAAATAATAGATGGAGTTAAGTAAAGCTTTTAAAAGTGACCAGGGGAGAGTCATGGAAATGAAGTCCATGCTCAGAGGGACTGCTCTTTTTGAGAACCTGGCTAGCTTCTTTTGAAATAAGCTGAATTCTAGTGCTTGTGGCAGAGACTATGAAACACAAGGTCCTCTGGTGACAAAAATAATGACAACTTACCCCCAGATGATCATCTTCACTTGTAAGTGTACCATGTGGGATCAGACGGTCTCAGAGAGGAAACTCAGAAGGATCCTGCAGGACAAAGTGGAAGGTCCGGATGCCAGGGAGCTGCATGTCCCCTCTCACTCTGCAGTAGACTCCGGAACTTTTCCTTCAATCATTTACTCATGCAATCATACAGCAAGTGGTGGTTGAGTGCCTACTACATTCCAGGAATCGACCTAGGTGCAGGGATCACAACAGGTAATAAGACAGACATTGTTTTTCTTTCAGGGGGTGAAAGGAGGTGGAGGGAGGAAGAGAGAACAGGAGAGTGAGTGATGATTGACATTGAGGTAGGGAGAGAGGAAGAGAGACAGAACATGAGCAAATAAATATTCCAGAAAAATATCACATAGCATAAGTAAAGTACAGAGAAATAAAACAGTGATTTGATACCAAGAGACAGGTGACAGAGTGGCTATTTTGGGTTGGGTGTTCAGAAAGGTCACTTTGGGTGACATTTATGCTGTGATTTGAATGACAAGAAGGAGCCAGCCATGTAAAAGATCAAGGGCAAAGATCAAGGGCGAATGCCTCAAGGTGGGAGTGAGCTTAGCAAATTTAAGGAATGAGAGATCGGTGTGGCTGGCTCATGCTGGACAGAGTATGAGTGATACCAGATGAGGTTGCAGGACAGGCAGGGGCCATTCTAAAGTCATTGATGGGATTTAATTGTAGGTGTGATAGAAAAACTGTTGGCTAGTAGTGATCTGATGTAATTGGTATTTTACTGCTGCAGTGGACAGAACACCCTACAGGGCAGGGGACAAAGTAGAAACAGGTGACTCGTTGAGAATCTATGTCAGTAGAACAGGGGAAAGGTGATGGCGGTACTGACTAGGTGTTATGAGTTGGAAAATAGATTCTGGAAAAACGTGATCAATTACGCATTACCGATTGTTTGAATATGTGTGGGGAATGTGCATGAGGGAAACAGAGGCACCAAGAATTACCTCCAAGGTCCTTGCTATTCAGTAATGTGGTTTGAGGACCAGCAGCATCACATCATTTGAAACTTGTTATAAATGTAGAATCGTATGCTATAACTCAGACCTGCTGAATTAGAAGACCGCCAGGTGATACATACATGCATGGAAGTTTGAGAAGCCCTGTGCTAGAGTATTGTTTCAGTCTCTAGGGAGACTAGTGCTACTTATGGAGATGGAGATTCTTGGGGCAGGAGTCAGCTGGGATTGGGAAGAGGGAACCATACTTTCTTTTTTATGTGTGTGAATTTTGAAAGATTCATTTGGCATACAAATGAAGACCTCAAGTAACAGTTGGTTATGGAAGTTTGGATTTCTGGGGAATGGTCAGGGCTAGAGATAAAGATGTTAGAATTTGTTAGTATTTGAGTGGTGCTCGCTATCTGACGAATGAATGGATGAGCTCTCTAGTGAGAGTGTGTAGAGGAGAGGCCAGGAAGGAGCTGAGCACTACAAATTTTAGACGCCTACACTTTTTTAAGAGGAAGACACAGCAAAGGAGACTGAACAGTGGAATGCCATGAGAGTATGGTGTCCTGGAAGCCAAGAGCAGGAAGTGTTTTAAGAAAAAGCAGTCGATTGCACCAGATAGTGCTGAGAGTTTGAGAGAGTGAACACAGAACACAGCACTGGATTTGACAACATGGAGGTCAGTGGGCGCTTTAGCCAAAGCAGTGTCAGCATGGTGGGAATTAATACCTTTGAGAATTTGAGGTGAGTGGAGACAATGCTTACAGATGAGGTTTTTTTTTTTTGTTTTGTTTTGTTTTTTAAGATTTTATTTATTTATTTGAGAGAGAAAGAGAGAAGGTGCACGTGAGCAAGAGACAGTGCACAAGCAGGGGGAGGGGCAGACGGAGAGGGAGAAGCTGACCTTGTGCTGAATAGGGAGCCCGATGTGGGGCTTGATCCCAGGACCCTGGGATCATGACCTCAGCCAAAGGCAGATGCTTAACTGACTGAGCCACCTAGGCACCCCTTTGGATGAGTTTTTTTTCAAGCTTCTGGGAGATAATATAGTTGTGTTTATTTCATTTGTACTCAGAAACCAATAATCACTTTTTCTTTTTTTAAAGATTTTATTTATTTATTTGACAGAGAGACAGCCAGCGAGAGAGGGAACACAAGCAGGGGAAGTGGGAGAGGAAGAAGCAGGCTCCCAGCAGAGCAGGAAGCCCGATGCGGGGCTCGATCCCAGGACCCTGGGATCATGCCCTGAGCTGAAGGCAGATGCTTAACGACTGAGCCACCCAGGCGCCCCCCAATAATCACTCTTGGTTTCTCTTTCTATCATAACCAAACTCCTAACTCTGTTCTAGATGCGTGGAGGACAAAGTACAAAACATCCTACCTATTACCTTTAAGAAACTCATAACCTAGTGTGAGAGAGAGGCACACAAATAATACAAGGTTCTGATAATTCTATATTAGAATTATTGGGGTTTATGATCTTGGAAGAGAGTTCAAATTTTTGCTTGCATTATGCTAGGGACATTGCATGTGTTATTTGATTTAATTCTTACTACATTCCTTTGAGGTTATCCCAATTTTACCAATGGGGAATGGAAGTTCAAAGAGGTTCAGGACTTGCTTTTGCATCAGAACTAGTAAATGGTGAAGTTCAGATTTGAACTCAGGTCTGCTGACCTCAGTGCTGTATTCTTTGTAGCACCATGTTACTTTTCATGGTGGAAGAGGGAACAAATAAAAATTATGTTTAGTAAACTGTAAGTAATCCTTCACAAGCTGCAGTACAAGGATTCCTTAATACAGTAGTGTGCACTTTATGCAGTGTTTAGGGATAATTTCCAAATGGTGAAAAAATTTTTAAAAACTCCATTATATCACTCATATGTCCCTGGGGAATGTTTGCACTATGAGAGACTTAGGTGTTGGGATCAAATGAAGAAATGTCAAAATTACATCTCACTTCCCACTCAGAGAAACACAATTATTGAGGGGACTCACCTATAATAATAATATTATCATTGGGTCTGTACATATGGTTTTATTAAGTTAAATATGTCAATTATACCTCAATACAAAATTAAAAATTCACATAGCATGCAAATCTAATAAGAGTTATTTTTTTATTTTTATTTTTTTGAGAGAGATAGCATGAGCAGCGGGATGGGTAGAGGGAGAGGGAGAATCTTTTTTTTTTTTTTTAAGATGTATTTATTCATTTTATATATAAAGACAGTACAAGCACAAGGGGCAAAGGGAGGAGAGAATCCCGAGCAGACTCTGTGCTAAGTGTGGACCCCAACGCAGGGCTCAATCTCACAAGCCTGAGATCACGACCTGAGCTGAAACCAAGAGTTGGACATGCTTAACCAACTGCACCACCCAGGTGCCCCAAATAATAAGAGTTAATATTAACTGAAAACTTACTATCTATGGTCAGTGTACTAGGAATATTATGTGCAAGTCTTATTCAAATTTTAATCCACATACTACCCCTGTGAGGTAGGTATTTTTATGCTACCTGCATGGAAGACTGAGTTTCCTAAGGTCACAGAGTTAAGTTGCTTTCCTAGACCCAAATAATTCCCATGCAAGTATGCTTTCCACTTTGCACATGGCCTTCCTGGCTTGTGATCTTCTGTGCCAGCCAAAGAGATCCTTATTGTTAGTTAACTCACAGGGCTTCCTAATCAGGTGGCTCGCCCATTTCTTGCCAGCAGTAGCTTTTCCCTTTATCTGCATCTCATACATTTACTCCTTTCTTTACTAAGGCTCTGTAGGACTCACTTTTCCTTCCTAAGTACCAGCTGGAGCTCATTATTATCTATGGATCAGTTAGGGAGTTTGCATGACTGAGTCTGTAAGTAGGGAACAAAGTTCTGAAGTCAGAAACTATTTAGGACCATGTGACCTGATTTAATGTAAACACCATAAACACATTCCTATCAAAGTAAAAATCAGTTATTTACCTTTCAAAATGTTCAGAGCCACTGTTTTAGAAGTTTAGATGTTTGCAAGTACCATCTAAAAGGTTCAATATAATTTGATATTTTTAGCTCAATTCAGATATAATTTGATATTTTTATTAACCAAGACCCTTTTTAAAGATTATGTATAACTTTTGTTCTTCCAGTCCTCTGCAATGGATAGTGCCTTATTTCTGTAGTTAGCTAATGGGCAATTGCACTAACGCCTACTTGGATAATGCAAACCTGAATTTTAGGGTTTTACCTAAGGGTTTTTTCCCCAGCTCTCTTTGGCTCTAGTCTGGTTTTGGATACCAATTCTCTGTTTCTGGAAAATGCCCTGAGCATTGTGAGTGACGATTGTCTCCCACCTTTCTTTCTTGGTGGAAAAAAACAGCTGGTGATGTGACTTAATTCACTTCTTTCAAGATGAAAGTATAAAAGATGAGGGCATCAACAATGAGGAGGGAAACTGGAGCTTGGTGGACTGTCCAGAATGACTCTGGAACTTTTATTTGTTCACTCTCTTGTATTTGAAGCTAGAAGAAGGTAGAGATGACGGTTACCTATGGGAGTCCATCTAGTGAGGTTTGGCTTGGAAATTAATTCGGACACATTGTTTTAGACCAGAATTCCTAGGTAATATTGTAGCAACAAACAACACTACAGTCTCAATGGTTAACCAAAATTCTAGTATTATTTTCAGTCATGCAAACCTTCTGCTGGCCCAGGCATCTTTCCAGGGGTCCTCCATGTAGAAACCGAGCCTTCCAGGCTGTGTCTACCTCATGACACTTTTCTCTTGACATGGGGCTTTAGGGTTTGTCTAAGCAGAGAAAGAAAACATTAGAGATTATGCATTGGCTCTTAAGTACTTCCTCCCCAAAGTGACCTCCATGTCCCAATCCAATGGCCAGAATCAGTCACAGTCCCACTCAACTGCATGAGGGGATAAGAAACTCAGTTTTCTGTGTATCTAGGAATGGTTGGAAAACCAAAGTGGGCACTAGCAATGTCTGTTACAGACACCTTTGGGAAATGTCCCTCCAAGGCTCATATTCTTTGACATTCAGATGCTTAGGGCATATGGGGCATGGCCTGAGGTGGTAGGTGTGTAGGCAGAGGGCTGAGAAATTTGTCCTGTTTTGAAGACACCCACTGATGTCTTTAGCCCTAAGCCTGCATGACAAACTTCCAAAAATTTTTCTTGTATGCCATCTTGGTGCAGAGACCATTAAAGAAAAACAGACTAATCTCCTTATAGCCATGAGTAAATAAATACACTTTTACGAGATATTTTATAAGGTAGTCAAGGACTTTGAATTAAGGGCCTAGATCTAGATCCTTCTAGGTACAAAATAGCAAGCGAGGATTTATGTATTTTTAATTCTATTTCTTCCAAGGTTTGTCATAGGATTAAAAATTAAAATCGAGTCCACACAGCAATGATGAATCAGAAAGGGAATGTAGAAAGCTCAGGCGCATACACAAAGGCTAAACTATAAAGCTGTGAGCCTTCTCTGAAGGGCAGGAATGGGATCTTTCATTTAACACATCTTAGTTTGTTATCCTGGGAGCAAGTTTGATACCAGCTTCTCATTATAGGACTAGCGATCAGGCCCCACTGCCTTACAAACATCATATATATGTGTACACAATCTCACCTCTAAAATTTCAAGGTAGTAGAAAGTAATCTAATTATGTGGATAATTAAAAACAACCAAGTGCAAGTTTAAAACTTGTACTTTTATGACTGCGAAGGAGGCTATCAAAATGACAGGGTGTCTGGATGTGATCGTTGCACGCACTCAGATTAAATGAGTGCATTAGTTGATTGTTTCTGGTATGAAGATAAGCAGAGAAAAGTATAATAATGTTGGCATTTAAGTGGACCTAATTAGGCTTCAAGTTTAACACTCCATTAAGATGAATGGGAAGGGGTCACCCCTGTTCAAGCTGTGGCATTGTCTTAGTGTGTCTGGATTTTGCCTCTGAAGACAACAGTCTGTCAGCATACGTTCTCACAGTTACCACTGAAAAGCAGACTGGAAATTTAATTCTTTTAAAATTAAATCTCAGATTCTGGAGGCCACAGCAAAATCCACGGGGAGACCTTAAATCTTCAAGTTCTGCAGCTGTATTGGTCAAAAACAACAACAGTAATGATAATACTTTCCCTTGTCTATAGGAGCTTTCCTGTGCAGACGTTAGTGTTCCTGAATATGATCTGGTGAAACTAACAGCCTCCAGTTTACCACTGAAGGACCCTGTCCATAGAAGGAGTGAGGGACTTGGGTAAAGTTACGGAGCATGTCACTGGTAAAGCCAGAAACAACATGGAGGGACTGCTCAGTTTTTGTTTGAATATTTTGTCATCCATCGGGGAAAGGGAATAAGGAATAATGATCTCATCTACTAAACTGAGTGCCCATGCCTTTGAAAGAAAAGCCAGGGATCAAAAGGCAGCACAGCACGGTAGACCTTTTTATAGGGAGATGACCAGGTGAATCCTACCATCCTGCCATATGGAAATCTGGTTCTGGGATAGGTGAGTAGCAGAAACCTTTTGTTATGACAAAGGCCAAGGTGCGTGGATGTGGTCTGAAAGTTAGGAGACTCCGGAGCACATTCACAATCATCACACAAAGAGTCACAGGGTTACCCTGTGCTTTTCACTGACTGGATTTGGAAACTGGATGTTTGGATATTGCGTAAGAAGAAGCCACGTATGGTTTGAGTTGAGTGGTTGGGTAATGGTTGTCATGATTTTCTGATTCTTTGGAAGGTGGTGTGGCTACATCCCCACTGCAGTCTCAGGGCTGGCCGTTTGTAATTCTGGTGATGCTATCTAGATTTCGTTCATGTCACTGGACCATTTTGTCTTGCTATGATTTAGTTGCTTCTTTTTACAATTAGTAAGATGATATATAGCCTGCTTATCGAAATTCTTTATTTCGTGGCTGTGTTCTTCAGTAAAACTGTAGAAAGGAAGTTTTGGTATACAACTGGTGCCTAGATAGACTTATGACTATGTCTAGCTCTTTTCTAAATGTGAAATTATTATGAATTTTGGAATTCTTTAAATGGGTCCAATTGTAATAAAATAATGGCAGTATGTTTTTATTAATCATTGATCTTAGGCTTTTGGATATGGATGGAAGGAAATGTGGTTCTTAGAGCCAAATTCTTACGTTATTTCAGCTCCTGACTGACGATATGCCTTAGCTTGAACATTTCTAATAAGGGAGAGTGGAGAATGGGACGCTCATTCCCACTGTTGATCATCTTGAATTATTAGTTCATCTCACTCTGTCTTGTAATATTCTATACTTATTGATACTAATATTGATTCTGAGAATACAATGTCTCTTCCATCTGCTATTTGATAGCTTTCAGATACCTGAAGCAAGTGTTCATGTTAATCCCTTGGTTTTCACTTTTTCATTCATTATAGGGCACAGAAGTTTTCAGAAACTTTGCTTCAAAGGTTTCCCTCAAGCTTTAGTATTACGTGAGGATTCAGCCTAGCCTATAAATGTCCTGTGGTGTATCATTAATACTTGGTTATTCTTACTCATTGAGAACAGAGAAGTTAGTGTTTGGAATGGATTCATTTTCACAGCGTATTTTGGCTTTTAAATTGTTTTTGTTTTAGGGAAAATGAAATTCATTTGGGTCTATCCTAATTAAAAAATTTCTTTGTAGTAAATTATTTGTAATAAATTTGCTTCAAAATGAATCATTTAGATATCATTTCCAATAATTCATTGACAAGATAAAAACATGTAAATGGCAACAAGAAAAAGTAGAAAAATAAGATAAAACTGGGTAAAGTTCACCATATAAAATACAATTATGAAGTTACTACATACTTACTTGTGGTGGGTCCAAATTTGATTCTGAACTTGCTAGCAGCCAATTCAAAGAGGGAAATAAGATCAGTTATGAGACTAATACATCTAAAATGATTCGGAGACAATTGGAAGGACCTTGATTCCTCATGCTGAGTCCTGAGTCCTTTTTCCTGAGTTCACAAAGAGATGACTCCCTATGATGAAGTAAGAATATCTTCAACAACATTTTGGTGATGAATTCCACCACAGATTTCATAGGACTCTTTTACAATCAAGTGATAAAAATTCCCAAGTGCAATTGTCTGGTACTTAGTAAGTGCTTGTAATGGGTTAAATTGTCCCCCCCCCCAATCCCCCTGCCCCCAAAGAAGTTGAAGTCCTAACACCCTGTACCTGGAAAGGTTATTGTATTTGGGAATAGGGTCTTTGCAGATGTAATCAGGATAAAATGAGATCATACTGAACTAGGGTGGGCCCTCATCCAATGTGGCTGGTGTCTACAGAAAGAGAAGAGACACAGACAGAGACATAGAAGGAATATGGCCATGTGAAGATAGAAGCAGAGATCAAAGTCGCGGTGCTACATGCCAGGGAACACCTGGGGCTCTCGAGCTGGAGGAGACAAAGAAACATCCTCCCTTCGAGCTTTCAGAGGGAGTGTGGCCCTGCCAACACATTGATTTTGGATTTCTAGCCTCCAGAACTGTGAGAGAAGACATTCCTTTTGTTTTAAGCCACTTGATTTGTGATACTTTGTTATCCAAGCAGCCCTAGGAAACTGATATCGTGCTCAATACATATTTATTAATGTTTGGATGAATTTTATGGACCGCTTGACTGATAGGAAAGGGCTGCTCAGAAATTTAGAGACTGCTATGAGCGACTAAGAAAAAAATTGATATATTCTTACTGGATATATTTATATCCATTTCTATTTTTACTGAAGTCAGCATTTCTGCATAGAAGATTTATTTATTGTGGGGTTATAATTGATAAACCGTGATCAGGAGATTTAATGTGTAGACTTGGCCACTACCAGGTACCATTATATTTCCTGTGACATAACAGCTCTTCTTAGAGCTTTGTGCAGCATCCAGCATATAATAGGGAGTCAATAAATGTGTACTGGAATTACATGGTAAATTCTATTATTACGTGATTAATAATGAGGGTAGAGGAAGGTCTTGTCCCCAACTGCTATTATTATAAAGGAGACATATTACACCTATATATTTTAATTAGCAGTGTCACAGGAATCCTGTTATCTACCCTTGTGAATGTTACTTGTATGGGTGTTCCTGTTTCTTTTTCATTAGTCCTTTTCTCAAAACACATACCCATGACTTCAATCCTTATCATCTCCTACTATCTTCAAGAAATCAAATAAATCAATGACTCCCTAAACATTGAGAAGAAGAAAACATGAAAAATGAGCCAACAGGAAAAGCAACGTCTTGATTCTGGTTGGAACACAGTCTACCAAAGTTGTTGCGAGGCCAGTTTCAGTCTCTCGAGTACTGGCTTCCCTCCTACTCTATCCTCAAGGCAGTCAAATGTTATGATAAGATAAAGGCAGCTACGAATGGGTCATATGCCCACTACAAATTATGAAAGCTCACCAAACACAGATGAAGATCATGCATGATGAGCTCATTTGGAGAAGAAAGATTTCACATTCTTTTCAATAACCTAATATTTTATTTGGAATGATAAAGCTTTTGAGAATCACTGAACTCCTATGCATAGTACACTTTCAACTTAAAAAGCAGAGATGAAGTCTCTCAAGTTTCCAATGCCAGAGTCATCATTCTGGACCTGAAAGGAAGACATGAAAAAACCAAAAGAAACAAATAAAACAAAAAACAAAACCAAAAATGTGGTGGGCAATCTCTAGGGGAACCCATGGAAATACGGAGTGCTTGAATGCTCCTGTGTTTGCGAAAAGTTCTGCTCTATTCATTGGTCCTAGGTTCATCCCACCGGCGGTTCCACCCCTGTCAGAAATATAATGGAGCACAATCTCGAAACTGCCCTGCCCTTGCAACATTCACAGGTTCTCTCTCCCCCCAAATTTGAGCGGAGGCACTTTTCCTTTCTAAAGAGCAGCATCTGGCCTCTTCGTGCGCTCATTTGCATGCCAATACTGGATTGCTCTCCCAGCGCACAGCTATTTAATAGTGGTGCTGGTGTCCGAGCTCTGGGAACAAACCAAATGGTTTGGGTGTGCTTTTGTGTGCAGTGCGGGTCGTTGCTACAGTGTGCTTATTAAGAATAGTACACATTCATTATAACAAGATTGCTCTTTTGCTCAGGGGCCATCACGGCGCATTCTGTAAATGAATTAACAGTAGCATGCATTTGTGTATTATGGGCCCAGAAGATGCATTTGTTTATTAAATAAATCTGCAACACAGAAAGTATAGTTGAAAAAAAAAAAACTAGAAAATAGAGTGCGCATGTACGGTAGCTATTTGTTTTGTTTTGTTTTGTTTTTTTTTGAAACCTCAACGTCTTGGCGAGTTTTCCTCCTTTGTTTCTTTTAAATTACCAGACATCACAGGCCACACTATAGACTACCAGCCTGCAAAAATTACTGTTAAAAAAAGAAAAGAAACCAAATTTAAGTTGCAGAAGCACAAAAGTGGTGCTGTAAATAATCACATACCTTTAAAATGATTTAATATTATGATTCCTTTGTTTCTCTTTAAATTCTCTTGTTTTTCTTAAAATCACTTGTTATTATTTTTTAACTTAGTTTTTATTTTTGGCTAAAATTTAGCTTGCATCGCATATATAATTTCCCCCATTAAACTCTGCTCTCTGTTGAAATATAAACTCTGCTTTTGGGGCATTCATCTAATATTGATCCATTTATTTCCAACCTTTTGGCCCAGGTATGGTTAGTACAAGTATATTAATAAACATGAGTCAGTCTGTTGGATTTTATTCCTGTTCACTAATGATTTTTTAAAGCCCAGTGGTAGTTCGCAATTGCACTGAGAACTCAGAGTACGGTCTTAGCTATGGCTATTTGGTGTTCCTTTCGTGTTTTGTATCTTGCTCTCTTTAATATGTAATCTGGTATGTTGCGCACTTAAAGTGTAACAGAAAGAAAATGGAAAGATTTTAAAATATGACATGCTAAGAGTCTGAAGCCACAACCGGGATAGTAGGAAATCTATTAAAATGAACTGAGGAAAAAGAAACAGTCATAGTCCCAAAATTTGAAATTCTTATGTTGCTTAAAGGATGAATGTATTTTACAAAGATAAACTAATTTCATATTTGATTTCTTGAAAATTTTCTATAAAACCCAGGGACAGTAAGTAAAATTTGCCAAAATGTTTTAAAAGGGAAAGCCCGGTAACAGGAGTGGATGAGGATTTCATAGATTTTTAGCTTAGCAAAAGATCTAGGACACTATTAAAAAAATACCCAGCTAATTAGTACATCTGCAATATAAAAAAGAAATGTGTTTTGTAAGAAAAATGGCAGGACTTATAAAAGGTATTCCACATGTAGCAAAAATACATAGCGGATTGAGGCAGGATTACACTTTTCTTTCACATGGAATCTTCAATACTTTGCATTTTGTCCTTAAAGAATAATATTCAGCTCTGCTATTTATTGGGGGAAAAAAACCCAACAAATCAACAACCTACCGTTGTAGCAATTGATTTGAGAATTATGTAAGGGAAAAGAAAAATATTTGAAACTCGGGTTCCTTTTCTTTCATCCCTTTTCTTGGGGAAGGGAGGGCAAAAAGCTCTATTTTCCAGAGCATTTTATTTATCCCGCTGCAGCTTTTAGAGAGGCCAGCCAATCAGAAAGTCTGAAAGGGCCTGGGCCCAGACTCAGTGCTGAGCTCCAAATGTGATTCCAGTCCTGACAGGGGGATTATAGGAAACAGATGACTTACGCTTCTAATTTGTGGCCTTAAATTGCAAACAGAATTTCAGGAGTCGAGCAGAGTAATAAATGGCAATAGAAAAAGCCACACACAGCCAAATCAGTATGTGGTGGTTGTAGGTTAAACTAAATGGGAAGAGACAGGTTATGATGGTTCAGTGTATTACAGAGAAGAAAGTCTTAAATTACCAGTGCTGAGAGGTACTGCTCCGCGGCAGACAGCGTTGCGTTGTACAGTCTACAGATATCCCAAGCAGAACAATAAAAAAGCAGGTTTAACATAGAACTTGTTGCTGGAGGAATCATTTTTTCCCCTCTTTTAGAAATGGAAGCGGTGTTTTATGTTTGTTTTGACCTCTGCTGTATACTTGGCCCCTTAACATCTGTTTTCGACCGTTGCCGTTTTTCACACCAAATTAAATGTCGAGGAGTCAGATAAAATAAGTTCAAAATATGTCCAAATTATTTTTGTTGACTTCCAACAAATGTCTTAGTAACTCTTTTCGCATGGAACGATACCATTTAAATGCCAACGTAGAAAATTATTTTCCTTTCAACATTTTAGGAGCTAAAGAAAGGAATTTTGAGGTGTACTTAAACTTGGGAAATATTGCATTGGCCTTTTTGGTAACTTGCATGACTGTTTCAGGCTTGCTTTAGGGCCATTCCGCCATATAAAGTTATGTGCATTTGTTGGCTAGAAATTCCAGGAAAATTGTTTAACAACGGCATATAAAAAAGCCATTATTCGGACCTGCTTCAAACTATAAATACCAGTTAGAATCAAAAGAGATCTACTGTTTATCATAGGGAAGCCAGTATCCATCCGCTTTGCTTCGTAATCTCTAAATGTGTCTGTTAATGTATTCATGTGTGTAGGAGAAACAGTTAAGACCAAAATGACACGGCTTTTCGTTGTCGTAAGAAGTCTGGCTGTCGTAAGTCTGTGGTATGAAAATTAAAAAAGTGGCATCACATTTTTAACTTCTAATCTAATAAATATTGTGATAAAGGTAAACTGTCTTTCTTCGAAAAGAATACCGTCTTCTTTTAAGATCTAACACGTCTGTATATCGGAGACTGACAACTAATTCATGATAAAGATTGATTCAAAAATAATTACCCCATCCTATATTATTTATTGCCAATATATCAAAATAACATGTTCTTAGTGAATGATAGAAACGGGGCTCACGTTCGTCCACGATGCAGGGCTTGACGTGGAGCCAAGTCGAGTCTACAGTTTTTCTCCCACTTGCTTTATGAACAACCAATCCGTCTATCACACGAAATTGCACATCTTTCAACTGCTGTATTAACTTTGAACTTGAGCCTTTTGTTTAATATGCTGAAGAAAAGGTGTTATCTGATGGGTAACCTGGGGAAAATGAACTATTTTCATTGTGCTCTTAAGCAAGTCTGTTGATAATCATTGAAGATGACTGGCTAAATAGAGTTTGATTAATCGCTTGCAAAAATTATGCTTGTTAGAATCACTTTATATTCTGTGTCATGGTGATATCCATGTAGGTTCTAGCTATTTCTTTGTAGATGGTGTTGTGTTTTGTTCGTTCGTTTTGTTTTTGTTTTTAGATCACCTGGCAAAAAGAGAAAACAAACCTTAGTTGAAAGCTTTTGTTTCTAACAGAAAACTCTTTTCATGCCTGCCTTTTCTTTTTTTTTTTTTTTTAAAGGAGTGCTCAATTATTATTTGTGTCATAGTGGGAAGACTGGGTCTCTATAGGGCCTGAACCTTTTCAAACAGGAGATAGCTTTTGTTTTTGTACCCCATCAACACCGATCACCTAATTAAATCTGATATCTCTGGCTGAAGCAAAATGATTTGTAATAGTTCTTTGGAGTTTACTTAATTAGTTTCGATGTCTTTTGTGTGGTAAATGTGGTGATATTTTATAAAATGGAACGGAGAAAAGAGGAGGCAAAACTCACTCTTATGAGGGATGGGGGAGAAGGGGGTGAGAGGAAGGGCAGACCCGTAGGACCAAACCATGAAAGCAAGGTGTAGCCCCAACGCCAGGCCTTGCAGACCCGAGTCATTCATTAGTTGAGATCATCAAAGCAGATCTGACCTGGAAAAAGGCTTCCTGTCAAACGTAGGCCTGGGCATCTGTCAGGGCCTGGATTCGACACCTTGATCAGCCCAAGACTCTGACACCATTTTCTTTAACAAACACCAACAGCCTTTTTTCTCCTTCATTTTAACATCTCTCAGGGGTTGGTTTCCCTTTCTTCTTCCGCTCTGTAGAGAGTAAAGGGAGCTTGTTAACTTGCTTAGATATTTTGACTGCGGATGCTCTTTGGCCACTTGCCTGTGGTAACGGTGTCAGAGCATAACTTGGTATAATTGCTATATTTGCAGTCAGAAGAGTGTTCTGTCTTTATGTTCAAGCTTCTGAATAAAAAGGAAGTGTCATTTTGGAAAATCCCGTAAATTATCCTCAAAGTTCAGGCAAAATACAATGAGTGACATACCTGGTACGTCTTGTGTTCATTGCCAGGCTACAGATGAGTAAAATAATGGGGTTTTAACTAGATGAATTGAAATGCGATAAATTGCTGTGTTTGTTAGGCTGAGATCGGTGAACAAGAACCTAAAATCAAACTTAAATTGAAAGCAGTAGAACTGGCTCTTAACAATTTAAAAAGCAACTGAAAAGTATTAAAATTTTTAATTGTCCATTGTGTCACAGTTTATATACGGTGTGGGTTAGAAATGACCATTTTTGATGGACCTTCATTTAATAGAGACGTCCATAGTTTGCAGACGTTAGCAATACCCATTCTGCGAGTGCAAATTAGGGTTGTGGTGGAACTTTATCTTATTGATGGGTAATAATAGATGGCAATCTAGAACCATATTCATTCTAAGATGTACTTTTAAAGTGAGAGAGCTGCATTCACTCTGTATTTTGTACGTTTTCAGAGTCGTCTTAGTAGGAACAATGCAAAATGGATTTGTGTTTTTTCCCCTTAGTACTTAACGATGTGAAATTCGAAACAAACGATGACTGTGGCTATCCCTCTGGCCTTGTCCATGCGAGATGCACGTGTGCACCTCTTCAAGGATAATCCTTACAGAGTGAGTGACAGCCGATCATTACGTAACACTGGTAGGCACGGGGCTGCCAACGCTGGCATTCTGTAGTCTGAGAAAAATGATCCTTTCAGTTAAGTAGACCCTTCCTGTGTCTCACAAACTGTATGAAACCGCATGCTGCTGGCAGGTAATGGCTAGTAATTAGCGTGGCAGGCAGGTAATGACTTGAAATCACCTGCCAATTGTTTCTGAGTGTTTGCTCTCTTTCAAAACTCTGGATGAGTGGGACAGTCATGGGGGGTTACATGGAGAAAAGGGGAGGCACACAACCAGGGAATCTCTTTCCGAATAGAGTATCTCCCTATTTGTTGCTTATTTTAGCCCCACGTCCTCTTGAGGGGCCCCACAGAGGCACTGAGAATTGGCAGGTTACTTTACCTGCCTGCTGCTCCTACTGGGAGAGATGGTGCCTGTTGAGAAATTCTTTGCTGTTCTGGAATCAAACCAACCTTCTTAGTTTCAGCCTCTGCACTAGAAAATTGGGATTCAGAGAGTAATGGCAGCTCAGCTTGTCTGTAAAGAAGCATGAATTACTCAAAGCCAAATTTTGCTTCCTGGTTATAGCCTACTTCTTTCTCTTTCATGAACTTTCCCCAACATCACGGAGAGCCTGTGGTGTTGAAGCAAGAAGGCTGGGTAAAGGACCTGTGCAAAACTGAGACTGGATCACTTCTCTAAGGGTCCTATAAATGCTTCAGACCAGCGCTCACACACAAAAATCTATATTGGGTACAAATGAGTAACATAATTGAACACACAGAGAGAGGGGGATGTAATGGTGAGGAGGGAGGAAGTAATGGTGAGCTGGATAGTTTGTGCTTTCTCTAAACTTGAATGAAGTCCATTCTGCTCCAGCCAATGGCTAGAATATGGATACAGGGAAGACAGAATTTCTAAGTACTTTAAAAAAAATTTATTCAAGTATAGTTATATACAATATTACATTAATTTCAGGTGTACACATAGTGATTCAACTTTTTAATAAGTTATGCTGTGCTTACTGATGTGGAAAACAAAGGCAAAAGAAAGAAAAAATACATATATCCTTACTACTTATAGCCCATTGACAACTCCTTGAAACAGGCAGAATGACATCCCTCTAGGAACTCAGCTGCCTCGATGTTAATACTTTGGTAAGGGCAAAAGGCAATCTTAGCCTGACCCCCAGGATCCTGTAAGTCTACTTGAACATATAAAAATTCCTTTGGAAACTTCCTTTATCTCTGCCTCCCAAGATACATGTTGGCAGTCATCCTCCAGGCATATGGCCCACCGATATATATCCAGAGGGTCTTATGCCTACAGTTTTACTAGACAGTAATAAATGACCCTTTCCTAACAATAGCTAGCCCCCACAAGGTCCTGGAAACCTTGCTGCCAAAATTCCTTAGAGACTTACACTATCCCCAGCCCCCTCTCAACTTGAAAATATATAATTGACCACCCCTCATGACCCCAGTGCAGCTCTTTCTGCCCATGGGTCTTGTCTTCACGCTTTACTAAAACCACTTTTTGCACCAAAGACATCTCAAGAATTCTTTCTTGGCTGTTGGCTCTGAACCCCAACATTTCCTACATCACTCACCACAAGTGTAGTTACCATCTGTCACCATACATCACTCTTACAATATTATTGACAATATTCCCTGTGCTGTGCCTTTTACTCCCATGGCTTATTCATTACGTAACTGGAGGCCTGTATCTCCCATTCCCCTTCCTCCATTTTGCCCCTCCCCCTACCCTCTGGCAACCATCAGTTTGTTCTGCTTTTTGGTTTGTTTGCCTATTCATTTGTTTTGATTTTTAGATTCCACATATGGGTGAAATCATATGGTATTTGTATTCTCAGTCTGACTTATTTTACTTAGAGTAATACCTCTAGGTTCATCCATGTTGTTGCAAATGGTAGAACTCATCCTTTTTAAGGACTGCATAATATTCCACTACACGCACCGTGTGTGTGTGTGTGTGTGTGTGTGTGTGTGTGTGTGTGTATACCACATCTTCTTTATCCATTCATCTGTTGATGGACTCTTGGGTTGCTCCCATATCTTGGCTATTATAAATAATACTGTAATGAACAAAGGGCTGCATATGTCTTTTTGACTTAGTGTTTTCATTTTCTTCAGGTAAATACCCAGTGGTGAAATTATTGGGTCAATATAGTATTTCTATTTTTAATTTTTTGAGGAACCTCCACAATGTTTTCCACAGTAGTTGTACCAGCTTGTATTCCCACCAACAGTGTACAAGAGTTCCTTTTTTCCTACATCCTCACCAACACTTGGTATTTCTTGTCTTCTTGATTTTCGCCATTCTGACAGGTGTAAACTGACATCTCATGGTGGTTTTGATTTGCGTTTCCCTGATGATGAGTGATGTTGAGCATCTTTTCACGTGTCTGTTGGCCATTTGTGTGTCTTCTTTGGGAAAATGTCTATTCATGTCCTCTACTCATTTTTTAATTGGGTTGTTTGTTTTTTGGTGCTGAGTTGTATAAGTTCTTTATATGTTTTGGATATTAACCCCTGTTGGATAGATCCTTTGCAAATATCTTCTCCCAATCAGTAGGCTGCCTTTTCGTTTTGTTGATTGCTTCCTTCACTGTGCAAAAGCTTTTTATTTTGGTGTAGTCCCAATAGTTTGTTTTTGCTTTTGTTTCCCTAGCCTCAGGAGACATATCTAGAAATATGATGCTATGGCCAATGTCAGAAAAATTACTGCCTCTGTTCTCTTCTAGGATTTTTATGGTTTTAGGTCTCACATTTAGATCTTTAATTCATTTTGAGTTTATTTTTTGTGTACGGTGTAACAAAGTGGTCCAACTTCATTCTTTTGCATGTAGCTGTCCAGTTTCCCCAGCTACCATTTATTGAAGTGACTGTCTTTTCCCCATTGTGTATTCTTGCCTCCAGATTTCCTAAATTCTTAAGAGGAGCCAGAAATCTGGAATTTTATGGGAAAATATCCTGTTTTAAAGCATTGAAACTAATTAGAAAAAATAAAATCTTCGTGTAGGGGAAACAAAACCAGTGGCCTGATTTTAGGTCACAGGCTGCTAGTTGAGGATCTCTGTTTTAAATTATTATTATTATTTTTTTTTATTTGGTGCCTTTTCTTTTTGTAATCTTGTTAGATTAGTAAAGAGGAAAAAAAAAGCAAAGGCGGGCTTACCCATGCAACAAGTGTTATTTGGCTTTGAAAATTTTCTTGTGATTCTTGTGTCCAAACAGTTAAAGAATGACGTCTTCGGAAATTGCCCCACACAATGCCTGCCTGGTTTTGAGCTTTCCCTAAATGCTGAGGGCCTCCTTGGGCCAACCCTCTGGGGCTGTTTCAAACTTACTTTTAGTGGAGAACGTCTCTGAACGCTGACTCACTGGTTCTAATAAGTCATTGTTAAGGAGAATTGACTGACTTTCTCTCATGCCAGCAGTCCAGTAGGCTCCAAAGAACATAGTTTAGGAGCTGGAAAGGCCTGGATTTCATTCAATTTGGGCTCTGCCTACTTACTACCACTGCAAACTCGGGCAAGCTCCATCCAACTCAACCTTCATTTCCTCACTGGCAAATTAAGAGTAATGTACTGAGCTTGCAGAGCCATGTTCAGGATTAGAGAAAAATGCTTAAATTATCACTTTTATTAATCTCTCATATAGCACAGATGAATAGATTGTGGTCATGAGACTTAATAGCCAGATACACACTTTACACTGGTAAAAATCCAAATCATAAATACACTTTATATTTGCTTGAATTCAAAACCTTCCATGCTTTTCCAGAACGCTTAAAGAAAATTAGCATGATTTTCTGGTAAAGTTTGCTTTCAGTTTAAATAGTATCAAATAAAATTGTGTTCTGACATCTAGAATGCTAATACAATTATATGATGAGTTTTAAGAAAGTTTAAAAGCTAATCAGAGTAAAATAAATTTAGCTGTTCAATGTAAAATCTTAAAGGAGAACTTGCTTTGGTTTGGGAGTTTGACCTACTAGAGAAAATGATGAGAATGATTTCTTTTTTTTAACCAGGTTGTCATGGTTTTTTTTACATAAAAGTAAGAAATCATGTAGCAGATCAAGGCTAATAGAGATTCGTTATAAATAGAAATTACTAGGCTGGTAGTGGAGTGGTAGCAAAAAGTGGGGCTGGTCACTGAATGAGCCGAGGACTGGAAGAGAGAGAACTTGCATAGGTGTTTTATAGTAAGAGAACCAGATTTTTGGAGGTGGCCTCAACACAGGCTAAAACGTCATCATATCAGTACCTTGGATTTTCTTTCTATACAGTTAGTGTAATTTTAGAAGAATAGTTTCTATCAAACTGAAAAATTACTTGCTTATTTGTTAGGTGGGTTTTTTTTTTTTTTCAGGGGCAGGGGATAATATAAATACTAAAAACTGTATTCTCAAACGGAAAGAGAAAATTGAATTTATATGGAGGCAAAGGTGTAATTGGCTTAATTTGCCCTTTTTCCAAATGCTTTTTATATATAGTTGACTAAGCAGCTTGTGGACACTTTAATCCTCTTTCTACTTGCCATCAATTTCATCATAGTTTCTCTAAAAATAAAGATATTAAAGTCAGTCTCACATCCAATCACTAGCTTCTAGTTTTTAGATTTTGATTGTTCAATTTCATAGTAATTAAGAAAAATGTCTAGCCCTAACATTCTTTGAAGTTTTTTTTTCCTCAGGTTAAAAAAAAATTGGTACCTAAATTGTTTGAAGATCTAGTCTAATTTAGAAAGGGCAAAACCAAAACGTAAGTGTAGAGAACTGTAAATCTTACCTGAATGTAAAGATGAGCTGCACGAGCTATTTAAGAAAAGGAAAGATGTATCTTTTAATATGTTATTGTTACTTTCTCTGAAATATCTGACTATAACAAAAGAGACTTAGTAATACATTATGATTTTTGTATAGCCCGATGGCGACAGATCCTGAGAGATTTCTCATTTTCCTCATCTATTTGCTTTCATATGTGTTCATCTTAATATTAAATAGAATATTAAGTGATAGCTTTCATTTGCAATAAAGTAGGACTCTAACAGAACACAATAGAATTTAAGCAGAGAAATCCAAACACACATTACGAACAGTTACATATAAAAATTGCAATACTCAGGTAGTTTATCAATATGAAAATGAAAAGATAGCTCGTTATAACTATGTACAGCCATCATTTCTATGTTACGTTAGGAAAAAGTCCTCTTAAGGTCATATTAATTATGTTGCTAAAAATCATCAGTTTCCCTTGTAATTTGTGAAACTTTAAAAATGAGAAGAATTGATATCCTGCTCTCAAAAAAAACTTAAATCATTGAAAGCCAGACTTTTATGAGTCATTATCAGAGTTTGTGCATTTTCTCTAATTAAATTATTTTCTTTTAAAAAGCCAGCTTTGGTGGGGGTGGGGTGGAAGTAAGCGGGCGGAGGGAGGGAAGGGAGCTCAAGAGGCACGCACATAAATTGTCTTAATTTCTGAGTAATGTGGGTCTGACAATCACTTAAGACAATATAGTTGATATGGCTGTCAGGATGGACTCTTTTCAAAAGAATGTTTTTATAGAATATCATTGTGACACTTTGCTCGGATGGATGTCTTTAACAGTGTTTGATTAATGTAACGTAATAAAAGAGATGCACACCAAAGTGTCTGTACATGTCTTGTTAAGTATGTTTGATTCATTATATGTGGTTCTCAGTTCTTTCCTCTTTCCGCAGTTCATTTTTTATCATTTCAATAATATATCTATAAATATGAAAAAGTTGGCACTTTCAAAGTCTTTGACATATATGGCTATTAATTCATAACTCTAAAAAATTGTATCTTTCAACTTGTCATTTTAAAGCTCGTAGAGTTTATTACAGTAAGTAACCTGTGTTAGAAATTAGATTTTGAACTTTAGCGAGAAGATAAATAAGCTCATGAACCTCAAAGTTAAAGATACCTAGACGTAGATCTAAGATAGAATTACATGAAAGGATCAATTATTAAAGATTATAATTTTAAACTCCCTGAAGATATCACTGAGGCTTATATTAGTTAAGCAGTTTCCAACTTATTTTGTTTTCCAACTCCAGATATCAAATATGGAGCAAGCTTATAATTAACAAAGCTTTCCAAATTCAATTATCTTTGCTGCAATGGGTTAATGGGTTAAATGTCATGGTTTATGTACTAACGACATAGTTGGTTTTAAAACAAGGTATTCTGAAGGCAAAACAATAGTATATATATTTATATTTTCTACCTGTTATTGTTTGAGCAAGAGTAAGCCCATAAGGTAGATGCTATTTTATTTCTATTTGCTTGAGAGGCAAGCTGCGGCAGGGGTAACGTGCCCACAATCACACATATGCCTAAGGGGCAGTGCAGAGCTGGGCTTGGAAATCAGATGTCTGGCTCCAGAGCCTTTGATCACCTTTAGGTGAAGCTAAATGTGGAATGTTTTCTTCTCGGTGCCTTTGGTCCTGCTTCATATCCTTTGCGGCATAAGTAACAGCTTGTCCCTCTCTCTCTCCATGTTCCTCTCCTTGGTTCTGTTAAGAAGGTAGTAACTAGAGCCTACCTCCCAGTGATCAAGATCCTAAGCGGACCTCCCACGGACACACCGACACCATGACCACATGTAGCACAGTCTCCGAGAACGACCTGAAGCCTGGCAGAACAGGTGTTCCGCAACTAAAGGTAAAAAGAAAAAGCCACATTGAGACAGGTGGGAGAGGCCGAGATGTGGTCTAGTCAGTGAGCATACCCCCTGCATGGTGACCCACAGCAGGAGGGATATCACGAGTGTGGAAGTCCTCCCTGAGAAGGGAGGGGTTCAGATGCCTCATTGGGTACCCTAGCCATGGGGCTCCCCCTAGGAAGATGAGTCCTTGTAATACCCAGCCTTGAAAACCAGTGGGGCAAAGTCCAGGAGAGCTGGAGGACTGTGGGAAACCAAGACTTCACTCTTAAAGGGTTCATACACAAACTCCCTCACTCTGAGACCCACGCCAGAGGTGGTGATTTGAAAAGCACTTGGGTCATATGTGAAAAAGATTCATTGACTAATTTTAGGGCATGTGCTGGAGGGGCAGAGATCTGTAGGAACTTTCCTTGGGAACAGTATACTGTCAGGCACCACCATTTTTACTCTCCTTCTACCTTGCTGGCCTGGTGCTGGCAGGTGCCATTTTTGACTCTCTCCATCTACCTTGCCGTCACTGCTCACCCTACCCCCATGTTCCACTGTGGACCCACTGGGGCAGACAGTCTACCCCCCCAACCAAAGTGGCTTCCACCCCTACCATTTATAAGTGGAATCTAAAAAGCAAAGAAACAAAATGAAGAAAACAAAACAGAAACAGACTCATAGATACAAAGAACAAACTGGTGGTTGTCAGAGGGGAGAAGATGGTTGTCAGAGGGGAGAAGATGGTTGCCAGAGAGGTAATGAGTGAATGAGATTGAGATGTACAAACCTCCAGTTCTGAAATAAATAAGTCGTGGGAATGTAAGTACAGCTTAGGGAACATAGTCAATAATATTGTAATAATTTTGTATGGTGACAGATGGTAAGTGGACTTATCATGGGCGATCATGTCATGATGTATATAAAAGTTGAATCACTATGTTGTACACCTGAAACTAATATAGTATGTCAACTATACTTTTAAAAAAAGAAGAAAAAAGAGCAGCTTGGAGCTTGAAATAGGGAGTCTATTTAAATGATGTAGCTAAAACAAAAGAAAAATCTCTAGCACATACCCAATGGCTTATTCTGCTCAATTTTTATCTAGAAATATTGCATGATTATTGATTAAAGTGAATCCTTAATTCAATAGAATGTCCAAGAGATAGGTTTGTTCTTGTTAATGAGATGTTCTGAAGAACTGAAAATGACCAAGAAACCCATGTTGTTGTTGATTTCCTCATTTTCTGTTAAAAATACATGTGAAAATATGCATGCATCCATTTCCCTCAAAAGTGAGGGTCTAGTGAAATGAATGAAATATTTGATCAGTGAATTCCTTCGTAGCCCAAAAAGAAAGAAAGAGACAAGAGAGAGAGAAAAGAAAAAAGAAAAGAAGGAAGAAAGGAAGAAAATAATGGGCAAGCATTAGGACAGCAAGTCTGAAGTGTTCCACGTAATGAGCTCTGACTCACAGATGATTTGGGGCTTTGGAGTGCCAGGCTAGCACATCATGTGTGAATAAGCTTGTGGCAGGGGCTGTGGGTGAGGCCTGAGGACATGGTTTATGTTGGAGCCTCACCGTGTTCTGGGTGACTCATGTGCGCTAAACAGCAGAGTCATGAACCATTTACACACACCCAGTATCAGGTTCACTCTGAGGCTGTTCTCCTGCAGCCATTTTACGGCTCTCTCTCAAAAGCACAGAACCTGGGTTGGCCTTTTTCAGGAGGATCATGAAGAGGAATTAAAGAACAGAGGGCCTTAAGGTCCCAATGGTCCCTTCCTGGGGAGAGTGTTTGTCCTCTGAGTTCTGAAAGACGCCCACACGGTACTTTTCTCCCTCTGGTGCTGTGTGGAAGGAGTGGGTTTGGGGTCAGTTAGAGGCCTAGCTCTCGGCAATGTCCTCACCACCTCTGAGACCTCGGGCGATTCAGTTGTTATTCTTGGGTATGACTTTCTTGGAAAACTATAAAACTTACAGAATGGGATGGCAGAATTTTATGCATTTATAGGAAATTAACAGAGAAGAAATTGTCACACTATTTTCAGGGGTCACTCATCCAATTGCTTCAGCTCAGGAATGACTGATGCCAGAGCACTAATCAAGGATGTGAATTTGGTTTGGTTTTGTATCTGTTTAGTGTCAAGTGACAGAAAAAGAGTGTTTAATATGTGCACTAGTAATTTTTGATATGTATACAAGGCTTTTTGAAACTATAAATAAAGGAACCTCTGCAAGGACTAAGAGAAGGTCAAAATAAAAGAAGCATTCAACATTGCGGGCTGAAAACACATCCGGGCATCTTGTGGGTGAGAAAGGCTGGGCTACGGTGCACTGTTCATGGAGCGACCCGTTAGTGGTTCAGCAGCACCTCAGAGCCTCTGAGTGTCCCTGCCTGAGCCAGGACCTGCGTCCGCTCGTGATCAGTGCTACCGCGCTAGCCTGGGAAAGGGAGGGCCCTCAAGAGAGTCAACTGTATTGTTTAGGGTTGTACATTTTGGGGACACATTGGGTAAAATGAATCCTAAATGCATAGTCTTGAACGATCCTCTGTTCTTGGAGACAGAGAATTGGAGAGGAACACCGTGTTTGTCATTTTAAACTGTCCAGGTCTGGCATTACTGTTCAGTGTGTACTCTGGGCAAGTCCTCTCACCTGTTGGGAACTAACTTACTACCTCTGGGAATGGAGGGAGCTGGACCCAAAGGTCTCTAAGGGTTTGAGTTTGCATGCCACTGACTCTGGACTTTTCTATGTAAACACTAAGTAAACTTACAGTAACTATGGAGAAGGCCTGTGTCCTTGCTGATAATTGTAAATGTCCATGATGTCAAAATGCACGATGGTAAAAAGTGAAGTTGAAAATGAGGAAGAGGTGTGACAGGGTATAATCTAAATAGTTCTGAAGGGTGTGCACTTTTTCAGCTGCTTAGGGTGGGGGCTGAAAAGTCTGTGTCTGGTAGCGTATTTCAGAGTCAGCCAAACTACATTTTGGTGAAGAACCACCTTGTCCAGCAAGAGAGAGGATGGTAATTAAAGCAAGAATAGCCCCATGGCTCACATGATCCCTTTTTCTGATGGAGGGAGGAGGCAGAGAGGAGCACAGGAAAGAGAAAAGACTTAGGTTGAAAAATTACATCAAATCCATGATTGAAATTTATATGTTCCAAACATATACACAAATGTAGTGAAGAATATAACGAATCCCCATGTTCCCATTAAGATTCAACAATCAATTCATGGACAATCTTGTTTCATGTATATCTCCACTTAATCTTATTTTACTAAGATGATTTGGGGCAAGTCTGTCACATTTTTTTATCTGTACATATTTTCAAACATACCTCTAAAAGTTAAGAATTCTTTTTATTTAAAAGGCAATTGCAATATTATTAACACACTTGAAAATTTAATAAAAATTCCTTAATATTCAGTAACAAGTCAAAGTTCAGATTTCTCCAATTTTCTCATATATATTTCTATATATAAATATAAATTTCTATAAATA
>NW_024423343.1:82460042-82471471 GCF_017311325.1 Ursus maritimus | reverse complement strand
AAAACAATTTGTTTGAATCTGGATCCTAATAAGTCCATAGATAGCTTGGGGAATATGTCTCTCTTCAGTCTCTTAATCTATAGGTATCCGTCTATCTTTCCCTATTTTTTCTTTTTTTTTTTTTAAAGATTTTATTTATTATTCGACAGAGATAGAGACAGCCAGCGAGAGAGGGAACACAAGCAGGGGGAGTGGGAGAGGAAGAAGCAGGCTCATAGCGGAAGAGCCTGATGTGGGACTCGATCCCCGAACGCCGGGATCACGCCCTGAGCCGAAGGCAGACGCTTAACTGCTGTGCCACCCAGGCGCCCCTCCCTATTTTTTTTCTTAACATCGATTTGGTGAAGAAACTGAGTCATTTGTCCCGTGAATTTTCTGATTTTAATGGTTACATTTCAGTGTTATCTCTTGAGATGTCCCCTCTGTTTCCTATAAATTGATACTTTAAAGGCATAATTAGATTCTGCTTTTTTTTTTTGACAACTCTTCATAGATGTGTAGTGTATTTCTCATTGCCTCCTTTTTTTGTGATATTAG
Organism: Ursus maritimus; assembly: GCF_017311325.1. Classification (NCBI taxonomy): domain Eukaryota; kingdom Metazoa; phylum Chordata; class Mammalia; order Carnivora; family Ursidae; genus Ursus; species Ursus maritimus. The sequence continues at coordinate 82,470,934 of NW_024423343.1, read as the reverse complement.
TAGCTGTTATTATTATCTAGATTTCTTAATTCATTATGGGCTGCAGTATATTAATTCTATTAATATAATTTCTTTTTATCTTACTAGCTAAAATATTTTTATTAAAAGAAACTTCCCCTACTTGATTAGTTGAAGAATTACATGTTCATTATAATTTGTATATGAAACTCAGGATAAATACTGGATTTAACCCTTTATTTACCAGTTTCAACTTATTTTCTAGCATTCTTCAAAGTGACCAATGAGAACTGTGTGAGTTTAAACTGTTTCTTTTGATCTCATGGATTTAAAAAATACTTGGACCTTGAACTTGTAAGTCAGATGGATGTAGGTTTTCATCCTGAGTCCTCTGTGTTACACCAGAGAGAATCTTTCCTTCTTACTTCCCATGATTAAATCCTGGGTACTTTTACGTTCCTTCCACAATAAGATTTTCTCTTGACTCTGGTGACCAAGTTAAAACCTCCCAAATGCATCATTTCACATTCAATTGTTTAGTGCCTGATTTCTTTACTAGGCTGTAAGTTTCATATGGGCATGGACCATGTTTTCTTTTAACTAAGCATCAGATCTCCATTATGAGTATGTCTGCAAATATTTGTTCATTGAATGTTGAAAAACTGGAGTAAATTAATCTCTCTGAGCTTCCGTTTTCTCATCTGAAAAATCGGGTAATTATACCAATGTCGCAATACTGATGTGATGTGAAGATTAAAGGAGACAACAGGTGCAAGACACCTGGTCTGTTGCAGGCATTCTCAAGTGGTAGCCAGTTGTACTACCATTTCATATCTAATGACCTTGGACGCTACCTGCCTGAGAAACAATTACGAAAAAATAATTATCTGCTTCTGTTTATGAAATGCTATGTCGGATGGCAGACGCACAGCCTTTACAGAGGTCTAAGATGTCCTGAAGGGGAGGGAGAAAGAAGTAGCATTCAGGTCTCCTGCCTCCAAAGTGTTGTGGGGGAGATGAGGTAATAATTGAAAATGATCTCAAAATAATTATAAAGAATTATAGGAACCAATTAAATCTGAGGGGATGGATGAAGTAGTTTAAGTTAGTGAAAGGAGGGGAAGCACGTACTCTGGAGGAGGATTTGTGAGTGGAAGAGAAAATCTGAAGTTAGGGCTGGTCTCAGTGTCAAAAAAGGAAGTTGCTGTTTTGGGAAGGCTGACTACATGTCTTCCCCTACTCACTTAACTATCTCTTCCATTGGCTGGCGATCATTCAAATCAGAGTCTACCCTTATGCAAATGCTGAAATTTAGATATTTTCTTACTCACACCACACTTCGTCCCACCTCCATAATTTTGTTCAGGCTGGTCCTTCCTCTGGAATGCCCCTCTCGCTTTTCTCTACTTGGTAATATGTCAGGAGTCACTTCTTTTGGGTGTCGTTCTCAGACTCTTACCCCAATCCACCAGATGTGTTACGGATTTTCATTTTGGCAAACTCAATATGCTAACGGCGTGGAGGCCAGAGACCAATTAGAAGAACCTAGGGACTAGGGATGTCATAGTCCAGGTAGATGATGAGGCCTGGGACTGAAGCAGTGTGTTTGGACGAAAGGGGACACATGAGGAAACAAATTCAGGAGGGAGAGCTCACAGTGCTTGAGTGCAGTGTTTCATCTGAGGTGGCTGCGAAGCGTTTGGCACACAAGGAAGTAAAAATGTTGGCCCCTTAGCACAGTCCAGACCTTATGATTCTCGTATTATTTGGTGTCTGGACTTCCTCCTGCTCCTACTCCTTTCCAGAAAGCTGTGTGACCTTGACTTTCCCCCTGTTTTCCCAGGACATCCTGTACATATCCCTATGGCCACGTTTACCGTGCTGTTTCTATCTGCTGACTTCCCCGAACTGTGAGCCCGGGAGCCTGAGAACTCTCTTATTCATCTTTGTAACCTCAGCAGGGTGCTCAACACATACTTAGTGTTTAAGAAATAACAAATGGGTGACTGAGGTCTTATCTAACCATTGTACACTTACACTCAGATAAGAGATTTAGTTACCTGGAAGGATAGATCAGTAACGTGTTAACACGTGAACCTAAGTTAGTTTATCTGATTGACCCCTTTTCAGCAGCAAGAACAGAGTGGGGGCGAGTTGGCGGGGCCCAGCAAGCTGAAGGTCGGCTGCACCTGCTAACTCTCGGCCCTGGCTGAGATCCAGGAAGAAAGCAAAGGTGGTTTGTATGTTTGGTTGTTGTTTTCTGAGCATAATCCCTGTGTAGGAAAGTAGGAGAAAGCAAGAAGTATTTAGGGAAGAGCAATCGGTTTTTCAGTCTTGGCGAGACTGTAGAAACGGAGCCGGGACACACCGTGCAGAGGTTAGCGGGGGTGCGCAGCTGTTGGAGAGCCTTACAACACGGACGCGACAGGGTCGTATGCAGAAATAGCCACCATAGAGATGCATACTAGCCTTTCCAGAAAAAAAGCCATCTTATATTTGCAGTGTTTTATATATGCACAGAGAACTTGCTCATTTATCTAGGTTCTTGAAATGGTTATCTGCCTAAGAGATGCTTTTTGACATAAACAGCTATCTACCTGGTGTCAGAATTTCTCAATAGATAAGACACACTTGTGCTCAGGAAGGAACTGCTGCAGTAAGAGAGCACACCGAACTTTTATTGTTCGTGTGGGAAGAAAGGCATGTGTCAGAACAACAGGAAAACCCACTCCGGTGTATGTGAACCTGATGTGGAGAAGGGGTCGTCAATCGTATCAGGCACACCGAGAGTGGCCATTCTTGCGACATGGACTGTCTTAGAAATCGTTGCTTTCTGAATTTTTTAGTGCTGGCAGAGATGAAATGAAATCCAGGATTTTTTTCAGACAGTGTTAGCAATGAACAATAAGACGTTTATCATTAATAATCAGACTGATCTTATAGTGTCTCATAGGATTTAGCCCTTGTCTGTGTTTGTCCAATTAGATGTTTCCATCCATAACATGTGTTTCTTTCCTAGGTGGAGGGATGGGCAAGAGTGGATCTTTTTCTACGAAAATTTCTGTTTTCTCTCATGTTTAAATATACCAAATTTCATAGCTATTTTCCAATAGCTATGCATTTGCTTAAAAATCTTGTTTAAATATAAAGATTTGCAGGTGACATTTTGACGTCTGATTTATATGGAATCTTAAGAAATTATGCTAAATACACCTTTAAATTATACTGATTAGGAAGTCTATGAGAAGGACACTTTACAGAAATGCCAACAGGGTTGAGACTAGAACAGAGATGTTCAAATATAATGGTTCTGGCCTCCTTTGCATTATTATGAATTTTTATTTGTTTCCTTATTACTGTCAGGTCGACTTCCCCTGAGAAATCTGGATGGACAATTTAAAGGAGGTATGTTTCCAGGAAGACTTCGTGGCGAGATTGGAAAGAAGTCTTAGTGAAATACGGCAGAAGTCATTATAACGTGACCTTGAGTCTCATAACTCTGGAGGAAGTAGGTACGAGGTAGTGGCAGAAAGGGAAAGATACTGAGGTGTTTCTAACAGAAGCACAGGAATATGTGGCAATGATAGAACATTACTAAAGTTTTCCTCTAGAATGAGTCATTGCCAAATATAATTTGAAGCTTTATGCAGCCTCAAGAAAATATCAATTTCTATGATTTTTTATGAACTTGCACTTTAGAAACGGTGGCAAATTGATAGACAATGAATAAATGCATTCAGGATTCACAGTTGAAGCTTATATTGTGGCTTGAGTGTAGCTACGTGATACCAAAGTTCGTGACACATGGATGTCTTTCCGACAGTCTGATTTGTTAAAAACAATACTGACCTAATTTGCCTGATAGCTAAGTATTCTGGCTTGATTGGGAAGCAACTTTTGCATTATACTTCAAGACTAGACAGTAGTTTCTCAGATCAAGTATCTAACCACCCTAAAGAAATGAATTTCATTGCAAAGCCGAAATGATGGCATACTATAGTCCCTAACTTAATTAGAGACAGATGTACCTCCAGGCTATTAAGCTCCGTATTGTTAAATGGTGATGGGAGCATCTCCCTTCATCAGCGTTATCCCAAATGTGATCTTAATATTGTTGTACTGAATCTGTGTTGATATCTTGTTATTTTTTCCTTCTTGTTTTTGTTTGGGTGGTAGTCAGGGTGTGTGGTGGGGTGAATGTTCAGAGGGTTGGGTGCCCATTTGTATGTATTTCCAAAGGATAACACTGAAAAAAAGTCAGCGGAAGTATAACTGGAGTTCTATGTCCTCAACTTTTTGCATCCAGGAAAATTTCTTATGTTAAACAAAAATCCGAACAAAGAGACTGATCTCTGTTCCCATGTGAACTATTTTCCTATCAGCATAAAGTATAATAAAATGTGATAAAAAGCAAAATTTGGCATAGTTTTGTAGGCGCTTGATATTGTAGGTGCATATATGTCAGATGTTAAACTAATTTATTATAAACGAAATTTAGTATAAATTTACTCTAGCACTGTAAAATGAGAGGCAGATAGGATATCTTCTCTAGAGAGCACATAGTTAAAATAATACTTGGAAATGACAAATGGTCAAATACGAGCCTTTTTTTTTTTTTTAAGATTTTGTTTGCTTATTTGTCAGAGAGAGAGAGAGCACGAGCACAAGCAAGGGGAGGGGCGGAGGGAGAAACAGGCTCCCCGCTGAGCATGGAGCTCAATACAGGACTCAATCCCAGGACACTGGGGTCATGACCTGGGCTGAAGGCAGATGCTTAACTGACTGAACCACCCAGGTGCCCCTGGGCATATCTTTTCATTTTAGAGACACATCACTGTAATCACTGTATAGACAAATTTAGTAATAGTGTGCATTTTACTTCTAGGAATTTGGTGACCAAAGTATTTTGCCTTCCTGCTAGTGTTCTGATAATAAGATTTCATATTCTGTGAGCATTTCATATTTCTTCATCCTCTGAGCCCATGAAGAGTCATCAGCTCTTACATCTCTACTCCCCCAAGATAATGCTAAACAGGAGTCAGTTCCTTCCATAGGCACTGTCAGTACCACATGGCAGACTGCCTCTTCCAGGAACTCTGATTGGTTCAGTTTGCAGGAGCCCATGAGGATTGTACCATTTTCAGTGGCAATTTTGTCAAACTGAAACACCACTTGTCTACCGCCCAGTTCAACATTCCCTTGATTCTTAGGAAGGCCTGGCCTCCATTTTGAAAACAGAAAACAAAACCACAGATCTATGAAGGTCAAAGGGGGAAGTTAAGAAAGCTGTAGCAATTGTTAAGACGTGGAAACTTCTTGTTTAAATTTCATCAGCTTCACTTATATTGACTCTCAGGTAGACATTCTAATGACCTGTAATTCTGTTGGGTACTTCATGAAGCAGAGGGAAATAGTAGACACATGGATAGAGTCAAAGCTGTAATATTGGTAATTAGCTCAATAGAATAAACAATGGGAGTTAGACTATTTGCTAGAAGTTTGAGTGCAAATTTGACAAGGCAAGGAAAATAGATTGTACTCCAGAGAGAACTAGTTGACACTTGAATTCAGAAAGCTCCAGATTCCCTCCTTGTTGAGTCCTGCAAATAGAGAAGAGGGTAAGAAAGAGAAGTAATTCAAAAGGCGGGGGGGAGGTTAGGAGAGTAAACTGAATTTTTCCATGGAAATAAGATGTTTTTTTTTTTAATAATTTTTTTCACCCCTTTTAAGCTATTGCTTTCAGTTTACTTCAATGCAGTCACTGAAGTAGCTTAGAAAGAAATCTTTGATATGCCAGATGAACCAAAAGTTTTAAAATATCCTTTTGTGCCTCCATTTATAATGCAAATAGTAAGTTGGCACTTTGGGTTCATTTCACCATCGTCTCTGAAGTGGGTTAACATACACAGAGTGAGGAAGTGAAGGGAGTCCCACAAGAGAGCACATCTTTGATAGTTCAATAATAATAAAAAATGTATTTAGGTCTTTTCTAAATACCTTTCACCTCCTAAGAATATAAAAAACGAGAGGAAGAGATCTAAGAAGAATAAACTGTGGTTGTCTACTACGTTAGCTGAATGACTAAAGAGATTGTTCTATGAACTACCCAATACTTAAATATTCCTAAGTCTAGCCTTTATGAGCTCATAAAAGACTTTGCTTATGTGTCTGGGAAACCCAGTATCTTTATATACTGTCAGAACAGAACTAACATACTGTTTCAATATAAGTTTGAAAACCAGCAGATATTTTGTTCTGTAAAGCAACTGGGCGATCACCTTAAACCCACGTTTACATTTTAGTTTTATCGTACGTAAACAGTCCCTGGCTGTTTTAAAAACTGGTAACCTATGTTTGAGAATGATGGAAAGCGACTGAATCCTGGTTGAAATATTATTGCCACTGTAGTGTTTTATTCATGGGAAGCTCCAATTTTTTTTCAGATATACTAAAAAAGCCAAAATTCATTAATGTCAGAAACACAAATGAGGGTTGGCACTGATCATGCATCCGTGCTAGGAGGAGGGAAGGCTGGGAGCCCCGTACCATGTATAAACCCCAGATTCCACTTTCTCATTTGAGTTCCTCTGTAAAGCCTCTCATGCATTCGGAAGCTCGAGAATTTCTTCTAGGCAACTGTTGTCAAAATATATTTTCCGACAAATACCCCCAAAAATGCAACCAAGAGCAATAACGTTTCAGGAAGCTTTAGCTCAAGTGTGAGTAATAACCACTGGATAAACAGAAGTTTTACGGTCTTCTGTTTCATGATTGAGCTTTTCAAATGTAAACAATTTATAAGGAAAAAAGTGGGCCATGTCAGATTGGAGAAACAGAGAAAAGCTTGATAGGAGAGGTGGTTAGGACACGCCTGTGATTCCAAACTGGTTGAGATATCTTCTCTTTGAAGTCATCATTCCTTACCCCCTGCCCTCCACCTCCCTCATGGGCACTGGCATGGATTTTTTTTTTTTTTGCCTGTTTTTCTCTCAGGGACCTCAGTTCAAACTCCTTCACAATCTCCCCTTCCCTCATTCATCTCCCTGACTCTTCTCCCACTTGGGCTTGTTGAGAAACTCTTATTTCCCAGGTGCTCTCCTTGCCTCAGCCTTGCTTAAGTATCTCATATATATATATATATATTCTTTTTAAGATTTTATTTATTTATTTGAGAGAGAGAGAGTGAGAGCGCACAAGCAGGGGGAGGGGCAGAGGAGAGGGAGAAGCCGGCTCCCTGCTGAGCAGGGAGCCTGACATGAGGCTTGACATGGGGCTCAATTCCAGGACCCTGAGATCATGACCTCGGCAGAAGGCAGATGCTTAACCAACTGAGCCACCCAGGTACCCCTCTTATGTATATTTCTTAATGGTCTATAGTTTAGGAGAAAAAAGATCTCCCAGATATTCCCTTTCTTTTTTATCTGAGCTGAACTAAGTTTTACAACTCTGATTAGAGACAAATTTTTATTTTTCCACACTGCCACTCTTTCTGCTGTGTCAATTGAACACAGCTGGTATAAAAGTGATCGACGCTGAAATGTTTAGCATAACAAGACTTACTTGCAGAAATGATGATAAAATACCATGAGAAATCATGCTGTATGTACTCTGGAGGGGATGCTGTTGGAACCCTGCCTAGATCCCCTTCAGTGGCTGGTACGTGCTCCCCTGGCTGCTTTGAGTGTGGCTGGTAAACTCAGCGCTGCCACCTTCCCCGGAAAATTGCCTGGGAAGGAGGAAGCTCGCAAAGGCCAGCCTCTAGGCCTCAAGGTGGACAAGTGCTGAGGTGCTCCAGAGCTTCTCCATGGTGTCAGCTGAACTTGTCTCCAGAGGAGCCCACTTTCCTGTCTAGTGTTCTTTCCTTCTTTCTTCCCTTTCCTTCTTCAAACACCCCTCCAAAAAAAAAAAAAGTCATTTGAACAAGAATTCCTATCTCGTTCTGTTTCTAGAGCGAGTCGCGTAAGACATTCACCTTGAAAATAAAGAAAATTTTTAGACTTATTTGACCAAGTATTCAATATATAAGAAATGACCAAGTTTAAGATGGACATGGATAGAATAGCCTTAGGTTTGGAAAAACTGAATAAAACTTTAAGATATTTTTAGTTGTGTCAAAACTTAAGAACTACAGAGATATTATCTTTTGCCTCATAAAAAAGAGGAAATACTTTTTAAGGAGTTGCAAATATTTAAGATGTTATTAGCCCAGAAAAATCCCATGAGTGGGACTGCCGTAGTCTCCTAAGTACTCACATTATGACTAACTTTATAATTTCCAAAGTAGTTTCAATTATGTGACCTCAAGTCAATCTCATGACAGGCACGACAAGCAGGGATAATTATTAGCCCCATTTTCCACATGTGAAGGCTGTGCCTCAGAGAGGTTAAATGACTTGGCCGTTATCTTAGAGTTAGTAAGTACCTGACCCACAGTCGGTCCTCAAACTCAGGTATCTGTGTGAAACATGAGCGAGATTTGCCAATTAATTTAAACCATGTTAAGTTTATCAGAGGCTGGGTCTTCATAATTCTGTTATTAAGTCTATTTGGGCTGCCTTAGCAGTCCAGCTGCTAATCTGGAGTTAATCTTGGGCAAAGTGGTCAAATTCATATTAAATGTGTATATTGATTATACACAAATGTGTATATTGATGTGTAATAAATTATCCTAAAGACCAGCACATTAAAACAACAAATATTTATTATGTCACAGTTTCCATGGGTTAGGAATCTGAGGGTTGCTTAAGTGCCTCTGCCTCAAAGACTTCTCAAAGCCATCATCAAGGTGTTAGCCAGGGTTGCAGTCTCATCTAAAGGCTCAGTTGAGGAAGGATTTGCTTCTAAACTCTGGTAGTTGTTAGCAGGATTTAGTTCCTGGGGAGCTATTGGATTGAGGGCCCCATTTTCTTACTAGCTGTTGGTCAGAAGCCATCCTCATCCCATATCACATGGCCGTTTCCATAGGACAGCTCACAAGATGGAAGCTGACATCCCTCAGAGTGGACAAGTGACAGAGTAAGAGAGCACAAGCAAGGTGGAAGCCAGGACATTTTTTTTCTAGCTTAATCTTGGAAGAGACACCCTGTCACTATTTCTGTGTTCTGTTGGTTAGAAGTGAGTCACTAGGTCCAGCCCACTACCAGTGGGAGGGGATTACACAGGATATGAATATCAGGAGGCAGGGGCCATTTCAGTGGCTGCCTACCAAGAGGTCGGTTGGCTTTCTCATGTATGAGGCCCTGCCACTTGATCCAACCCCTTGTTCTCTCTATACAGAGGCACTGGATTATTCTCATGATGTTAATTTCATGGGGTTAGGTGTATGTGCCCTGGTTGAACGCTCTTCTCATTTGTTCTTCCTCCCACCCACTCTTCAATTTCTCTTCTTTTGTTCCTCCTTTCTTGCTTCCTCTGCCCTACTGCTTCTATCTCTACTCACTTCTCGCTCAGACTCCTTGCTTCTCTCTCTCTCCTCATTCTCTCAGCAGTCACTTTCCTTTTGGAATCCAAGTCCTCTACATCTTTCTTGCTACCATGTCATTTACTGCTCCTCTATCTACTCACAGGGACAACAGGCAACCAGCAATTTTAGATGCTGGCTTTTAAGTTTCTAAATAAAGTGATTTAATTCATCTATGGGGTTCAGTCTTTCTCCCAAGTTCTGCTAGGAAGATGACACCATGATGAAGTGAGACAATATGCTTTTTATAGAATATTGAAAATCCCATTTTGGGGGAGGGTAGATTTTTTTTCCCCATTTCTCTATGTATAATGCCAGGTCTCATTTGTGTCCAGTGTCCACTCTTCTTTTATGTTACATTCTTAAAGAATTTAAACTCAAGATGATCATAATGGTGATCATAGTAATGATGAGATGATAATATAATTACGATGTTGCAGGCTAAAGTATACTATTATATCATTTGTCCAAAACAACATTTTTAACTCTTGATGTCAGGGACTGACTGTAAACTTTATCTCTATTTCCAGGATTTAGCACCATTTGAATGAGTAAATGAATGCAGCACTTTAGCAGAACAATAGTATATTGGACAGGTTGGCTATTTCAGCTATTAAAGATAGTGTGGAAAAATGGTTTTCCCAAATCTTATGTGAAATTCTGGAAAATTACTAATGGTATCTCTACTTCTGTTTCTCAGCAAGAGAAGATGCTCTCAAGACAAAAAAAGAGACTTATCCGACCCAGCAGAGAGCATTTCTCCCACGGGGTGAGGAGGGGGGTGATGTGCATTAATTATCTTGTTTTGGTCTAGGATGACTGATAGCAATTCCATGGACTGTTTTGTGATATTAGACAAAGGTTCTTGGGGCAAAATGTGATTAGAATATGTTCAACTCGATGACATGTATGTTAAGCCTATTGGCACATAGCAACCAATTTCATTGCATGACCTACTGGCTAGAAACATCAAAAGTAGGAGTCAAATCATTTGGAGAAGAGTTGTTTAGTGAGTTAGAATGAATGGAGTCTTTAGTGAGCACCGGCATCAAATTCTGTCCTAGTTTGTTGCTTGTCATGCCCTGCTCTCCATCTGGGATGCCCAAGGCACTCTTTTTCAGGACACTTGACCTACAAGTCATATTTCAGGAACTACTGATTTGGAGCTTGCTGATGGAGTTTAGACTCTGAGGAGTCCGGCTGCTGGATTACATACAGACTAATGACCCATCAGATGCTAAAGGCAAAAGCTTAAAGTGCACTTGTGAATTAAACCACAGTATTGTCGGAAAGGAAGAATTTATTATGTCATTAAATTTAATGCAATAAGTTTTGCTTCTTTAGATGCACTGCACTGAGGGAAAAGTAAGAAATTAATTTTAAACAAACGTTATTTTTCTTCCACGTACCCAGGTAAAGGATATTCATGTGAAAGGGAATATTTTATTGGGATTAAAAGAAACCATTAGCAGGA
>NW_024423343.1:82294042-82460033 GCF_017311325.1 Ursus maritimus | reverse complement strand
AATTGTGAAAAGTGCGCATGGCTGCCTAGCCAGACATGAACTTTACAGATCAGAGACTGTGCTTCAGTGAGGAAGAGGAAAACCAGCCTTGCCTAATTTAATGACACCCTGAGTGAAGTTTTCAGGGCTTTGCATAAAATCTCAGAGGCTCCATGATATGAAGATGTTAGCAATAATCATAGTTGATGTTTAGAGTTTAATCTGAAAGTCAGAAAGGGTACAAAATGAAAATCAAGATGGTTTTTTTTTTTTTTTGCTTCAAATCTAGTATATGAAGAAAATTCTCTTAATTTAAATATTACAATAAAGCATAGAAGCATAAAATATGTGCTGTTGAGTTTTCTACATAATACCTCACGGTTGCTTTATAGCAACAGATAAAATGTGAGGAAATTGCTGAGTGTTTGCACCTTTTGTCATTTATCAATCAAAACAATCTGATGATTCTCACAGGGGGTTCTAAATGAATTTCAGTGTTATAGAGGTAAAAACAAAAGTTAGACATTATCATATTGATAACACCCATTCTAATAATCGAGAGAATTTTAGTATTTGTATTCCAGGTAATAAATTTTCTATTAGTGATTATTATGTAGTGGACTAAAAGAAAGAGTGCAAATCCTCAAAGAACAGATTCTGGTCATTTTTTTAACTGAATAAATTCCACAGCAAATAGCTTATGTCAAATAAGAGAAAAAAATTACAGTTGACCATTGAACAACCCAGGGTGGCGGGGGGGGGGTTTGTGGGGGAGTGGGGTTTCGAGACACCCATGCCCTGTGCAGTGGAAAATCTGTGTAAAACTTTTGACTTCCCTGAAACTGCATTACTAATAGCCTACTGTTGATCGGAAGTCTTACCGATAACATCAACAATTAACACATGTCTTGTATGTTGTATATATTATACTCTGTATTCTTAAAATCAAGCAAGCTAGAGAAAGAAAATGTTATTAGGAAAATCACCAGAAAAGATAACCTACTGAAAGGGAGAAGAGATTTGCAAATAACATATCCAATAAACAGTATCCAAAATATATAAAGAACTGATACAACTCGATACCCCAAAAAAACAAATAATCCAATTAAAAAATGGGCAGAAGACATTTCTCCAAAGAAGACTTACAGATGGCCAATGGACATATGAAAAGATGCTCAACATCGCTTGTTATTAGGGAAATACAAATCAAAACTAAGTGAGATATTACCTCACACCTGTCAGAATGGCTAAAATTATAAACACAAGAAACAGCATGTGTTGGCAAGGATGTTGTAGGAAAAGGAACCCTTGCGCTGTTGGTGAGAATGCAAACTGGTACAGCCACTCTGAAAAACAGTATGGATTCTCCCCAAAAAGTTAAAAATAGAACTACCCTATGATCTAGGAATCGTACTACTGGGTATTTACCCCCAAAATACAAAAACACTAATTCAAAGGGATGCATTCACCCCAATGTTTATAGCCACAGTATTTACAATAGCCAAATTATGGAAGCAGCCCGAGTGTCCATCAATAGATGAATGGATAAAGAAGATGTGGTGTATATATATATATACAATGAAATATTAATCAGCCCCAAAAAAGAATGAAATCTTGCCATTTGCAACAACATGAATGGACCTTGAGGGTAAACTGCTAAGCAAAATAAGTTAGTCAGAAAAAGACAAATACCGTATGATTTCACTCGTGTGGAATTTAAGAAACAAAACAAATGAGCAAAAGAAAAAAAAAAGGAAAGAGAGACAAACTAAGAAACAGACTCTTAACTATAGAGAACAAACTGATGGTTCCTAGAGGGGAGGTAGGTGAGGGGAGGGGAGAAATAGGGGATCGGTGATAAAAGAATACACTTAAAATAAAATAAAATAAAATAAAATAAAATAAATAAAATAAAATAAAAGTGATAAAATCACCAGGAAGAGAAAATACATTTATAGTACTGTACTGTAAAAAATCCGTATATAAGCGGACCCACACAGTTCAAATCCATGCTATTCAAGGGTCAACTACACTGTGAAATAGGCTTATGCCCAAGAAATTAAATATTGTAATTTCATTAGCTTTCTTTCCTATCATGGGATATGCAAATTCTGTGCTTAAGGTGAACATAGAAATAATAACCAATGGAGCACTTTTTTTCCTTTATTCATTCATTGCTAAAGGTGATGGCTTTAATTTTTTAAAATACAGTCTGGTTTGGTATTTTCCTTTTCCTTTCTCTCTCTCTCTCTCTGTCATGTTGAAATCACAAGGTTTGTTTTGGTTTTATTTCTGAAATTTTAATCTTTATTTTTTAAAGATTTATTTATTTATTTTAGAGAGAGAGAGGGTGTGAGTGAGTGGGGGGAGGGGCAGAAGAAAAGAGTCCTGAAGCAGACTCCTCAATGAGCGCAGAGCCGGACGCGGGGCTCAATCCCAGCACCCTGAGACCATGACCTGAGCCAAAACCAAGGGTCACTGCTTAACCGACTATACCACCAAGGCACCCCTGAAATTATTTTAATCTTGGATCACTACCAGGAATAATAGACAAGAAATCCCACCTTCTAGTTATTCAATATGCTTAGTAATGCAAAGAATGTTTTAAAAAAGAATGGTTTGGTGGTTTCAAATTTCAAGGTAAGATCAGCAAGGGAAAACTGAGATGGGAAATTCATCTGCCCTTTGTGGAGCTTGTAGCTTCCCCAAAAGTGTCCTACTCCACAATTCTGGGATGAGTATCCGGACTGCTTCCTTTGTCAATTGTTTTTTTCCCCTAAAAATAGAAGATGTTGGGTTTTTTCTTCTTCTTCTTTTTTTTTTAAGATTTTATTTATTTATTTGAGAGAGAGTGCCAGAGAGAGCGCACAAGCAGGGGAAGCAGAAGGAGAGGGAGAAGCAGGCTCCCCACTGAGCAGGGAGCCTGAACTGGGGCTTGATCCCACGACCCTGGGATCATGACCTGAGCCAAAGGCAGTCGCTTCACCGACTGAGCCCCCAGGCATCCCAAGAATGGAAGGTTTTAAGTGAGGAATGACACAGACCAAGGTCACCATGGCCATCCACAGAGATTTCCTAAAGAACCTTCGTGTGCCCATTAGTGGAGTATCAGAAAGGAAATGAAATTCCACTCGTAAATACCATTTTGAGTAGCTCTCATACATTGGTGAAGCTAGGTTTTTATCTGTATCTATAAAACGGTGGTCTTTATACCTACCTCACGAATTTCTTGTGTGGGTTAGTTAAGTACTTACGCTCCTATAACACTGCATAGAGTATAGAAAGACATGATGTACTTCATATGTACTTGTTAGCTCAGTGTTTCTCAAATTTTAGTCTTCGAAGAATCATCTGGGATCTTGATAAAATGCAGATAGTAACTCAGTAGGTGTGGGTTGGGGTCTGAGATTCTGCATTTCTAGTAAGTTCCCAGGTGATGTCAGTACAGCGGATCCACAGACTGTGAGCAGCAAGGATTAGGTATTGACTTATCCTATTGCTTAGTTACAGCTGTGACTCTAGAACATTGAGGTTTTCTCAGTCCTGCATGGACGGCTGTCTTTTACTGATGATCTAGAAGCCTCTGAGAGAGAAGGTGCACAGCATTATTTCATATGTATTTCTTGCCCATACCCTCTCTTAAAAATCTGAAGGATTATATAATGCATCATAGAAAGAACTGCCACATGTAATTCCTAATTTAAATTCTAACCCATAATCCCGCCCTCCTCTAACCCATAATCCCACCCTCCTTTCAGGTGATTCCCATTTATACTTTGGAAGCCAGTAAGGCCTTTGGGAGAAATGAGTGCTCTAGGGGAGTAGAACTCTGTTTTGTAAATTCAAAAACCATTTTTGGATTACACTACCAATAGTCTTCATGCTGAAGCCTACCTGCTGTGTCCCTGGGAAGCCTCTTCGGGATTTCATTTCAGGGATGGTATTTAGCAAGATCCAGGTGCTCGCTGCCCCGCAGACTTGCACCGTCATCCGTCCTGTTTACAAGCTTTACCCACCGATACCGACGTTGCCTGCGCTGTTACTTCAGGTATGGGGTTGTGAACCTCATTGATCGTATTCCCTACGCTGTACTTCTCATCCCTGTGACTTATTTGTTCTATACGTGGAAGTTTGTGCCTCTTAATCTCCACCACTTATTTCTCCCACCCCCCCCCACCTGAATTTTGTTTTCAATCTAAAAAAGAAAATGGGTTCTGAGGGAGAAATAGGGGGTTAGAAATGTGAGTTTCGTGTGCGTTTTATCTTTTTATTTATATTCAAACATTGAAGTACAACTTATCCTTGTCCTGGACCGCAGTAAAATGGAATGAGGGAGTAATTCTGACTTAAAGTCTGAATTTACAAACTCTAAATGCTACCTAAACTGACAGAATGTGTGAGTTAATATTTATCCTGCACCTTGATACCTTCGGATGAAAAGTGCTACCTAAATATCAAGCACTGTGAACCCTGTGAATTTCCAGTCCTTATAATTTGCTAACAGCGAGCTCCTCAGTGGTTTATTATGGAAGGTGTTCCTTTTGCAAGACCACAGCAGTGCTGGCTTGTGCCGGTGTCTGAACTCATTAGTAAAATCACACTTCTCACCTGTTTTCTTTTGCAGACTCTCCGAACTTTAATATGACCAATGACATAGACTACCATTTTAGTCTAAAATATTTTGGCAGAAATTTTATGTCTGAATAGCCAGAATGAAAAAATGTATTTGAAGTCGTGTCAGAAGAATTCTATATAGACAGTATATACCAGCTGATGTTGGTTACATAAAAGTTGGGGCTTTTCCTCTATGTTGGTGCCCAAGGTTAGGCACCTCTCAGAGGTGGGTGTCAGGTGTGCAATAAACATTTTTTTTTTTTAAACTGTCAAGCCCAGACAAGGAAAGGCAGCT
Source organism: Ursus maritimus (assembly GCF_017311325.1). Lineage (NCBI taxonomy): Eukaryota > Metazoa > Chordata > Mammalia > Carnivora > Ursidae > Ursus > Ursus maritimus. The sequence continues at coordinate 82,455,145 of NW_024423343.1, read as the reverse complement.
CAAAGGGATCTTTTATAAGCTGATGTTATTGGGAATGAGATGTTGATTTACCATATTTTTTAGTTTAACTAGAAGATAGTCCATAATGTACAACACTGTTCTGAAGGCAAAAATATTACAAAAGAAAATCTTTCCTCCTTCAGGAACTTACTTCTGGAACCGTTGCATTACAAAGTTATGTTCAATGATATATTTTTAGAAATCCAGCATTTTAATGACCACAGATCTACAGTGTAGGAAGTAGTCCATCACACTGAGCCAGTGGATTTCGATAGCACTCTCATAAAAATATGTAGAATTATCTGGTAACTTCAGTAAGTGGGAAAAACAACATACTCATACCCACGCTCACTTACACAATCACAAACGCACTGTTTGTTGCCTCAAACAGTTTAAAATTCTCATGAGAAACAACAAGGTTTTAAGAAAAATTAGACTATAAATATAAAGAGCTGATAAATAATTGGCAAGTTGAAAGCGGTTGTATAAACAGGTTTAAAGACTAGACCAAAATGTAAATCCCAGATTCCCACTGTTTCTCTGTTTCAGTCTGGACCCTTTCTCCAACCCACCGAGGAAGCTGAATTATTTTCTTCCCTCAGACCAAAATAAGTTCTTTACACATGGTCAAAATACAAGAAATGGGTATTGGAAAGTACCAGGAAATTGGGAGAAATAATTGTTAAATTATTAATTTTGACAGTTAAGCTAATGTGTATGGCAAATACTGCCCTCGCACTGTCCCTCACCCCATCTGGTATCACGCATACAAATTCAGAAGATTTCTGACATCTTTACTTTACAGTAGTTGCCCGATCATGGTCCTTTCTGATGACAGCTTTAGACATTTTCAGTTTTATCTTTCTTTCTGGTCATTTTTTACCAACAATACTTGAATGTGGAGCTCTTGGTCTTGCAGGGTGTACTATACATTTTTGTCTCCAAGTCTTTTGAAAGTTGTGATGCTGGTTGTTGAAGCTTGGAGCTACCCAGGTGGTAGTTATTAACTGACGTGTCATGGTTCATGGTGAACAAGCTAGGTCAACAAACTTGTTTTTCATCATGGCTGGTTTTAATTTGAAAGGGAGCTTGTTACCTATTTGATAATGCTTCACTGCAGTTCACCTATTTCAGGTAGATTAATAGCTTGTTCAGGGATGAGGAGCCTAGGGGCCTTGTTGTAACAGTGTGCTGTAGGTTCAAGGTTCAAACTGCAGAAAGTAGAAAAGTTCTTGTTTTTCTTCCACCTATTTGCCAGGGCATGCCTTAGTGAATCTTTATACTTGGTAACACTTGAACGGTCACAGGTTGGAGGCCTTATAGTAATATGAGGGGCTGTGTTATATAATTAAGAAAGAGATGGGCTCGGCTAGTACCTTTCAAATTACAAGATTTTTCAATTTTGAGGATCATGGGGTTGGTGGAGATTAAAAAATATGTGTATATAGTTTCCTGACCCTTTGCTGGGAAGAAGACTCAAAATCTCTCTAAAATAGAATATTAAATTTTGTGCAAATCCAGATACCATAGAGAGGTATTAGATAGAAGTAAAAACTGAGAAAAGGCTGCTCGTGTTGAACCAATGATGGTAACATATCAGTAGTTCCTTAAATGAATGTCTACATAAGTACATTTATAATATGTTTAAAAGGGGCACCTGGGTGGCTCAGTTGGTTTAGAGTCCAACTCTTGATTTCGGCTCGGGTCATCATCTCAGTGTTACGGAATTGAGCCCCTGGTCAGGCTCCAGGCTCCAAGCTCGGCACGGAGTCTCTTCCCATCCCCCTGCTCTCTTGCGTGTGCACTCTCTCTCTCTCTCTCAAATAAATAAATAAATAAGTCTTTTAAAAAATAATACGTTAAAAATTTTTTGGTAATTTATTCACTGAAAAATTCTCTTCTTTTTGAAAAGGGGATTTTCACCATATTTGTTTTCTTTTAGCTATTCATGTATAGATCCTTGGGCACAAAAGATGTATCAGCTAGCTCTGTCCATCTGGAGAAGTAAAAAATTCAACCTGCACTTTCTTCATAACATGATTCTTATGAATCTCGATGTCGCTGAAGTTCCCACTCAGATTTTGCTCCTGAAGCATTTAAATTCAACACTACTATCTGAAGATTAAACCACAGTGGAAATATTAATGATGTCTCTGTACTGAAAACAGCTTGGCAATCTCTTAAATTGATAGGTTTCTAAAGAAACTCTCCATTTCAAATAAAGATCTGATATCTGGATCTCCTACCCAGTCTGAAATGTAGCTTACCTACATGGATTGGCTATCTAGGAGCTTGTAAACAAATTCATAAATTTGTCATGCTGATTATAGTGTTGGCAAACACAATGGCTGATCATGTTATAAATGTTTATCAACACCCGCACTCACCCACCTGCTAAGAGGTGCTACGCTTTAATGAAATTGTTTGAATATCAAGGCTGGTTGCTAAGATACAATGTTCTTGTTACTAGGGATGTGATGCTTGCAGATTTCTGTTATCAAATAATGATTAGAGATGTGCTAACCTCAAGGTGCTCAGTGCAGTGAAAGGTTTACCGAGCTACAAATTAGTAAACTGTCTGCTTGAGCAGGCACTGGCAGAAGAAACATGTGCCTCATCCATACACGACTGGCATTTAAAAGAAGAGAGGACAGGGAGCGCGGCCATGAATGACGGGTCCTTGAGAGTTTGCCATGGAAGGTTTACCTACTCTACTGCCCAGCATGATATATCTTTAGCCAGCTGGGGAATTTGTTGATCTCCATTGCTAATAACTCCTTCCTTTCTTATGAAAAATTCATTCTTTACATTTCCTTTTAATTGGCTGTTATGGAATTATTAACATTAAACACATCACATCTAAGAAATAAAAGTAAATAAAAGTGTAATCCTACAAAATGGAGATGTATTTTAATATGCACATGTTTTTAGGATCATGCCAGGTCTTAAAAGACTTATTGGTATAAATGTCATATTTAGCATGATGAATTCCGCAAACAATGATGCAGACTCTTTTCTACTGAGAATGAAATCCTCCGCAATATTTACTCTAATATAAAATACCATGTAAGTGTTGGAATGTTTCTCTTTATTTTCATGTTATCGTGAACAATATGAAATGACCAAAGCCGTGTTGTATACAGCAGTCTAGCTGTTCATCTTGTTAAGGCAGGACCTGTGTTGCAGTATCACACCTATACTGGGGTGTTCTGAGCACAAAATTTTCACACTGAAAAAATTTCTGTGATTTTTATGACAGTCCCTGGAATTCCTAAGGGCTCTACTCATGACTAGTAATATTTCAGAAATGTGTGGGCAACTGTACTTCCAGTGTCATGTATAATTTTTACTCTTGTTACTTTATAAGAAATTTCAATTATTAGGATCACAGATCTGATGGGTATTAAATTGACTCTTGAAAGTTCCCTTAATAAAAATTGAAATTGTAGATATATTTTAATAATGAAAGTGTTAAAATAAAATGATATTCAGATGTGACATCTGGCCCTCCATTAGATCATGACTACTGTGAGAGCAGAGGCTGAATCTGTTTTGGCTCACCATTGCATAACCATCCTCCAAGAGATGGCCTGCACAAAACAGGCACCTTGTGAATCGATGAGTGATGCCTAAATCCAGATAATTTTGCTGATGTCCATAGCAGATACATATGAGTTTGTAAGTTAAATTTTCCTTCCTTCTGTGTAGAGTATAAAAAGACCAAAAGAAAAATGTGTCAACGTTTTATTTTACCTTTGTGAAATAGGTTTTGCATATCCTAATTTTACAGATGAGGAAAGTAAAGTTCAGAGGAATGAGATAATGAATTACCCAATGTCACACAACCAATGTGAGGCAAAGCTGGATCTTTTGTAAGTCTAGTCCTGTTTCCAAAACCCCAACTGTCTCTCTGATATTGTCAGACTTGAGTGGGGAAAACAGGGCTAACGCTTAAGTAGACATGGATGAGAACACATTTAAGGGCTGCAAACATTATGCGCCTATTCTGTACCAAATGTACAGGCAGGTATGTGAAGGATAAAAACAATAATTTATAAAGTCCTTGGCCATAAGAAGTTTCAGTTTTGAAACTGTGAAAATATGATACGTTCACTTGAAAGAACTTGAAGACTAAATATGAGTTTCAAGGAAAATACATTCAGCCGGAGGAGAGAGAGTTCTCATTGTGGGTGAGGTTAGGAGGAGGCCTTGAAAGGGTGGGTGTTTGACTGGGAGACATGGTTTGTTACCAACAAGATCTGGGTTGGAATTCTTGTTCTGCCATACCCTGGGTAAATCTGGGCAAATTTCTGGACCTATATGTGCTTTTCTTGTTGCTATTGTAATTTTCCCACGTGGGTTAACTTGGTTTCAGTAAGGTAATGTGCTTAGCACATATTAAGCAGTCAATAAATGTTCATTATTTTTAAGACCTCCTCATTGACTGCGCCCTACAGAATTGAGCTACATTACACTTGTTTTAGCCCCCAAATTGCTTCTGAAGCTTAAATTTCACCTCTTTAACAAGATACTTACCTTGTTTTTATACTGTCCAAAGGTTGGTTTAATGAAACTGATTCACATTTATTGATGAACACAAAAGAGACGTTGCAAACATGTCTTCACGTTCTTTTGCGACTTTTGTGCTTCAGATAGATTTATAAGCGGCACATGGTTAATTATAGCTGGACAGAGACACGTGGAAGTGTTGCTTGGGCGAGAGTGTGCTGTCATGCTGGGAGTGACTAGGGCTGGGTGGGCTTATCTGGAAGAGATTTATTCTCTTCCTGCTCAAAGGGTTCTTATGAGGCTTAAGTGAGAAGCTAAATCGGCATGTCAAAAGTGGCATCCAAAGTCAAGGTAAATCAAATTATAATATTACCCTCTATTCCAAGGAGGAGGGTGTAGACAAAAAGCCAATCTCTCAGTGTTCTCAGGACTATAATACCTACCAGTGATACCACGGGTGCTGACTTTTGTTGGAAAGTAACTGTCGTGGCATTCAGCAACACCATCTCTCCACTCTCTGTTTTATCATAATTCAATGCTCTTTTCTTTTTTTCTGAGCCTTCTTAATATCTGCATTCGCCGAGTATTTTATCTTTAGTCTAAATTAGAATGCTGAATAGTTGGCCTACTGGCTCAGAAGGCGGCTTGTCTAAGCCCAAACGGTCTCTACCCTCTAATTTTTCAGACTAGATTTTAAAACGCTTCTTATTCACCAGTGAGAAACTCACAAAATGGATTATTAAAAAAGAAATGAGGTCGGTGCCACTTAGAGAATGTATTCTATGCACCCAAACACTCCTTGGTCGTATTTAGAGATGCCCCTAAATATAGTTGTGCTGAACTACCTACATATAATTCAGACCATGTCGAAGCACAAAGCCCTCTCAGTGTGGGGTAGTGTGGGCATTTTGTTATCTACAGCAGCTGTTGCTTCTTTTCGAGGAGAAAAACCTACTTCTGTTTAAATTTATGTTGCATCGAGCAAATTGTATTGCTTGAGATTGTCTGTGGCTCAGCCGTGTCACGTGGCCTGACCTGCTATAACCTGAGTTAATGCAGTCCACATGTGGTGCTGAATGACACACATTAGAACATTCCACTTCTCCACGGAACTTGTGAGCAGGTGATTTCTCTAAATGGCAGACACTCCCATGCTTGTATTTTAAACCTCCACCACTTTAGCTAAAAATATCTTCAAAAGCCCACCCAAAACACTTCCCTTGGTTATTTTTGCAAATTGTTGGGTGATTTACAAAGAGCAGGGAGGGAGGCACAAGGGGAAGTTTTGAATTATTTACATAATTTGATGAGACGGTGCCTCCTTTACAGAATCCACTTGGTGTAAGTCACAATTTTATTTACTTCACATACTCAAGAGTCCTAGAGAGGCGACCGAATCATGTAATTATTAACTCGCTGCTTCTTAGATTCCAGCAAGTTGATAGTTATATTTCTCATCAAACTAAACTTAAAACTTATTTGAAAATTACTCTGTCCCAGCAAACAGCCCTCATAGGAATGCACACTATTTTTACCAATATATTTATTTCTCTTCTGTGAGAACAATGAGCACCGTTGATCCTGAATTCAACTTGAAGTGTTTGGTCATCAGTGATAAAATTGGGACCGTTCAGACATTTTTACCTGATTCCCTGAATGATCAATGAAACACATGGCTAGCACAGCTGGAACAGAACTCTTCTTTTTTGTTAAGCAAACTCACCAAATGGGGATCTAACATATAGTCCTGGTTTCTCCAGCGCTGTGCTCTAACCAAGTGAGGTGATTAGCCAGATGTCTGGTGAAAAGAAGAGATCCTCGGAACACAGGTCTGGGAATCCCAGTTCCATACTCTTCAAATCCCAAATCCACATACTACCCAGTGCAAGTCACTTAACCTCTCTTGAGTTTTTCTGTCTTCTAGAAAACTGGATGATGATATTATGTACACTGTAGGGTGCTTTTATGAAGGAAATTAGCTTAATCGTGTGAAGTGTCCTGTAAAGTGTTTGATATATAGGAGACATTCAAAGCAAGTGAACTGCCATTAGCTTTGTTAAGTTTAATTAGAGGAAGATAAAATCAACAACACTCCGCAAGTAAACTGAGTAAAATAAATTCACACATTTATAAGATACTCCAAGATCTCCTTTCCTTCTTTTCTTCTAGAAATGTTTGGAGCCCCAATGTACCATGCAAGTCAGTTCTTCTGGGCATTAATTTTCTGAGACATCATGTTATGGGCTTTAGAGCTTTTTCTTTTTTTTTCTTTTTTTTTTTTTCTCTTTAATTAAGGAGACTGTTGATCTAAAGTATTTGAAAATATGAAAGGCCAGAAGACTAAATGCCACAGAAAAGGCAAGAAATAAAACTCTTGCTTATCTAAGACATTAGTTTCCACAATGTAATATATACATTTTTAACCTAGTGTCTCAAGACCTCGAACACTGACTCACTGAAGACAAAATGTCAGGTTAATTGAGCCTATCAAGAAAGGTAATGATTTCTCAGTAGAGCATCTATTAATGATTGAATAATTTAGCAGTTGTAAAGTGCATTTGTCCCAAGATATGTCCAGAGTGGATAGAGCATAGGAAATAATACAGCAAAAATATAATTCTGATGAGTTACATTTGGTCGCTATTTGACATAAAGTAAATATTGAAAGGGGAAATGGCACTAGTGTTTTGGAAAATTTATGTTTGCCCGTAAAGAATAAGATATAACCAAATTAACAACTATGGTTATTTCTTTCAAACAGAATATATGTTTATATGGGTTGTTTTTCCGTCATTTCTGAGCACATGACTTTACTCAGTTTACCAACCACGGTTTTCTCTGTCTGTGCAGATGAAGTTAATATCATTCCTACTCTGGGTAGCTTTCCTTCTTTTCTTCTGACTTTTGGGAAACTTTTTCCTTAAGTTAGATAACAGGATTTTCATGCTTTTCCTCTATAGTTAAACTTTCTTTGAGATGCTTATTCGTTTACACATATATAACATGTCCTGGCAATAAAATAACGCCTTGCACGTCATGTAACATGACAAAATTGAAACTGAGCTTCTGGATCAGCTGTTGATCGACAGTGGATGCTCCGTAACTTTGTGTCTGATGGATGAATGGGTGGGTACATGAAACGATGAATGAAGGAAAGCAAGCATGAAGGAAACAATTGGTTTGTAATAATGCTGTATACCTCTGTAATGGTATTATACTTCTTCCGGTTATGATTTGTGCTGTTTTGATTTTAAGGTTCTCCTGGGATACGTGATCATACGTTAAATATAGGTATTTCCTAGATTATTAGTAAACTTGATGAAGTCTCCATTTAAAAAATTCGAATTCATCTCCCACCTGTAATATATGTGGATCACTTGAGTAAAAGCTACAGTGTAAGGAAAGTCAGGATGGTTGGCGAGATGGGACTGACTTTGACTCAAGTCTTATGTGAACGAATGATTTTACTCCCGGAGCACTGTGCGTAGGTGGAAGTCTGAATATAAAAATAGAGACCATTGTGATTTTTGGTAACAAATCATATTTACTGAAACACATGTGTTAAATGTATCTGTGTGCATCGATGGAAGCTTGCTTTGGGAAACTGGCTATAATTTGGAAAGAGCTTCTGGAAATGTCTCTATTTACCATGTTGCATCTGCTGGCCCTTACCAGTGAAGGGGAAGATGCTGAAGGGAGAACTCTCTCTGGGTGGAGAAAAATCTGGGTGAGCCTGGCTGCAAAAGCACATGGCCACAGTTAAAAATTTTTTTTCTAGAAACACAATTTAAAATATACAAGAATAAGCACTCTGTTTAGGTAACATCTCGTCTAAATCCTTTCTTTTACAGATGAAGAAACTCAGATGTACTGAAGTTGTATTGCTTGTCCCAAATGGCACAACTAGTTTATTGCATAGAATATTAACTGAGGTCTCTTAACTCCCAGTTCAGTACAATTTTTGTACATGACATCACCTCTTCATTTATTATAAGAAGAGTCAAATGATATCTTTCATGAAGACGGAGACATATTTAGCATGGCATAGATTTAGCATATTCAATAGCAGAGAAGCATTTGTACTAATGACGTTTTAGCGCCGAGGAGAACAATAGGAGAATGCCAAAAAAAAAAAAAAAGCCCCCAGAAAACCCTAAAATAAAAGAACTTATAATGTAACTGGGATTGAAATAATCGTCTACTTAGAAAACAGTTCAAGAAAGGACATACCCAAAACTAAATTTTGCTCACAGAAGCCAAATTGTGCAATTCACATTTGAGAGAGGAGTGGGCCTGTGGGGAAGTGAGACTTCAAGTAGAAAATGGCTTTTGAAGGGAGAGCAATGTTTGCATAGTTAGGGAGGAAGAAGTACATCCAGTTAGGGGGAACAAACCTGATGTGAAAGTGTGTGCAGTACAAATGTGCCTGTCGCAATGTGCCACTGCTGGCAGCCAGTAGCCAAGGGTCTGGTAAAGGGGCAATAGGTTTTGTTGTGTAGGGATAGGTGAGATTGAACTACCTCGTATGTTAGGCAGTACAGAGACTTTGGAGTCAGGTAGACCTGAGTTTAAGGTAGCATCTTTCATAACTTGGCACCTCTGCTCAGGTTACTAAACTCTCTGAGCCTCAGTTTCCTCATCTGCATAATAAGCATCATGTCCATGGGGTTGGACACATACGTATCATGTGTTCAAAGATCCTTCCGCTCATAGGTGTGTAGTAAACATGTCCCTTTATCTTCTTTATTCTATTGGTTCCTCTCTAACACGTAACATGCAATTCTAAAAACACGGATTCATTTAAAGATCTGTATTAATTGTATATGGTGAGTGCATTACTACGCTGGCTCTGGGAACATTACAGAAATGACATAGAGAACTATCCTAGATCATGAGTGTGTTCTGTGGCAGCACTACAAAAAGTGAATGAATATAAGCAGGTCATATTGCTGGAGGATACACAAACTTCGTCAAATTAATATTCTGTCCAACTGAACTAAGCTATGTGTTGATATTAATTTGTGGAGAGAAATATTCGATTGATTTTTTATTTTAGCCAAGAATTATCTACAGAGCCTGACACAAGTATTTAGCCAAGAGCTATCTGCAGCACATGACATAAGTATTACATTATGCATCCAGAAGGTGGTATTTAACAATTCCAAGAACACGGATTGCTTTTATGGACTAGTCAGCTTTATGGGCACTTAAAGTCTATGAGGTATATCTTTGAGTACTTTTTGGTTGGTACAATTCCCCTAAGTCTTGCTTCTTTCTAATTGAAAAAGTGTGCATAAGGAATTATGACTTGTGTGAAGGGTCCTATCTTCTTTGGAACTTTTATCTGAGGAACTTGTATAGAAAAATGTCAGTTCAAATGGATTGTGGTCATGGGAACATATTTGGTTGAATTTTAAGGATCCTATAATTCTACGAATTAGCCCAGTCTCTCCCTTTTGGCCAGTTACTATCAGTCTGTATTTGATTGTTGATGCTGCCTGTTCTATGGGGACATTCACTGCAAGCTTTCATCGGCTACATCATCATTGATGACCATTTAAGGATTTGGATGACACCTGTAGCTTGTTGATATACATGGAACAGTTTTCCCATAGGTTTGGAAATACCAGCTTTTAGGTACTTTCAATTATTCCCATCCATGGCTGTGGTCCTAGGTTGTCATACAATGGGGCCTATTATACAATCTTCCTCTTTCTATTTAGAGTAATGTAAGTGTTTGAACCCGATATCATAAAATAGGTATTAATATAATCCTGCCAGAACGTGACTTCTTATTGCCAAAGGGTAAACTTTAACACAGGTATAAATGCAACTTATATTAAAAAGGTAAGAATTAATAAGTGCAGAAAAGGTAAATTACAACACATTTTAAGAATAATTTTAGTGTAGGAAGCTTTAATACAGAAAGTTTCTTTTGCCCCTATTATTCAGTTTCCCCTAGTTTCATGACATAGATTGTTTTCCTGTAACAACCGAGACAGTCGAGGTGGGGTGTACCTATGTGGAGGTGTTTTGGCTCCGTTCTATGTAAACATTCTGGATTTTCCAGAAGTTACAATGTGAGTCTGTGTTTGATAATCTGGTGCAATAGGCATTGTTGTGGTAAGAATCTTGCCCTTGATGGAAAGTAATGAGACCACATTTGTTCCTTTTTCACTTTTCATTTGGAAGATGTAAATGCAGGTGGTGTCTTGGTTCTTGGGGGCTTTCCTCTCTGACTCTGTGTGTTGAAGAAGTCATATCTGATTTTTTCAATTTTATTCAAAGATTTTGACAGTCAGGAACACAGACACTTATATCTTGTCTTCCCAGAGTTTATTTTTACTTGGGGAAGGGCTCAGATGATGAGAATAATAAAAAGACATAAATGCATTAAATATTCAACTTTATTGTTTTTTCTTTTAATCTTCAGATTGTGCGTGGTGATAACTTCTGGGCTTAAGCAGAGAGAAGGATCTCTCCATTTTTTTATTGCATTAATTCTTCCTTATTAGCATTTTAAGATCTTTTTCTTGCAGTGTTTTTTTCCTTTCCTTTAAAATTCTCTGTATGTATTTTTCTTCACTTTTTTTTTTTTTTTTTTTTTAGAGAGAGAGAGCACAAGTGTGCACACAGATGTGTGTGTGGGGGGGGAGGGCAGACAGAAAGGAAGAGAGAGAATCTTAAGCAGACTCCATGCCCATGAGCTCGGTCTCACAACCCTGAGATTATGACCTGAGCTGAAATCAAGAGTCAGGTGCTTAATTGATTGAACCACCCAGGCACCCCAGCTTTCTAATATCTTCTCTACCAGACATCATATGGTTAATTTCTAGACTGTTTTATACTCACTTTTATTTAATTTACCTTTACTGCCACATAATTATAATCAAGAGGAAAAGATTTAGGAATTGCCTGTGTCCAGCTGAAAAAGGGATGAGCTCGGTTGTGCTGTGTAACAAAAATCTTCAAAGTTCCAGTGGCTTAAATAACAAAAGTTTATTCTCACTCATGCTCCTTGTCCATCATGGATCAGCGAGGGGTTCTGCTCGCTGTGATTGCTCAGGTCTCCATGATGTTGGAACCACCACCATCTTGCACATTTCTGGACTTAATACAAGAAGAAAGAGATGGTTCTGAGAGGTAGTGAATTAGAAATTAAATATTCCATCCTGTGACACATTTACTTATATTCACAACATATTGGGCAGAACTTATCACATGTTCCTATATAACCAAAAGGGAGGAAGAAGTATAATCCTCTTATGCCTGGAAGGGATTGGACTGGAACTGCATTAAGTACCATAGCATGAAGCTTGCCAGGCTGCCTTTGATCTTAGTTGAAGGTTATGGATCACAGATGGAGAGACAGAGAGGTTTGGCTTTATTCAGCAGCTGACTGGCATTTGACAATGTCTACCATGTAGCCAGTTAAATTCCACCAAACCTTGGACAGTCTAATTTGGACTCCAAGTACTTGGCACCATGCTAGCTCAGTTCCAAGAGTGGAGGCAGTATGACCTAAACCTGTGGCCTATGATAAACACAGGCTTTGGGGCCAGGGTCCCAGATTTGAATCCTCAAATCTATCATTTACAATCAAGGTCTTCTTTAGAGATTTATTTAAATCTCTGAACATTAGTTACTTCATCTTCAAAGTAAGGATGATTATGACAAAATAAACAGGCTCATTGTTTACCCCTTTCCCATCTGACTGAAATGTAAGCTCTCTGAGAACAGAGATTTTTGTCTATTTTTGTCACTGAATAATTTCTGAGTTCTTAAAACATTGCCTGATACATAGAAGGTACTTAATAAATCCACGTTGAATTAATACATGTATATATAGGATTTTTATTTTTATTAGCATCAAGTGAGTTCATGGATCTGAAATCTATTATATAGTGGTTGGTACATATTTAGGGATCAATAAATGGGAGATGTTTTTACAATTCTGGAGGGAAATTAGGAGATCAATTGAGGTCTTCAAATAATGGGGGAAATCTTTCCTAGGTGTGTTCAGAGCAGAATGTATTTCAAGGAAGACCCAATGACAGAGTAAACTGTGTGTGTGTGGGGGGTAGAAGTCTAATTTGATTTTAAACTAGAGAAATTTATTTCTATCCTAGAAAACATACCACACATATGGGACATTCTTATAACTGGCATTGTCTTATAACTGTCATAATTTTGTAACTTTTCTTGGGGTCAAGACAACCTGTCACAGAATTGCAGTCTGTGGGGTTGACATCTGTAGTGGTCAGGCTTCGTAATTCTTCCTGCAATCACCCATCCATTCATCCATCCATCCAATTCAATCAATATTTATTGAGTACCTACTTTATGTCAGGGAATGAAACTTTGCTCTAGAGTTTTCTCTTATTTTATTTTCTGTTAGGTTAACAGAGATTTTAACTTCAGTATTGCAAGTAATGATAATTAAAGATCTATAGTTCAGATCATGGCTGGACCTTTCTGGTAACCAAAGTGTCATGTCATATGAGTGTACAGTCTTGTCCACAGAATGGTGAGGTATTTGGAACAGTTTTCTAGGTAAACTAACATGAACCAGAGAGCCAGTAAACATTCTAGCAAAGATGAGATGATTATGGTGCCAGCCCTCTAGTTCCATCACCTCTAGAAGAAGAGCCTGACCTGATTAGCTCCACCACTGAACTTTCAGTGCTAAGTGTAGCTAAATGTCATTTCAAGAGTTTAAACTTGAGGAATTTTAGGAATGTATTTTTCCTTTTATTTTGATTATTTGTAGATGGTTTGGCACAAATACAAAAAAAAATTCTCTGCTGTATTTATTTATGATACGTCTCTGTTGGGAAACAATAATCTTTCTGCTTCTTAATCTAAATTGAACTGCAGTATACCAATAAAACAAGTCACAACATACAAAGTAAATTTTCTCTGTATAAATAATTAACTCTTCAAGATTTATTGGCCTTTCTCTATTTCCCCCTTTCTCTGAGTGGTGTAATCCAAATAAAATGTTGCATTTATTCTGATCTGATAAAATATTCATAAAAGAAACCACTACCTTTGAATTTGGATTAAGAAACTACGAAGAAAATATGATTATAAATGTTGACCTTTATCTAAGTACTACCTAAAGCTTATTAGCTGAAAACAGCCATCTGCAGGGAATCTCCTTTTACTTCACCTTTATTTTGCTCCTTGGTTCTTGTTAAAACTTTCACTGACTAAAACTACTACGTAATGATTTTGAGACAAACAAAAGTGAGTGATTAGTTTGTATTTCCATCATGCAGACACTAGGGTAAGTGAGCCAGGACTTGGCTGGAAAATATTCTTGAATGATCTGGTGGCTTTGAAAATAACAAGGACAATCAGGAAAAATCTGTCCCAGATGAGCAGATTTTGCTGATGTAGAAGTGAGATTTCGAATTGTGATTTTGATCTTTTATGGTTATTTGTTGCTCTTTGCCACATGGAGATAAAAGGTATCGTGTTAATTTGTAGGGTAAACTTGCCTCATGCCCCTTCGTTTTTCATGTGTCCCAGGACAGTACGTATACCTTGGTTTGGGCTCTTGTCTAAGTTAGAGGATTCTAGCAAGACTGAAGGGACTCTGGCACCCAATTACAATGAGATGGGTTCTATTGTGAACATTCTAAAAACCCAAAATTCATAATGATGATGTAATGTTCTTAAAAGAGGTAGATCTCTGATGCTCCTTTTACCCTCCAGAAAAGTTTTGAAATGGATTACCAAAAAAAGCAATCCCTTGATTGTTCTCTGGAGTATGTCAGTCCTGGGTGAACAAATAAATCTTTGTACTTTGGCTCGTTTTATGATAAGTTCCTCAGTTCCACAATGAAACCACCTTAGCCTCTGGGAGAAAGCCTCTCAGAGAAATCATGTCAGCTGGTTCAGGACTTCCCAAATACCAGTCTAAGGATCACCTCCATTTGGCGATAATATTTTAACTGGACGGTGTCACACATATGTTACAATGTAATTAAAATGATTTTTCTCAGAAGCTTGATATCTTATTTTGGGATCATGCCCTTCTAATGTTTTCAGGTAAAAATGTGCTTTCTTTTATAATTATGGAAAGAATAAAAGGTAGCAAAATAAAGGTTTTAACTATGTAGCTACTTAATTTTTGCTTCAAATAGGCCAATAAAATGTAAAAGTCTGGGAACCAGTGAACTGAACAACTTCAGATCTAGAAGGGGCCCATCAGTTCTAAGTGCAGTCAGACTCCAGTCTTCGAATTTCAGGGGTTGACTGTCTTGGTAAGGCTCCGTGTCCTCACCTGTCCTAGTCCAGCCCAGCCAAATGGGATTGGAGATGTTAGAACTCATTTTTAGTGTTTGTATGAAAGCGAGGTAAATTTGACTAGAACAGCAAGCCTGAAGAGGATCTGAGCCAACAGGAACTGACATGGCCCTTTCGAGCTGACCTGTCAGCACTTGACTGCCTTGTTGTGAGATAGACACATTTTAGTGTTAGCGTCAGGATTTTGAGTCATACTTATTTTCTGACCTGGATGAGGCCTTAAGTTTTGCAAAATAATTGTCCTTTCAATAGTAAATAGTGACTGAGTATCATTGGATGTTGTTTCATTCCACTTATGAAGTGATTGCACTTGGTGGCTATGCTCACTAAGCCCTGGAGGAAGAGGGGGAGCTCTGTGTATGTGTATATATTTCATATTTTTAATTATGTGTTTATTGAGGAAATGTTAGGTAATTTGGAAGCAAGTGAATAAGAAAATGCAGAGTTTACATTCTTATTCACCAGACATGGTAGCTGTTAACATCTTGTTACACACCCTTTTGGTCTTCTCTGTGCATGTATTTATTAACTTGGGATCATACTGTATATAACATTTTGTAATCTGATCTATTTTTGATATTTTATAATATACAATGAGTATTTCTTTGATCATTTATCAACCTTCAGCAACATGATTTTTCATGGCTGCATAATATTCTATTTTGTAATCCCATCTTGTTGCATATTTAGTTTTGATAAGCTTCCGGTATCTATTTTGATATATATGATATATATGTTTGATAAATAAATAAATAAATATATATATATATATTTAGGATGGCTTTCAAATATATAAATATACATTTAGGATGGCTTTCAAAAAGTAAAATTACTGGGTTAAAGAATATAAATATTTTTAAAATCTGAAGAAAGATTTGAACATTTTCTGAGATGGGACAATAAACTTCAAGTATCATTTTTGAGAACTATAAATCACAACCCAAATTAAATGTCTGGCAAGCAACATTCATATTTTCTGCTGAAAATCCTGAGAATTTGAGAAAGGGACAATGTAGAGAAATAAAGAGCTGAGCTGTAACATCAGTGTGACCGGTTAGGAATGTGGGAGAGCAGAGAATTATTAACTTGTTAGTCCCTGCAATGAGGTTGGAAAATGTGCATTTGGATGATCAGATTTGGCGGTAACATCTATATTTACAGGATTAAGAGCTGCCCCAGAATAAACAGTCCAACAAAGTGGACACAAGATGGTTTAGGTCTTGATTGTATAAACAAAGCTTATATATACTTAAGAAATTTCACTTTCTACCAGTTGAGTTTTTGTGTTTCGCACAAAATATAAACTACAGATTTGGTGGGGGGCGGTTGTTAACTCTGAGTTCAGTCGACTAAAGTTTTATTCAAGAGGTACCTGGAGATAAAATGCATGTCCGATATCAGGTTTCATGTAACTTATATCTTATTTTGTTTGTGACTTTAACCTGCAGTCTTCCACCTACACCTCAACTGGTGAAACATGATAAGAGTGCCATGCTGAGTAAGCATCTCTCTGCCATCCGCTGCTCGATCTGCAATCTGATCGCACCTCTGGCTTTGTGAGCTGTAGGCATGGCTTTCCATTAAATTACCACCCTGCTATACATCTGAGTTTGGACTGAATTTCATGTGTTTAAACTATTAAACCACTATTTATCAATCTCTAATGAGAAGTCATCAAGTAATTCAAACAGCAGTGCAAATACTTCTATGAAACTCTAGGTAGAGCCAAATTAAATAGAAGTACCTCTTTATGAACAAAAATTTGTGCAAGCATAGTTCAAAAATATTCCCTCCTTTTTTTTTCAGTGAATAAAGGCAGGTTAGCATGAGTTTATTTTAAATACCTTTAGTGGGGACATGTCTGAACTTCACCACTAAGTGTATAGCCTATTTGACCCTAGGAATACATAGCCATGTGCTTCTCTATCTCTCCATAACACCCCATGCATAGCACAATCCGTGCTCACCTTCTCGTTAGTTGTTTCCAGGTGTTCCTTTCCAATTAGGCTGTGGACCTGGTGAGATCTGGCTCTGAGTCTTAGTTATCTGTTTTCCAAGCTCCTGGTACAAATAGATATTTGAAACCTGCTTATTGAATGCATGCTGCATATGGAGATTGTTGCAAGCAATCTAAATGCACCTGAATTCCAGAAGCTTTCTGTGATTACTTATTTTCCTTTCATTTCTTATCTGTTTTTGAAAAGAGTAGGCCCAATACATGCTTTTAAGTTTCAATGACATATACTACAACTTGCAGGGCCGTGTCTTGGGATGAGGGAAGGATATACATATAATGAATAGTACCATTCATAAACACTTGAGACCCTTACACCCCTCTAGCCTCTTAAGATATAAAAGGTGGGAGGACTTCCCTTAACCCATGGAGAGTTGAAAATTGAAAAAAAGAAAAAAATTTATATATAGCATTTCTCAAATTGTGGTAAGAGATTCTGCTGTTTTGTTTTTTTTTTTTAAGATTTTTTAATTTATTTATGTGACAGAGAGACAGCCAGCGAGAGAGGGAACACAGCAGGGGAGTGGGAGAGGAAGAAGCAGGCTCCCAGCGGAGGAGCCCTATGTGGGACTCGATCCTGGAATGCCGGGATCACGCCCTGAGCCGAAGGCAGACGCTTAACGACTGCGCTACCCAGGCTCCCCAAGAGATTCTGCTGTTTTATCTAATAGCCACAACAGCTCCATCATGTCTTCCAAGATTGCCTAGACACAAAGAGAAAGACCTGGTGATGTCCAACTCTTAACTACCTTGTTTCAGAAGTGATACATGTCACAGTCACTCATAGTTCAGTGGCCGGAAGTAGTCACATGGCTCAGTCAGACCACAAGGGAGAATAAAAAGTCTTTCCTTGTGCCAAAGAAGGATAAGTCCTGGAATTGGTGAACATTAATGACTTTAAGACTAAAACTGAAAAAAAAATTAATAAATTTAAAATTTTAATAATAAAAGTGCTAAGTATGTATGTAAAAATTCAAGCGGTATAAAAGAGTATAAAATGATTAACAAATCCTTCCCCCAAACCAGATAACCCGAATGTAGCCACTTTTAAGTTTTTGTGCATCATTTTAGAAATTTTCTATTTCATTTACATATATAATTTATAAATCACACTGTAGATGATACCAAAATAGAATCAGCGATGTTTTTGTGGAATATTCCTTATTTAAATGGTTTATTATGGGCATCTTTCCTTATGATTATATGTGGATCTATTTTATTATTTTTTATGACCTCTAACTACAGGGCTTTCCAATTGTGAAGATAAAATTGTATAGACAGAGTGCTGGTCTAATGGTGATAATAATGATGAGGAGGAGGAGTTGGAGGAGGAGAAGGAAGATGGTGAAATTTGATACTAGCCAAGTGTTCTTACAATGAGCCAAGCTCAGGGCTAAGCACTATACAGGCAGTATCGCTTTTAATCCTCACAACTTTAGGAAGTATGAGGTAGGTACTATTCTTATTACCATTTCACAGATGGAGAAACTGAGGCAGAGTGAAGTTCAGAAACTTGCATGAAAATCACATAGCAAGGAAGTGACAGAATCACTTGACTCAATTCTTTCTGGATATGGGGCTTGTGCTCGTAACCACTGGGATATATTGCCTCTCCAGGGTATAAGACTTGAAATTTTGATGTATATTTTAAAATTAGTTCCTAAAATTTTAACACCATATTCAAGTCCTAGCAATAATAAAGAGTGTCCATTTCCCCACACTTTCATCAACCCTGAGCTGGTTTTAGCTTTGCCATCCTGACATGTGAAAAATTCTCATGTTAAATACTGTGTTGGTTTGTAAGGACTTCCAGAGCAATGCATTGGAACATGAAAAGAAGCAGGAAAGATGCTAGACACTTCTGGGAAATGATACTTGTTTTGCAAGAATCTCTTGCGTTCATACTGTCTGAGAGGAAGGATTTGACAAGATGATTAATTTGTCTTTTCTCTTACCTAATTGTACATTTGCTACTCATCTGAAGCAGAGTTCCTTTCTAAAGTCAGCATGAACCCAAACCTCAAACATTCGCACTTACATTTTTGTTTGGGGGATTTAGAGCAAGAAATGAGAAGAAACATTTCCCTGGTTTCTAAAGTGTGTAAATGACGAGAATGGATATTCAAGGTTATGGATTGCCGTGTGCTATGTCCTGAAAGTCACATAACAGAGGTGTCTGCATGTTCTTTAGTTCTGTGTGTGTGTGTGTGTGTGTGTGTGTGTGTGTATAATGGAGGGAGGCTCTAGAGAATAGGACTGTGACAAGGGCCCATCTTAGCCAGATCTAAGGGCAGCACTGTATACAATTATTTAGCTAGCATCTACTATGTGCCAGATCCTATGCTAAGCACTAGAAATACAGTGAAAACCAAAGAGGTACGGTTTCTATCCTCATAGAGTGTATAGTTTCTAAGAGAGACCAAAAATATCATCTGGGTTAGGGGACAAACTAAAGTATATGATAGGATAAGAACGTATGACTAGTCATGAATGTCTTCCACGAAGAACAGATGTTTGAGTTAAGATCTTAATAATGAGGAGCATTAAAAATTTTTCTTTCAGAAAGAATTGCATTCGCTACCTTTAGGAGATCTGGCTGAAGACAGGTCAGATAGTGTGAGGAACCTTATTGTCCAGCAAGAGACAGTGATGTCTGCGGTTCAGGTGTTGGTGGTAGAGATGGAGAGGAGACACAAACAAGAAATGTTTAGTAGAGAAAATCAGTAGGACTTGTTGATGGCGTGGATTTAGATGGTAAGGGAGAGATCAGTATCAAAGATGATGCCATGTTCCTGGCTTGCATACTTGGTGGTGTCTTTCTTAGGTATGGGAGTCACTGAGATAAGACTGAATTTGGGGCAGTGCTTTATGAGTTTGGTTTTGGAAAGATTGAACTCTTAGTGCTTTTGAAGTATTATTAAGACAGAAATCTTATCTTTCTCATTCACTGATGTAGCCCCAATACCTAAAGTTGTATCTTGCATTTTGATAGGTACTAAATTTTTTGGGGGGGAGGTAATTTCATCAAGACCTATCTTTTTGATTATTTAAGTTACTCTACCTTTCTTAATAGTGTTCTAACATTTTATTCATGTAGGTTTTACATAATTCTTAATTTTTTAGTAATGTTTCATTTGTTTTGTTGCTGTAAGAGCAAACCCTACGCCCCTACCATGATATTCTCTAATGGGTTATTTTTTTCTATAAAGGAATGTTATTTACTTTTTAAATTAATGCAACCAGCCACTTTACTTAATTCTCAGATTTTTCTAATAGGTTTTCAATCAATTCTCTAGGTACTTTTAGTAATAGATTTCATTATTAGAAAGTAGAGACAATTTTGCTTCCTTATTACTTCTTATTAAAAATACTTTAAACCTATATATTCTCATTTAATTCTTCTCATGACCTAAGTTTAGAAATTCTGATGAACTCCTTTTCCTAGTTAAGCCAGTATATAACTTCATAGTAGAACGAAGTTATTTTTCAGTTTGTTAATGGATTTGTCTTAAAAAACAAAAAAACAAAAACCAAGTTTCAAAACATTGTTTCCTTCAAAATTTATAATGTTGACACCTCATTAGGAAAAATCAAACATAAATGATGAGACTGTGGATCCTGTAAATGAAGTCAATGCCTAGAGACTCATTCATTCATTCACAAGTTATTTACTAATACCTGGTATATACGAGGGAAAATTCTATGTTCTGGGGATACAGCAGTTAAATATAAAGGTGTAAAGCCCTGCCATGATAGAACTTATATTCGAGTGGAGATAACAGGCAAAAACTGCAGCAAATAAAGAAAATATATGTTTTGTTAGGTAGTGAAAATTGCTAAGGATAAAAATAGAGTAGTAGAGGAAATTATAAGGTGTTAGGGAGGGATGGGGAAGTTTGAGATAGGATGTCTAGGGCAGGCCTCACTGAAAACATTCAGTTTAGACAAGAAGAAAATGAGGGGCAATTAATCTGGCCATCTGAGATGTCCTTCCAGGCAAAGGGGCACATTTAGTGCGATGGTGGGACAGTGTCTGATCTGTTCTAGGAGGAGTGCTGTGGCTAGTGTGCCTGGAGCGGAGAGGTGAGGGGGAAATCAGGGAGTTCAGAGAGGTAACGGGTATGGGTGGTGGGGTAGAGGAAGATCACAGGGCCTTATAGGCCATACCAAGGACTTTGACTTTAGCTTTTGATATTACTCAAAGAATAGGTGAGTGCAGGTTGAAGGAATGACAAGATGCAGCTTATGCCTGAAGAGGGTCACTCAATCTGCTGTTCAGACTGGACTCTGGGTGGAGGGAGACGTGTTAAGACTCATTTCAGCAATCCGATCGAGATAATGGTAGCTTGGGTCAAGTTCATTGTAGTGGAGGTGATGAGAAGTGGCTGGATTATGGGACATATTTTGAAGGTAGAATCAATAGAATTTCCTAATTAATTAAATATGGGCTATGAGGGACGGGGTGAAGTTAATGATGCAAAGATTTTGGTTTGAACAATTTAGGATGGAATTGCCCTTAATCGAAGTGGATAGATAGTGAGAGAAGTAGTATTTTTATTTGAGGCTTGGATTTTAGGGAACTCTGGAGTACTATTGAGAAGTAGAATTTTAAGGACAGTTAAAGGGGTCTTACAGGGCTGTACCACTTCATTCTTTCCTTAGTTCTGACCCATAAGGTCCAACCTTGGCACTCCACTGATAAATATATGGTATTCAGACAGTGTCAGAAAGTGAGGAGAGAGAAATGGGAACATTTCAAAATGGGCGGGGGAAAGGAAAGGGAGCCTGGCTACCTGCTTCTATGTTAAGACAATTAACTATAGGGGCGCCTGGGTGGCTCGGTCGTTAAGCATCTGCCTTCGGTTCAGGGCATGATCCCAGGGTCCTGGGATCGAGCCCCACGTCAGGCTCCTCCGCTGGGAGCCCGCTTCTTCCTTTCCCACTCCTCCTGCTTGTGTTCCCTCTCTCGCTGGCTGTCTCTCTCTCTGTCAAATAAATAAGTAAAATCTTAAAAAAAAAAAAAAGTTTATTAAAAAAAAAAAAAGAATGAACTACCTTTGCTTACCATGCAGGGTTTGTTACTGAATTACACAATGCATTATTATAGGGGTGCCTGAGTGGCTCGGTCAGTTGAGTGTCTGACTCTTCGTCATGATCTTGTGGTTGGGGGATTGAGCCCTGCATTGGGCTCCACACTGAGCACAGAGCCTGCTTGACAATTCTCTCTCCCTCTGCCCCTTCCCTTGTGTACCCTCTCTCCTTCTCTCTAAAGTAAATAAATAAAGTCTTTTTAAAAAAGAATGCATTATTATATATTGATATCTTCTTTATGAAGACCAAGACTTATCTGCCATTTTATTTATTTAACGAATACTTACCAAGCCTCTTGTCTGTGCCAATTTCTGTGCCGGGAGTTGCGGATACGGTGCAGTATAAGATTTGGTCATTTCCCTGAAGCAGCTTACAACCTGGAGGGCAGATATACAAAAATAATGAGAAATATTAGTACAGAAAGATGGTGCCAAGCTATGAGACTAGAGAATAGACAATGCTGAATTGCCAGGTAAGCAAGGCAGTGTATTTCTTTTTTGCTACTTAATTCTGGGATTCCATTTTATGAGTATTCTTATTTTCCTGTATGAATCAGGGGTTTAAGCACCAAGAGATTGCAGGGTACTGTATCATAAGACTCTTTGTTGCCTGAGCTGAATTTCCTTCAGGACTTGCAAAATCTTGGGTCATGGGATTCCAACTTAAGATTTAAAAAAAAAAAAAGTCCAAAGTTTCTGTTCCTTGTTTGCAATTCTCCTAAACACGATTATCTAACTTCTTCTCCAAGTGCCGTGACAAAGCAAAGTTTTTTCAATAGAGGTACCTATGTGCAAATGGAATGTGTTGTTCGTGGTCTCTGCAACCAGGTGCTTGAGAAGAAGCAAGACCAAAGTTCAGAAGTGAACAGTCGAAGGAGAATTCTTATTGACAATGGAGAGTTGAAGATACCTATGTACATTATACTTTTATTGTTCATCCCTTTGAAATGAGTGTAGGAGCACCATTCATTCCATGGAGTGTGTACTTCTTTCTCATAGAAATTTGCTTTGCTGTTTTTGGTGTGGACCAGTGAGTCAGTGACGTTAGGTAGACTTCACTGTTGGTTGTTGTAGGATAGTTATAACCCTCACATTTCCTGTAGCAAGATACTACTTAAAAGATACAATCGAGCTTTCTACCTTTAAATTTGTGCAGGTGTAGTAATTGCTTTGAATTCACAAAGGACAGTGTATACAACTGTCTACTGAGTCTAATGTGGTCTCGTCTTCAAGTTATTTTTTTTCAGAGTCTTATTTTCATAGTGAGAGGATAGGGAAAATAAGGAAAAAATAGGGAAAAATAAAATGATGGCTATATGCTATTTGCTCACTTATGTGTATAACAATTACTTCTTACGTGCCCAGGACCTGTGGGAGTTATTTTGCATGGTTGATCTGGGAGGGCCAAGCACTAGGTTTGTGCCTGGGGCAGGTTAAGAGGAGACTTCACCCCACTGTGTTGGTGTTTAGGGAAGTGTGACTTTGCTTTAGTGTTCCACCGCCCTTATGGAGCCCACACCCCTGCAGCTACCAAGAATTATAGAAGTAGTGGCTTACTGTTCTTCCTATCCAAAGTTCTCCTCCCACCATCTCCCCATCTGGCAGCTCATCAGTGACTTCCGCTATACTTTCCACTCAGTCTACCTAGCTTGGTCACCTGATTAAAGCTTATGTGTGATTACTTCTAATGAAATCCTTTTACAGTAATAAATAAGCTTCTTAAAACCCTGAATAGGGCAGGAAAGGACTAGATCAAGAAAGAAGATACTTTAAAATATGTAGGGGCACCTGGGTGGCTCCGTTGGTTAAGCGTCTGCCTTTGACTCAGGTCATGATCCTGGAGTCCCGGGATCAAGCCCTGCATCGGGCTCCCTGCTCTGCGGGGAGTTTGCTTCTCCCTCTCCCTCTGCCGCTCCCCCTGCTTGTACTTTCTCCTGTTCTCTCTCTGTCAAATAAACAAAATCTTTATGTAATAATATTCTTTATTCTGATTACTAATGAACCTGGGATATATTATAAACTGAACCAGATCATGTTGCCTCTGGACTATTTTCAAAACACTGGATTTAAAATCTTCTATTTTTATTTCTAATTTTTAAAGATTTTATTTATTTATTTGACAGACAGAGTGAGAGAGTACAAGCAGGGGGAGCGGCAGGCAGAGGGAGAGGGAGAAGCAGGGCCCCCCAGTCCCCCCTCCCTGCTGAGCAGGGAGCCCCATGCAGGACTCGATCCCAGGACCCTGGGATCATGACCTGAGCCAAAGGCAGACGCTTAACCCGGTGAGCCACCCAAGTGCTCTTCATTTCCAATTTTTAATTTTAGGTGTATTCAAAAGGATGTATTCGGCTTAGTTTAATAAACAGTTTTTAAGTCCCATTATGTGTTGGACGCTATGCTGGATGCTGAGTAGCACGCATGACTGAGATACGGTTCTCGCTCTTCAGGAGCTCATGCTGCAGTGGAGAACGCTGGTGTGTGATAATGTCAACGATCACAGGTCACCATGTTGCGGGCATCCACTGGGTGCCAGGCACTCTGCCTGAGATTTTTCATACATTCAATCCTCACAATACTTCCGCAAAGCATATGTTTATTTTCCACATTTAACAGATGAGAAAACTGAGGTTCATTGAAGTCTGGGCACTTGCTCCAGGTGACAGACGATGAGGGGTAAATTCTAGTTTAACATGCAGATTATCATATTCCATGACTTGCACTCTTGCCATTATGAAACAGTGCTTTCTAGTACAAGAAAATCCACACCTTTCAAGGACTGTGGAAAGGGTAGGTGTGCTCTTGTGTCTATGTAGATGTCCTTAATTACAAATAAAATTTCTAGAGTATCACTCTTGTATTTTTGTGGTTGTTTAATAGGGGGAAAAGAAATTAATTTGAGTTGCTCCATTTTCTAGAAAAGTCAAGATGTGCGGGCAAAAGACTGTGGTATCATTGTAGCAAGCATATGAAATTTACAAAGGATGTGGTCTTCTCCAGGGAAGTCAGGTTGGCTAGACTATATTTAATCCAGTGGAATCTGCCACTGTTCGAAATGTTTTCACCTCCTTTTTGGAAGTTTTCCTTAGATGCATTTTTTATTCTTCACAAAGAGCTCATTTTATTAGTAATCAAACATTTTCATTTAAAAGAAAAGATCAATTCATCAGCAGACTTGGCTCTGGTTAAAGTGTGGATGTTTGAAAAAATTAAACCTACCTGTTTAGAGTGGATGATTTGGGGCACCTGGGTGGCTCAGCCTGTTAAGCATCTACCTTCGGCTTGGGTTGTGGTCTTGGGGTCCTGGGATCCAGCCCCACATCGGGCTCCCTGCTCAGTGGGGAGCCTGCTTCTCGCTCTCTTCCTCTGCTTCTCCCCCAGCTTGTGTGTGCATGCTCTCTCTCTCTCAAATGAATAAAATAAAATCTTAAAAAAAAATTAAAGTGGATGATTTGCCACATTTGACATTCATAACCATATGAGGGAAGGTCGGTGGCAATTCCACAAACATTTGTTAAGCAATCAATAGAATCAATGTAATGTTCCAAGGTCGCTACTTGCAAGTGGGTAATACTCACTATGGCTTTGAGTTCTTATATTTTTAATGGGTGATTCCTTTATAGTTACAGATCATCCAGGTAGCTTTACTACAACGAAGTAACAACTCGAAGAGCCCTGCCTAATGTGTAAGTGTGTTTCCTTTAACTTCCCCTCTCCTGGCCCTCGTCCTTGGAGGAGAGAACAGCCAGTTCAGGCAGCACCTTGCAAAAGGATCAGAATCCAACTTAAAAAAAGGAAACAAGGAGACAGCAAGAACGAGAGCAAGGGAGGGAGAGAGAGAGAAATCATCAAAATGAGGAAGTGATTCCTTTTTTATCAGAAACAGGAGCAGAGTAACAATGGCTGAAAATTCACCTCCCCATGGGGGAATGAATCATCAAAATAACCGGTGGAAAACAAGGTTGTGCAACCTTGACCGGCGTGTGTCACCGGCTGGTGGAATTTTTAGAAAGGCAGCAGTTTGGGTTCATCACTGCGGTTCGTGATTGCACACACCTGTTTGGGGCATGGATTTTGCAACCCCCCAAAAAGGGGAAACTGAACTCACTGCTCCTCCCGAGCTGTGCAAAAAAGCAGAAAACCACAGCTGCTTGAGCAGTTAACAGATATCAGTAAAATACCCATGTTACATAATTAAGGATAACGTTCTTGAAGCATATGGGCCGGAGGTATTATACTCTCATTAAAACTTTAGGTAGGAAACAATTTAGCATATTCTCACACATTTCTAGGGTTGAATTCTATAATAAATGCTTGTAATTAGGCATGCTCTAAACAGTTTATTAAATAATACATGAAGAAAATGGTTGATGAAATATAGACTTCTCTGCATTTTGTGTACAATGACACAGAGGCATCAAGATAAGAAATAAAAGATTTCTTCTCGTTGACTTGATAACTAGTCACTCTGAGCAGCTTAAGTAAGACTGGAGGAGGTTTCATTCATCAGAGCAGCCTGTCTGTAATCTTAAAGAAATAGGAATTGATGGCTCTGGGGTGTTTTTTTTTTTTTCTCCTTTTTCTTTTAACATACCTTCTAGGTAGCGATCTTTGAAGCATCCTCCGAAATAGGGAGAGGTGCTTTTTGACCAGAGTCATGCAAAAATCTCACACACTTTATCCTGGTAAGAATGGATCAGCTCGATGGGGAATATTAAGGATGGAGAGAGCCAAAAAAGACCTAAAATAACATTTAAAAATTATACCTTGGCCACTAGGTGCTGTTATTTTTAAACTGGAGAGGAATAAGGGAGAGAAGTCTCTTGAGAATTGCCAAGGCAGGTGTGTTTGGTCCCTGGGGAAGTGGTAGGAAACATGCCCCTGAGATGATATTTGAAGCAGGAAGAAATTCTTTCAGCTCTGCAGCCCTGTTTGATATTCAAGCCAGGTGATTAATGGTCAACAATCCTTATCTGAATGGAAGAGCGGTGTGATCTGTGGAAAATGAGCTTGGATGATCCCAGGAAGTTCTCAAAGGAAGAACCACTTTTTGAAGTCACTGAGGTCAACCGGATATTTTGTTTTCTAATGCATGCAAATAAGAAATCTAGTAACAGGCTACACATGAAATTTGGAATGCCTTCTAGAACATACTTGGGGAAACTGGGCAAGGTTGACATAGCTTTTACTGATTTGTCTGCTTAGTAGGTAAATGGGGCTGCCAGTCTGGCAGTTTACACTGGCAATAAATCACCACTAGACATTTTATTTAAAAATTGGCACTGGCTTGGGGGAGGTAAGGGTTGTCAATTTGCTTTTATGTTGAGGCCAGGCACAATCATAACACACACAAGCCACCTGGAAACTTCAGGCCACATGGAGAAGCATGGCTCAGGTCTCTAAAGGCTGTATTTTTGCCTGCTTGGAGGGCTAAATCACAGTCTCAGGATCCTGACCAGAAAGATCCTGGCAAACTGCACAGCCTGGAGACATCCCTTCTGGAAATCAGTTTGGTTCTAGAATTATGATGTCGGAAGGATAGCACAGCTTTGATGGAGTACAGAGCATTTGATGATTTACTCTTTTATTGGTGATGGTGATGGGGGAGGGACTCCGCAGAGCCCACACAGAGCCTAACGCTAGCACATTTCAAAAATCACTCTGTTAGTAAAGAATTGGGTAGATTTCTTTCTTTTTTCTTCCTCCTGCCTTATCTTGGTTGGGAGTTCACTTTTTAAATGGGTGATAAATTTTGAGAGGGAAAAAAAAAGATACTGAAGTGATCATGCAGCCCCCTTCCTCATGTGAGCGATGATAGACATTCTTTGAAAATACGGGTGTTTACAACATAAAGTGGGTGGGCGCCTGGGGGGCTCAGTCGGTTAAACGTCTGCCTTTGGCTCAGGTCTTGATTCCACACTCTGGGATTGAGCCCCGCACAGGGCTCCCCATTCAGCGGGGAGTCGGCTTCTCCCTCTACCCTACTCCCCTGCTCGTGATCGTGCATGCACTCTCTCTCTCTCTCTCTCAAATAAATAAAATCTTAAAAAAAAATAAAAGACAAAGTGGAGAGGACAAAAAAGCAACATTGGACCATTATAGTGACTGTGATAGAAATGGTGGGATGACCTCCCTTTCTTTCCTCTGGTTCCTCATGCCCTGGATGGTCTTCAAAGCCTCACACATCCCTGCACAGTTTTTTTGGATGTCAGTATATCAATTTTGAAAATATGAAAGTTAGTGTGTCAGGGCAATTCTATTACAAATAAATGGATTTACCAAATTACCAGTCCTTCATCTCTGTTTACATATTATATTTGTAAATATTAAGTATACTGCGTATTTTGTACCATGCAAACTATTAGAAAGGATCTGGTTAAGACAGAGATGTATTGACTTAACTTTGGCCTCATGAATAATTCAATTTGTTCACTTTCTGGAAATATCCAGTTTGCCGTTGATGCTACAAATATTTGAATTGGATTCAACTTGTCCATCAAAGATTTTTTCCCCCCCTCTCTCCTGTATTTCATATATGTGATTTTTATAACACTACCAAAAAGTAAGAAAAATATACACTTAGGTCTCTACTTGGTAAAGTCATTCAAAGTGATGCGAAATGTCAAGAGCAAACAGAGTCCACTCCAATGATGTGCCGAGGCAATTGGCAGTTTTCCTAGTATTTGGGACATGGGAGTAATTAAAGATTTGTGGCATTAATTACATATAAGCATTACACAGAACGTTAAATATCTAACTGGATAGGATTTTTCTTTGTTTTAAAATACAGAATACTAGATCCTTTACTAAACATTTATAAAAGTTCTGCTATAAATGCAATGGGATCTGTATTCCTTCGACCACAATGTCTTACAAGCTGCCTGCTAGTAAATGACAACATTCATAAAATGAAGAAGGAAAAGAAAAAAGAAGAAAAATGAGAAATCCCCAAAGCAGTCACTTAAAAAAAAAAAAAGAATCCCACAATTCTGCCAGTATTCAATGGCTGCATTAAATGTCATGTCAGCAAATCTTCACTCAAGAAGATCAAGATGCAGCATATACAATATTAGGAAGAAATAAAGTATCAACATTCTTGGGATAGCCTCTAAAATGATATAGGTGTTTATATTTTTTATTTTGATTTGTGCACAAGTATTCATGTAGTGGTATGTTTTAGAGACAGACATGTAAAAGTCTTCATCTTGCATGGGTCTCTAACATTTATTTGGATTTAGTATACACATTAATTTCGACTGAAGTTTCTTCATCTGGATTTGTCATACGTGAGGGTGTCTAAAAGTAAAATGTGACTATTTACAGCTTCTTCGGTTTTCCAACTAACCTGTTAATTTCAGGGCAGTTAAGCTTCTAGTATTTACCTTTATTTTTTTCTCCTCCTTCTCGAGACTTACTATGGGCCATACATTTGTGTGTGTGTGTGTGTGTGTGTGTGTGTGTGTGTGTGTGTGTGTGTGTGAAGAGTCACTCACTTTGCGGAGATCATAGTTCTGACCTTATTTTCATGTTTTGTAAAAGGAACCATGTCCCTTCCTTCATCCTAAGTGCGGAAGTGGATAACAGAGTTTGTTTAAATAAAGTTATTAAGATATGAGATATACTGGGGGTAACAATAATTCAAGGAGAAATAATACATATTCTACAAGGTATCTTATTCTCCATGAAAATCAAATGCCATTAGCGTTCACGGAGTCCTTTAAACATGAGAGGGCACATGCACGCGCATGCGTTCCTGCAGTCGCTGGCTCGCGAACTCAAGCAAAAATAGTCTCCGAGGGAAAGATCTGCAAGGCTGCTGCCAACTTCCCCGACATACCCAAGAATTTCTTTATTTAGAACCTCCCATGTGCTATTTTTTTTAATCTCTGGAATCTCAGGGATTTTCCCATCCCTCTGCATGCTTGAGACGTTTTAGAGCATGGTAACCCCCTCTTGGAGTCCTCTAACTCTTCTGTTTTATTTTTAAAATGTGGGCAGCATTAGTATACAGGGAAGGGACTGTTCCTGTGACAAAGGAGGCTGAGGATCCCGGTGCGCATAGCAACACCTCTGAAGATCCCTGGTGGCTGGAGAACCCGACACCAAGGTCCACCAAGGCGTCTTTTAAAGGGCCCTTGAAAATCACGGGATTTTAAATCAAGAGCTTTCTGAGGTGTATTGAAGAGCTAAGCATGGCAACATGAATTGAATACTTTGTGAATTCTTGGAGGCACATTAGGTAACAGTTGATCTTTTCCAAAAGCCCAGGATATGATACATGTATCTTTTTCAAGTTGTAATAGGTACAGTGGACCTGAATTTTGGTAATACATTTGCTTTCAACACAAGTATGGCAACTGGGTTCTTTTTGGACCAGACTGTGATAATCTCTGAAGCAATTATTGTAGTATTGTCCCCTCTGCATTGTGTGGGTGAAACTATTAATATATGTTTAAAAATCATATTTGCATATTGTTTTTGATAGAAACACACTACTGCCTTTACAATAAGGCACAATGTGCAATTGCAGAAAACTCCTTTTCACTTATGAACGTCTGAGTCTGAGATTCACACAAACCACACTTTTGTTTGACTCCAAAATGTGGGTGCCAAATGAATCTACGGCACTAGGCTTATGAACACTACTGCAACTGTGCAGCCACTATTTCTCTACTGGGAGAATTGTTTCGGCAGATAAACCATCTGGCTTGAAACACAGCCCTCTTTGAAAATATTCCCCATTATGTTAGCTCTGAAACAATGTGTACAACTATGCTCCAGTGGAGGACATGTTAACAGAAATTCAATGTCAAACAATATCTGCTCTGTAATCTTTTGCTAAATGTAAAAAAGAGGTAATCAAAATGCAAGATTTTAATTCTTTAAGGAGTCATTGTGAATGTGGCAGAAGATGAAGAAAACTCAGGAAAATATTTGATAAGGAACTATAATAGAAGAATGTTTAACATAGTGACTTTTTCTTTAAGGATCACCCATGGAAAATGTGGCTTCTTTTGTTATAAATATCATGAAAACGGTGCATTAATGCTTTATGTTCATTCATTTCCTTTTTTTCCCTAAGTGTTTTCAAATATGGATTGATTATATACGGTGGAAGAATTGTTGGAAGCTAGAATTCGTAGTTTGAGATCCTGAAGTGAACTTGGGTGACTGATGGCGGCTTAAAAGTTGGGAACGCTATAGAGAAACTGCAGTGGGAACGGGTACTGCCTATAACCAGCTAGAGGAAATGTGACAGAAATTTTAAGAATCTAAGCCACCAATGTTATTGTGATGGAAGAAAGAGGGAAACATATTTTATATGTTATATGTATATGTTTATTTTTATGTGTAATATATAATCAGATTCAAATCCATTTAGGGTGATGTTAAAGGAGAAGACTTGAGTGAAGTTATAAGAAAGTTGTAGAAAGTTGAGCATATCTGAGTCTCTGAGATTAGAAAAATCTATGGTGGGTGTATCTGGCCCATGGATTGGGGTCATGGTAATTCAGCATATTCCTGAAATGAGAAATTGTGCGAAGTCCTAGGAATTACTGCAATGTATGCAAAGAGTCTTAGGGAAGAAAGCTAATTGATCATTTGATGAGAAAAAAATGATACCAATATGATGCTAATTCCCATGAGGCTTAAAGAAAATGGTACATAGGTAGGAAATGTTGATTGTTTTTTCCTCTATCACAAAATTGCCTTGCACATCAAAGGTACTCGGTGTTTTTTGTTTGTTTGGTTGGTTTGTTTGTTTGTTTTTCTAAGTGGATTTAGTCCTGGTTACTTAGTCCTTCCTTTTAGGTTCTTTCTTTACCACTCTGACTTTAGTTATGCAAACAAGTCTCAATGAAGAAAATTCTCAACTTTAGGCTTACAAAGAACCATGCCATTTATTTTTTCTAGTACTTTTACAGACAAGAGAACTAAAATCCATAGAGTTTAAATTACTTTCATTTTACAGTTTTGTTGTACTGGATAAGCAAGGGCTTGTATTAATCAAAGACTTCACGCGCTCTACATCCAAGGTGATCTCTGAGTAACGGTTTCCAGTAAAGAAGTCTAATGAATCACATGAGTTGACCCAGGAGTAGCCTCATGAAGGATTCATCAATGAGTTCCTGTGAGTATGAGAACAGAGGTCTGTCCCTAAATGAGAGGAAGGCTCTTTTGAGGGTTTGGATGGTGAGCATGAGATTTCTTTCTCACATTCATCTCAGAAAAAACTACACTGGCCACTGCATGAGAGCCAACACCAGTGACCTCCAGAAGGATCTGATGGAAACTGTTGGTCAGATCTGATTCTATCAGTTTCCTTGTTGAAGAGCAGGGACCCATAGATTCCCTCTGTGCACTGGGGAATATACTCTACAGTCCTAAAAGCACTAGGATTTTCTTCGTCTATTCAGAGTCATTAACTGAATTAGGCACTCTATTAAGTTATACTGTGTCTATGTTTATGACTAGGAAGTGAACTCTGGATTATGTCTCTAGCAGGAAAAGAACAATCAGCAAATTAATGTATTAGACTTCGATGAAGTCGTCTTTGGTAAAGGTTAATTATCACACTAATTCTATAAGGTCTGCTGCCATGAGGAGAGTACTTAACACATGAGCTTCTGTTCACATCTCCCAATTTTTTTCTCACCAGCAATGGAGACATACTGTCACGTGGTAAGGACAAATCTTTGTTAGAGAGAAATTGGGGCGTTGTTAAACATTAACAGGTCCTTTGATTATTGTCTTTTTTTTTTGGCTCTCTAATCTTTCTCCTGCAATTTTATGGATTATCTGTGGTGTGTGTGTGTGTGCATGTATGCACATATTAAATTACCAAGGCTCTGACAAGTTTTAAAGGTTCACCAGAGGGAGACCTGGGTGGCTCCGCTGGTTAGGCCTCTGCCTTCAGCTCAGGTCATGATCCCAGAGACCCGGGATTGAGTCCCGAGTTGGGGTCCCTGCTGGGCAGGGGAGGCTGCTTCTCCCTCTTCCTCTGCCCCTCCTCCTGCCGATGCTCTCACTCTCTCTCTCTTTCTCAAATAAATAGATAAAATCTTAAAAAAAAAAATAAAGTTTCACCAGAAGCACTTAGATATAGATATATGATAGATCTTTAATTTTTAAAAGGTAAAATTCAAGTAATTGTCATTCAAAAACAGAATGTGACTTGTCTGAAGAATTATCAGAATTTGCGAAGATAATCATTTGATGACGTAGGCATAAACTGAATTTCTCTGTGCTTTTGGTTAGCATTTTAAGTGAAGAATTTTAGAACTGAAAAAGCAGCTATTTCCAATGATCACAGTCCCAAAAATGGGATTCTGAGAAAATCTGAGAAATTCTTGTCCCAGTACATAAGGAGGAGAGTGGTGAATGATTCACTTCTTTGCTGTCCCATGCAGTTCCTCAGGTAGACTGTGTCTCCTGACCTTCATAAACTTGACAAAGAAAATTAGTGCAACAGGTCCAGGTAGGTTCTCTCCCAGTCTTCGATGAAAGCAACATAAGCCAGCAATCAAAGCTGCCTTTATAATTTGATGGTCACCACCGTTTACCCAAGTAAATGAAGCAATAGTTGAGGTTTAAAAAAACAAGAAACGAAAACCAGCCCACCCACTGCACTGAGGTAGGCCAGCAGCCCGGGCTCCAGGCAGGTAGGGTAGATTAATACCAGGCCACTCCTAGGAAGGGTTCGGCTCTTACTGTCAGAGGCTAATAATTAATGATCAAGTGTTAATGGAGATACTGGGCTGTTGATGTCATTAATTCAGCTCAGTGGAGCCAGTTCTGCCCAGGACCTGCCACAGCTGTCACTGCGTTTGCTTAATTATTCTAGTCCCTTCAGGCTCTTTTCCTTTCATTTTTTTTCCTTACCCTTTTCTCCCCCTACAACTATAGGACATTATGTTTTCACTGACGCAGAATTATGAAGAGTACCCTGCTCTCTGGGCACTGCCAGGCCCAAAGTACGTGAAAACCCAACGGCAACAAAGGAGACCATAACTTTTTACTTAGATGAAAAGATGGGCAGTGCTGAGGAAGGACCATCTTTCAACAGCCTGACCGGGCTGATATCATTTTGGGGTTCTTTAAGGATTTGGATGTCGCAAGTGAACTCTGCTGTGAGCTGTGTAAAATGCCAAAGTGCTCACCCTCTCCCACAATCAAACAAAGCGAATGTAGAAAAATCGGCACAAGAGTGTTGATAAAACATAATGCCATTCAGTCATCCATCCGGGAGGGAACCGGAAAGTTAGCTCTGCTGGGCAAATCGGGGCAAGGAAAACCTTGGTGCAGGACATGCCACTAGGATTATAATTCCGCTGTAGGAGTGTATGAATTTGCCTGCTGTGCTCTCAGAACCTTCTTGCATTTCTTTAGCTGCGTGTCTCTTCCAGCCATCATACGGCCTTAAGTTTAAGGAAAACCGTTCTCCATAAATACCATTTGGATCTTTCTGCCCTGGCTTGATCTAATAATCACCACGCTGTTTCCTGATTGGTATGGGGTGCTTATTTGGGTTTTAAAAGACCCTCACTTTTCAAAATGTGTAATTGAAAAAAACTAGTTCCCTGGCTTTTTGGTACACATTTTCTAGTTGTGATGAGTGTTATGATGTCAAAATCGGCCAGTGTGTCTTGTGCCTCAATGCTGGAATGCTGCTTGACTCCCTTCCAAACTGAAGCACTTAAAAAAATGTGAGGCACTACAACAATTTCAAATCTCTCTCTATGCTGCACATGGTGATTTAAAATAATTGAAGCTCTTCAAATTTTTATATCCCCTCGAATTTGGAAGTGATGGGTTCTGAGCATGTGCAGTACACAATGATTTAAAATTATTAGAGTCCCTCAAATTTATCGTGAGTGTTTCAGCTTGGGAATGATAGGGGAACCCGGACTTTGGCAGTTAAATGTGCTTTAAAATGATCATTACATTCAGATGTTAGGTGATCAGAATTCTGGACACTTGTGTACATTTTTAAACTTATTGTGGAAATGACTCATGTTTTAGATTCAAAAGATATTGTTAGCCTACCAGAAGAAGCATTTAAATAAACCACTTAAAATGCACCATAACACAATTTTACTTTCACTGTCAGAGTCCCCATTGATGACCTGAATATGATCATGATTGTAAAGCCAAATGCTCAAATTTGGCAAGAAAAAGAACTGTTCTGTTCTTTTCTAACCCATGCAGGACAAAGAAATGTATTCAAGTAAAAACACCTGATGCGCTGTGGAGTCTGCAGTCTATCCTTAAAAGTTAAACAGCTTTTGCTTTAAATAAGAGGCTTTTTCAACTAATGCGTAAATTATTGTTTCTGATACATGGTCAAAATTTCTTTTTATTTAAATAGTTTAAATAAACTGCTTTTATGAAAGATCACTTAAATATTCATATTATGACATCTCTGAGATGAAATATATGCATTCATTTTTAAGCCCTTTGTTTGGTTTGGATATTTGGATATTGAACCAAACGCAATGGTACATCATTATGAAATGTACAAGACGGAATACCCGGATGATTTACGTGGTCACTTGATGGTCATTAAACATTCCTCAGATCTTTGACCAGAGGATATTTTCTAAGCAGGAACATTTGAACTTTTGCGGAGTGCCCTGATGTTGAGATTCTAGGATGTGAGGTAGATTTATGGTTCAAAAGTTAATAATATTTAAGAAGAAATGCAGTCATTAAGAAGTCAGCTAAAATTCTGAACATGTTTTATTTGTACCTTTGAAAGCCACATAGACGCTCTCTTATTTGATTTAAATGAAAGTGACAAAGGTGGAATTCCAGCATATTTCTCAGTCACTTCCCTTCCTCAGTAAATGTTTTCATTTTGATAAAAATTAGGATAAGTTGATTATGGATTTGATTTTTTTTTAACTAAAACCTGGAGTTGGAATTTGAAATAGTCTGGCACATGAAAACTTTCTGATCTTATAAACTAGCTTTATGAAGCTTCGTATTTTTATTACAGCAGAAATTGAACAGGATTAAAAATAGAAAAATCTAATAATAGAAAATATGTTGTATTTGGGATTTCTGTAACCCTAGGGATTTAGGGCCCTGAACTATGTAAAGTCCTGCATTTGGTATAGTAGTCAACTTTTGCCCTCAAATTTATTATTAGTTTTTAAAGTTTGAAAAATTCTCTGTGTTTATGTATTTTTATTCCCCACTATTATGTTACTCTTTTGTGCTTAATTTTGACAGAAAAAAAGCTAAAAAAGTTTGTTCTTAGTTTGCTAAGAAAAAAGCTATGAAGGCCATTATTTGTATCTGTGCTAAATTAAGAATGTGTCAGTGGACTAGTGTTATGCTATTAAAGAATTGAATTAAGCCTTATTTAGGTCACAAGTAGAATGAACACAATTATATCAAGACAGTCTTTGTTGAGCATATAAGAATGCCTAGAAATTGCCTACTTCCAAAGCATGGTTATACCAAAATAAAGTTCTTGCTTTTAGCTACATCAGTTTGGGGGCCTTGGGAACTGGAAAGATTGTTTGGAAAGGCTAAAGTACTCTTTGTGCTTAAACTTTAAATCTTGCAGTAGCGTTAGCTCAGTAAGCTAATTTAAATAAACATCTGATATATATTGATACATCTTCTAAAATAAAGAATGCCAATATTTCATATTTTAGTATTGCCTACAGGGACAGCTGGTTTTGTTTCAAAAACAAAAAATATATTAGTTACCATTTGAAAAATAGCACAAAATATACCACTCTTGGCCTTGACAGATTCGTAAGGAGGTTTCTCAGGTTAAAACTCACTGCTCTTTTCAACTGTTGTGAATTTTCCGAGAAAGAGCAGTTTAAGTAAATCCTTTTCTGCCACATTCAAATAAATCCTAGGAGAAAAAGGGGATAATTAAAAAAATCAAACCATAAAGATTTGAAGAATGATATAAATTATGTTTTCACTCTGTAGGTATAAAAGGACTTTTAAGAAAAGTCTAAGAGAAATAATCAATAAATTTGACTTAATAAAAATGAAAACAGAAAAAGATACTTCTATTCATAAAAAATATCAAAATTGAAATACAAACAAGGAAAATTTCTATAGATATCACAGATGAGATATCTGTGACATGAAACATTTTATACAAATTTGTGAAAAAAATTTAAACTTTAGCAGATGTAAAGGAAAGGGTTAAAAAAACAGATACTGAATATAAATTATAAATGGTTAGCAATTTATGAAAATAAAGCTCAACAAAATTGATTACATTTAGTATACAAAATATAATAAATAGGTTGAAATTGATAAAATTACAAGATAAAATTTCCTAATTATGAACCTCAAACATTAAAAAAAAAAGTCATTCATTCAATACATGGTTTTGAGTGTCTCTCAGTGCTATAGCCAGTCTTAGGGATAAAGTTATGGACAAGGGGTCAACAGTCCATAGCCTGGAAAGGCTTGCAATCTTGAGTGAATTCCAGAAGGCTAACAGGCAAACATGCGGTGGTGTGATAGTCATGGTGCTGTCTGAAGAGCAGAGCCCTGGGGTATCACCTCATCTAGATTTGGGGAATCCAGGAAAGCCTTTCTAGGGAGCAAGACTCAGGCCTGAAAATTTAGCATCATTCTTGTCTCTCTGCTTTTCCTCACAATCCTCATCCAAATCCTTCAGCAAATCTCGTTTCTCCTTCAGTATATACAAAGGATCCAACCACTTCTTGCCCTCCCTTTCTATCACTCTGGACCAGATGGCCCTCACCCCTTCCTAGAGTTTTGTAATTGCTCCCCAGTTGCTCACCCTGCTTCCACACTTCCACTGAATGTTCGTCATAACCTCAATGAACTTGCAGAATTTTACATCCCCTTCAGAAGACCCAAAGCCTTTCATGACTTTCCAGCCCTACAGCATCTGTCCCGGAGCCTGTCTGACCGTAACTCCTCCATGTTATCCTTCGCTGCCTGAACCTCTGCCCTTCCATCCTTCTCCTCCCTCAACACCCTAAGTGTTCCATCACCTCATAAGCTTTGCACTTGCTAGCACCCTGGACTAGAAATGGTTTTCCCTCAAATATATGTAGGGCACTGCTTTCTTATTTCACTCAGGTTTCTGCCCAGAAATCCTATTATCAGAATTGTTCCTTGACATACTATATAAGATGGCAGTCTTTCTCTTGTTTATGTCTCTACCTTCTCTTCATATTATTTATCAACTCTTGATTTATTTATGGGTTTATTATCTGTTTCCTTCCACCAGAATGTAAGGTTATTGAAGTCAGGAACAACATTAGTCAAGGCTCAACAAAAGAAGAGAGCAAGCAGGAGATTATCTGTCTCTGTCTGTCTATCACAAGGAATGAATCAGGTGATCATGGTAGCTGGCTAAGAAAGTTCAAAATTCATAGTGCAGGTCTTCAGGAAGGGAAAATTGTGGTCAGTATGAAACACTGGCACAGGTCTAAATTGCTGCCATAGGCATAATTTCTCCCCCCCCGCCTATGTTGACAAATATATAATTGACACATAAAAATTGTGACATTTAATATGCACAGCATGATGATTTGCTACACCTATATTATGAAATGAAGACCATGATCAAATTAATTAACACATCCATCACCTTAGGTAGTTCCTTCCTTCCTTCGTTCCTTCTTTCCTTCCTTCCTCCCTCCCCCTCCCTCCCTCCCTCCCTCTTGTGGTGTGAACACTGAATATTTATTTTCTTAGCAAATTTCAAGTATACAATGCAGTATTATTAATTATAATCACCACTCTGTATGTTAGGTCCCTAGAAGTTATTCATGTTATAACTGAAAGTTTATATCCTTTGACCAACATCTCCTTATTTTCCCTACCTCCAAGCCCTGGCAATCACTATTCTAATCTCTACTTCTAACACCTTGACTTTTTTAGATTGCACATATAAGTGAGATCATACGGCATTTAACTTTGTGTGTCTGGCTTATTTCACTTAGCATAATGTCCTCCTGGTTGATCCATGTGGTTATAAATGGCAGGGCAAAGGACCTGAGTAGATATTTTTTTAAAGATGATACAAATGGCCAAAAAGTATGTGAAAAGCTGCTCAAGAGCACTAATCATCAGAGAAATGGTAATGAAAACCACAATGGAATATCGCTTTACACCTAATAGGAGGACTACTATCAAACAGACAGCAGATAATGAGTATTGTGGGATGTAGGAAAGGGAACCCTGGTATGCTGTTGGTGGGAATGTAAGTTGGTACAGTCACTCTTATAGAAAACAGTATTTATCAAAAAAATAAAAATAGAACTACCATATGATTCAGCAATACAGCTTCTGGGTATAAAACACAACTGATGGGAGGGAGGGATTGGAACAACTTTGCTATGAGAATTTTAAAATAAATTTTAAAATATTTTATTTATTTGAGAGAGAGAGAGAGATCAAGCACAAGTGGAGGGGAGGGGCAGAGGGAGAAAGAGAAGCAGACACCCTGCTGAGCGGGGAGCCCAATGCAAAGTTCAATCCCAGGACCCCACGATCATGACCTGAGCTGAAGGTAGACACTTAACTGACTGAGCCACCCAGGTGCCCATGTTGCTGTAAGATTTTTATTCTAAGTGTGAATGGTATAGTTTACTTAAAGATAGATTGTGTCCTACGACCCAGCTATTATACTACTAGATGTTTACCCAAAGGGTACAAAAATATTGATTCAAGGGGGCACATGCACCCTGAGGTTTATAGCAGCATATCAATAGCCAAATTATGGAAAGAGCCCAAATATCCATCAACTGATGAGTGGATGAAGATGTGGCATATATACACAATGGAATATTACTCAGCTATCAAAAAGAATGAGATCTTGCCATTTGCAATGACATGGATAGAGCTAGAGCGTATTTTAAGTGAAATAAGTCAGTCAGAGAAAGACAAATGCCATACGATTTCACTTGCATGTGGAATTTAAGAAACAAAACCGATGAACATAGAAGAAGGGAAAAAAAGAGAGGGAAGCAAACCATAAGAGACTCTTAACTGTAGAGAACAAACGGAGGGTTGCTGGAGGGAAGGTTGGCAATGGGTGGGCTAAGTGGGTGATGGATATTAAGGAGAGCACTTGTGTTGAGCGCTGAGTATTATATATAAGTGATGAATCACTAAATTCTACTCCTGAAACTAATATTACACTACATATTAACTAACTAGAATTTAAACAAAATTTGAAAAAATCAAAAATAAAATAAAAAAAGATAGATTGTGACCAGTTAAAAATGTAGATTGTAAATCTTATCGCCACCCCTAAAAAAAGGCACAACTAATAATCCAATAGTGAAGATGAAATGAAATTATAAAAAATAATAGGCTAATCCAAGGAAAGCAAGGAAAGAAAGTACAATTTAAATAAACAATACATCTAACAAGATAGATTTTAAACTGATCAGACCAATAATTGTATTAAACAAATCATCTAGATTCTACATTTAAAAGATGTATTGATAAAACAGCAAGACTCAATGATCTGTTATTTATAAGAAACTCATTTTAAATAAAAGACAAATAGTTTAAAAGTTAAAGGACTGAAAAAGATATACAATGTAAATCCTAATCAAGTGAAAGTTATATTAAAGTCAAATAAAATATGTTTCAAAGCAAGGGATAAAAACAGACACTACATAATGATAAAAGTTTCAATTCATTAAAAAGACACCAAAATTCTAAATAATTTACCTTATAATACAGCTTCCAAATACATGAAGCAAAAAATGATAGGCTTAGAAAGAGCAATAGACCAATCCTCAATTCATGGAATATGCCAACACTCTTCCCTCAGTAACTGATAGAAAAAGCAAATAGGAAATCACTAAGGAGTTAGAAGACATAAACACTATCATACATTTTTGAACATAGCACCCAAGAACAGCAGATCATGTAGTTTTTACAAGTGCATATGTAGACCATATTCTGAGACATAAAACAAACCTAAATTCATTTAAAAGAATTGAAATTACACGAAGTAGCTTCTCTGAACATAGTGGAATTAAACTGTAAATCAGTAACAGAATTATATATAGAAAAATCTCCCAATACTTGCAAATAAATACTATCCTCCTGAATAACTCAGGTGTCAAAGAGGAAGCCATGAAGGAAATTAGAAAATACTTTAAATTGAATGAAAACAGAAAATATCAAGATTTATGGGACAGAGCCAAAGCAGTGATTAGAGGGGAATTTATAGCATTAAATGCTTGAATTAGAAACCAAGAACAATTTCAAAACCATAATGTAATCTTCACCTAAGGAAAGGAGTAAGAGAAGAGCGAATCAGACCCAAACTAAAAAGAAGAAAGAAAATAATGAAAATAAGAATAGGAAAACAAAAGAGAAAGCCAAAAGCCTAAAAGCTGATTTTCTGAAAAGGTCAAATAATGTTATAAACCTCTAGACAAACTGATCAGGAAATAAAGAGAAAAGACACAATTTACCAATGTTAGGAATGAAAGGACATCACTACAGAAAATTCAGATTTTAAGGGAACAGTAAGGAAATATAATGAATAACTTTATGTCAAAAATTTGGTAAATGAAATGGACAAATGTCTTCAAAAACATAAGCTGTCATTGTTTACTCAAAAAGAGATAGATGAACCTAGTGTGTACCTATTAAAAAAATTAAATGTTAAAAACTGTCCAAAACAAAAGTTCTAATTCTTAATGGTTTCTTGGTGAATGCCACCACACATATTAGGAGGGAATAATTCTACCCCAAATTTTCCAGAAAATAGGAAGAAAACTTCCCAACTTATTTTATGAAGCCAGCATTACCCTGACACTAATAACTGAAAAAGACATAAGGAGAAAACACAACTACAGAATATATCCTTTATGAACATAGGCACAGAAGTTCTTCACAAAACTTGGAAATTAAATTCACCTGTATATTGAAAAGATAATACATTGTGACCTGATGGGAAGCAAATTTATTTCAACATTTGAAAATCAATGTAATTTATTATATTGAAAGACTGAAAAACAGAAACTGTAGCTCTTCTCAATAGATACAGAAAAAGTATTTGATTAAATTTGACGTTCACTCCTGATAAAACTCTTAGAGATTTAGGAATATGAGAAAACATCTCCA
Source organism: Ursus maritimus (assembly GCF_017311325.1). Taxonomy (NCBI): domain Eukaryota; kingdom Metazoa; phylum Chordata; class Mammalia; order Carnivora; family Ursidae; genus Ursus; species Ursus maritimus. Next base: position 82,413,109 of record NW_024423343.1, on the reverse strand, counting down.
ATCTCTTACAGGGCCCCTATAAAAATTTGCAGTTAATATAATACTTAATGGTGAAAGACTGTATTTTCTACCCTACCTTCTGGAACAAGTTAGGATATCCTTTCTCATCACTCCTGTACAAAATGATACTGGAGTTCCTAGCCAGTGCAATTTTATGGTAAGAAATATAAGGCATATAGATTAAGCAAGAAGAAATAAAAGTATTTCTATTTAAAGACATATTGTCCACATAGAAAGCCCCAAATAATCTACAAGAAATGTACAAGAACTAATATGTGAGTTTAGCAAGGTCTCAGGATAAAAGACTCTGCTGCATTTCTATATGGAAGCAAGGAAAAGTTAAAAATCGAAATCGACTGCTAGGTACTTACTCAAAAGATACAAAAACATAGATTTGAAGGGGTACATATACCCCGATGTTTATAGCAGCATTATCAACAATAGCTAAACTATGGAGAGAGCTCGAATGTCCATCTACTGGTGAATGGATAAAGAAGATGTGGAATATATATATAATGGAATAGTACTTAGCCCTCAGAAAGGATGAATACTTAACATTTATATCGATGTGGATGGACTGGCAGGTATTACGCTAAGTGAAATAAGTCAGAGAAAGACAAATACCGTAAGATTTCACTCATATGTGGAACTTAAGAAAGAAAACAGATGAACATATGGGAAGGGTGAAAGAAAAAAGGAGAAAGGGAAACAAGCCATAAGTGACTCTTAATGACAGAGAACAAACTGAGTGTTGATGGAGGGAAGTGAGTGGGGGATGGGCTAGATGGCTGATGGGTTTTAAAAGAGGGTGCTTGTTGTGATGAGCACTGGGTATTGTATGTAAGTGATTTATCACTGGATTCTACACCAGAAACCAACATTGCACCATATGTTAACGAACAAAACTAAAATTAAAAAAATTAAATTGAAAAAAAAGCAGTACTATTTACAATAACACTGACAAACATGAAATATTCATGGATAAAACTGAAAGATGTTTGCATTATTTGCACACTGGAAATTGGGTCCTGGGATTGAGCCGTGCATCAGGCTCCCTGCTCAGTGGGGAGTCTGCTTCTCCCTCTGCCCCTCCCCCTGGTCATGTTCTCTCTCTTTCTCTCTCTCTCTCATGTGTGCGTGCTTCCTCTCTCTCAAATAAATAAAATCTTTAAAAAACACTTCTTTTGTTCAAAAATGATGTTAAAACATGAAAAGACCAAGTAGTCACCAGAGACAAACAGGTATTTGCAGAACACATATTTGGTAACGCACTGGTATTCAGAACGATTGTTTAAGGAACTTTCACAACTCAACGATAAGAAAATCAACCAAATAAGAAACAAGCAGACGATTTGAACAATTCACCAAAGAGGTACAAATGGCAAGTAAACATATGAATAAATGTTCAACATCATTAGTCAACAGGGAAATGCAAGATAAAGCCACAGTGAGCTATCAATACATACCTATTAAAAAAGGTAAAAGTTAAAGAGATAATAAGGTGGAGCAACTGGACCCATCACACATTGCTGGTGGAATTGCAAAATGGTACAGTTACTTTGGAAAACAGTTGTTAATTTTCCCTCTAAAATTAAACATATACTTGTTATTTGACTTAAAAATCCCACTCAAGGTATTTCTGCAGGAGAAAAGGAAACATGTCCACATGTCTCCACAAAGCTTTATGTGAATATAGTAGCTTTATTCCTACTCTCCCAAACTGTAAAGAACCTAGATGTCCACCAATTGCTGCAAGCAAAAACTGTGATACATGCAGACACTGAAATAATACAAAGCAAAAAAGGAGCAAACTACCGATTAATGCAACACCACGGATGAATCTCAAAAGCATTATGTCAAGTGAAGAAAGCCAGATACAAAAGCAAGTTACTGTATTATCCCATTTCCATCATATTCAGAAGAGGGAATACTACTGGGTCAGATAATAGAGCAGAGGATGCCGAAGGTTGGGAAGGTGGAGAGACTGACTATATGGGGGGCAGAAGGGAGTTTATGGGGTGACGGAAACATTCTGTATTTTGATTCTATTGATGGTTTGATAACTGTAACTCATTAAAGTAGAAACCTGATGTTAAAAATACAATTAAAAATTACTTGAAACTGGGGCATCTGGATGGCTCAGTTGATTAAGTGTCTGACTCTTGGTTTCAGCTCAGGTCATGATCTTAGGGTCATGAGATTGTGCCCCGAGCTGGGTGTGCTCAGAGCGGTGCCTGCTTGAGATTCTCTCTCTCTCTCCCTCTCCCTCTGCCCCTCCCCACCCTGTGCTCTCTCTCTCTCAAATACATAAATAAATAAAACTTGTAAAAAAAATGACATGAAACTAAGTAGTTGAAGGCATTGTCCCAATACAGTATCATCTCTTCTCTTTCCTCTGTTCTCTGAAATCCAGGTTGTAATGAACCACCGGTTTTATAAGAGGCAACTTTATTATCTCTTTGGGATAGAGGTGTTGAATAAAGCTCAGTCAAGATACTCTCTTTCTGAGAGAATGGTTTTGAAGTTGGTGTCTAGAATTCAAATTATTTAAGATGAGAAATTTACTTGTGCTGGGAAGGGTGAATAAGGCAAAGTTTTATAGCAAATGAACCAATTTAATAATTCTGAACTCCAGACCTGGGTGCTGTAGTACATAGGGAAATCACGTTTTTCATTTAAATTTTTGAAGGACAATGGCATTGATTTCTGGAATACTAACAGACCAAGAGGGGTATGTATGCGCATTTCGGGTAAAAGTTAATGTCTGTACTCTGAGCTGTTGAAAGATTGTCACACCCACGAAGTTCGAAACAAGGTCTCTCCAACAGCAAAAAGGAATTCGAACCTGGCTTTTCTAGTATGTTAGGATCTTTATAAGATGAAAATAAAGAGTTCAGCTACAGCAAAAAGTATTGGTATTTATTATTTTTATCTTTATAAAAAATGCTTAAAACACTCAGCAAGAATACCTGGAGTTCTTGAAGTAAAAACTAATCAATATTAGAAATTTCATTTTTTTCATTTGTCAGTGTCCACATGTACCTGGAATTGCATCTGTTTGGTTCATCCTGCCAAGTTCTCACTTACTTAGCAGCCATTGCTTTGAAAAAGAATCATAGCAAGAAGCAGAATAGAAAATAACTTCTATTTTTTACAAGTGATGATTTAAATTATTCATCAAATGGGACCCCATGATCCAGTTCTTTCCACTGAAAGATATGCATTAGGGTCAGTGAGAGGATCATTAAAGACATTCTTGGTCATGGTGGAAGTGACAAACATTCGACATTTTTAAATTCTGTGGTTTCTTAATAACAACAGCTACTATTTATTTCCAGGTGTTTTATATTCATTTCCTCACTTTTTATAACTTTGCATGGTAGCATTTCTATGCCTATTTTACAGATCAGGAAACTAAGGTTTTGAAGGGATCATGTGACCTAATTATGGTCATAGAGTTAATAAATAATGAAGTGAAGATTTAAACTCAGTCCATGCTTTTCCCATTTTACTAGGTGAAGATCTCTCTTTATTAGTTGACTCTAGGTGATGTTTCTTGCTCTGTTGGCTTTGGCGACTGCCAGCAGACCCTCCTACTTCCTAATCACCTTATGCTTATAATTCTGCAATAATATCCTAGCTCATTTTCCTTCCTCAAGTGTCTCTTCAATCCATTCGACATACTTGTACCTTGACACTAATAATTCTGAGACATCCATTCCATCATGGCATTACTGAACACAAAACCTGTGATCATTCTCCTACTGCATGATGTCTTAGCTTTTTTGCTTAGCTTTAAAGACCTTCTGACTTTTTATTCACCCTTCTATTTCAGTTTCCTCGAAAGCATTCCTCATCCTGGTGAAGTTAATCTCTCTGTCATCAGAATACTGTTTCTTGTGCTTTGATTCTTGTTTTTCACTCTCTGCCCTGTATCTTACCTTCTTTTTTGTCTTTCTGCCTCCCCCAACCCTATCTATCTCTCAGTGCCTATTTTAAGTCTCATTTCTTCCAGGACCTTTGCCTTCTCCCACTTAAAGCTCTCTTCTGCATAAACTCTGAATGCATTTGGCATTTGTTTTGGGAATGGACACTTAGTTGTTTCAACAGATTTTGATTCTGTTAAATTAGGTAAAATGCCACATTTCTGAGGGTTGTCACAAAACAGTCACTATTGCAGATGTATTTTCTGACCTACAAAGTCTTTCATTGGGGGATAGAAAATTTGATATCCAAGTGTACCTTAAGCGATGGATTCTTGGTCATAGGTCCCAGGAAGCTGTATTTTCTTAGGTTACTTTTTTTAAAACTAGTTTTTGTTTAGTAAACCCCTTGGACCCTATACTTAAGAAAACAGTGCCTAGAGTAACCAGCATTTTTTTTAAAAAGATTTTTAAAATTTATTTATGTGACAGAGAGACAGCCAGCGAGAGAGGGAACACAGCAGGGGGAGTGGGAGAGGAAGAAGCAGGAGCCCAGCGGAGGAGCCCGATGTGGGACTCGATGCCGGAACGCCAGTATCACGCCCTGAGCCAAAGGCAGATGCTTAACCGCTGTGCCACCCAGGTGCCCCACAGAGTAACTAGCATTTTGTAGAATATGACTGACACAGAAGTAGGCAAGAGTGTGACCTTTTGTTTTTGTATCACTGCCTTTAAATTGCTCAAACCCAATGATTATAGGTTATCCTAGCAAGATAGGTACACTTAAAATCATTTAGACCTTTAGAGAAAGAATGTTATTTTGATTAAAAATCCCACGTTCAAGTTCTTTCTCTCATGCTGCTTATTTGTAAGAGCAAGTCAACTCAGGAGAAAAATTGTATCATTCTATGACCTTGTTTTTGCTATGATCCTCTCCGGCCATCTCTTGTTTTCCCAGGATTTCCCGTACTTAAGGACACTAGGGATGTGGTCCATGGTTGGCTCCAGGGTTCTTTCTTGAAGGAGGGTAATGCTGACACTAGATCTGAAGAATGTGTACCCACCAGGCTCTAGTAATAAAAAGTTTATTAATCCAAAAGGAAGATGTGCCAACACGCCTACATTTTAAGCTCATTAAACATCTCCAGTTATTTTACAAACGGCTTGTTTTCAATAAAATCCCAAATGCTTTCTATCCCAAGTATTTCCCGCCCTTAATTATTTTTAAATGATGTCAAGGAAATTTCATCCATATGTACTTGCTTTCAGTATATTTATTGCATTAACTGTTGTTTGTAAAGATTGATATAATATTGTCCCCTTTCAAAAGCAGGGTCCCAGATATGCTTTTAAAATGTGTTTCTCCAGTTATTTGGGGAGTTAATTTTTTTCAAGCAATCTTGCTTGTAACTTACGGTTTGGGTTATAGTCAAAACTAGCACTTCTGAATCAGCTTTGAATTTCTTCTTCATTCGTTTATGTCACTTCCCTGTGGAGAGGCATGCAGTATGCAACCAGAAACATTGTCGGATTAGGAATAGCTTTAAGTAACCCACCCCTGACTATTTTACTCTCCACTCAAAAGTTACAAAGTCATTTGTAACTGAAATAAGCATTGATCTTTACATACCCCTTACTGTTGAATACTTTGTTTCTCTGTATTTCATTGTCTTGGAAAGCCCTCTGCTCTGCTAGGCAAATATACCACATAGAATACACCAGAATCTCACAAATCAATGATAAATAATTTAAAGTTGTCACTCTGGACTTAGGACTTGAAAATATTTTTATATTTAAACTGTTACACTATAGCTATTATGTCATTATTTTGTGCAATGCAAAAAAGGAGAGGCTCTTGCTATGAAACACATTTATTTTAAATTATAATTTTATTTTAATATACTAAAGGAGAAAAAGTTACATGGTTTATGTACCTGCTACATAAGGCTTAATTATTTGCTTAAATCATTCTAAGTGAATAAAATCGTCTTATCTCTTTTATCTTCTAGAAATTATTGAAAATGCATTTTTCTTTTGACATGCATGCTAACATAGGGAAGGGCTGAAAGATACGCCTAGTGGTTCTTACATTTCAAGGTGGTAAAACTTGTCATACTTGGTCAGAACTTAAGCTCTAAACTACCCAGAAGACGAGGCAGAACTGACTAATGGCCTGTACAGAAACCTGCTGTTTAAAACTTTTCCAAGGCAGAAAGAGTCCCAAACCATTTTGCCGTGGATGCAAGAGTGGCCTAGTGACCTGCTATTAAGAGAAATTAGAGAATGTCTATTGACGCTAAATATGATGGTTTGTCACTAAAGGTGTATCTGATTTTTAACCTGCAGATAGATTTCTGTCTGCTCTGAGGAAGAGCTGTGCATAAAGATTTTTCTTGGGCCCCGGACTGCTAATTTTCAACATATGTTCTAAATATTTATACATCGACTATAATAGCCCTGGTGGAATCCTTATAATCTACCAGGTAAACAATATTGCTTAAAATATCCAATTTGTATTTTACAGGCAGATTCTTATAGCACCAAATACAGTAAGTATAGTCAGTTGGCTCAATAATATGTTTTAAAGTACCTTGAAGAGTATTTGCATAATCTGCATTTCAAAAAGCCCACAGTTAAGTATTTACACATCTTTAGAACCTTTGTAGTCAATTCTGCCATCTCCTTTACACTTCTATGAGGAATTTCTTCCATTAAAAAAAAAAACTGTTTTAAAAGGAAATTAACAACTTTCAATAATACTCTTAGAGAAAATCTCCAAAGCCAGCAAACTCAGAGTGAAGGCTAACACTTAATTCCTCACTTTTTCTGCTTATTGCTGCGTGTTGGAGTGCTCTCAGATCAGTATGGTATGAGCCATATGTGCTGCAATAACAAGGTAGGACGAACCAGTTGCCATGGGTTGGAGTGTCAGTGTGCACCCCCCCCCCCCAAACTCCTCCTCCTCTCAGGTTCCCTGTGATGCAGAAGAAAAGCACATTGGAGGTGCATACTGGTTGTACTTTTCGGTGCATTACAATCCCTGTTGCCTCGGTCATAGTATCAGATGACTTAAAATATCTATCTAGAAGATGAAATAAAGCTCAGTCATCTGGGGAGTTAGCATGTGACTGCATTACCTGGTGAAACATGTTCAGCTGAATTATTAATTTTCTGTCTTGTTAAGTACTGGATTCATGGCTCGAAGTGCAAATGCATGCAATGTAAAAATATGCTGGAAAACAGTTGTAAAACCATCATTAGGTCTCAGTATTGCATGACTTCTTGTGAGACAGAGTGACACGTTTCTTAAAACAGGATCAGCTGTCATTTTCACAGGTTTATCCAAATAGTTGATATTGTAAATTAAATATTCTAAAAATTTAAATGACAGAAGCTTCATATAAAATAATTTATCACCAACAAAGGCTGGGAACACTGGGGAAAACTGTACCTATGTTGGAAAAATTTTAAAACATCATCCTGGACTGTTGGTCAAAGTTGGGGAACCTTTTCTGACACTCAGAGTTTAGCATTCTCTGACGTTAGAGTTTATTTTATATGGAGAAGTCATGGCTTTGGTTTATCAGTACTCATTCTGCTTCACCATAGGGTAGCAATGTCATTGCAGGTGATCAGAGGCCTATGAAGGTGTGTGTACAAGAAAAGAATAATTGTTATTAATGATTTTTAATTTCTTCAGTACATTTTATATTATCACAGTGTGTTTAACTGTTACCTCTTTACTTTAGGAATCACAAATATGAAACCATTTATCAGAGATGTAAAAGAGAGTCAAGTGAATAATAAATCCACCCTTTATTTCTAGATAGACCTATTATTAAAGTTTGTTCAGTCCTAGCTTCGACACCAGGAATAGAGTTTCTACTTTAGTGTTATAAAAAGTTAAACATTTTCTTTACCTTAAGCAAGAATTTCACCAGGTTTTTAGAGAGAACACTATAGTAAGAAAAGATTCAAGTCAACTCACTACTTAACTTTCTGGACACATTACATTCTTAGTAAGTGCTTTTGCAGTACTGAAAGACAGAGTTCCACTTGCTGATGATGAACAACAGAGCACTGAAGTTATTGGAAATGTTTGTGAATAAGCTCCTTTTTAAAGGTCAGCACTTGCCCCCTAGGGCACTAAATATATAAAGTTCGGCATTATTGGATTGATACAGGAGTTAGAAATACTCTTCTACCTCACAGATAAAAATAGTAAAAAAACATAGTTGAGAGGGTCATCAAATTTTAATGATAGTAGTTCAATAAATCGCCTTTAGCTCTCTGAATTTCAGTGTCGTTATAAAAAGGGGACAGGAATATTTACTTCGAGAATTATGATGAGGATTCCACTGGTACTTTGTCCACCTGTTCATTGAGGATTAACTAACATCACGTGATCATCAGCATTATCATCGTCACCATCTTCCCTTTAATCACCAACAACATTAGCTTCATCCTGAACGTCAGGTTCTCTGGTCACTTCAGCTAGTTGTTCTTTGGCTGATCAATATTTGCAGGGAGTATCTATCCTTGTTGAATAAGAGTTTCCAGAATAATCATTCATTCATTCGTTCATTCTACAAATATTGATTCATTGATTTATTCATTCTATTCATGTTGACCTACAATATGCTGGAGGAGGGAATACCAGACCCTTTCCAACCTCATGGGACAGATAACTTTCATATTATACCTGTGACAGGTGCCACAAGGGAGAGGTATAGGGTTATTGTTATAAGAGCATATCATGGGCAATTTGGCCTAGTCAGGGTGGTCACGGACAGCTTCAAGGAAGTGACATTGAAGCTGGGATCTATAGGGAGAATTGACTGAGGCAAGAGGAAAAGAGTGTTCAGCAGAGAGGACATGATATGAGGCAAGAGGAAAGGTAGTATGTTATGGGAACTGAAAAAAAGGTAGGTGTGCCAGAAGCAGACAAGGTGGGAGAGGAAATGTAGAAGATATGCTAATGATGTATGTAGCCACGAAACCACTAAGAGTTTTGGTCTTTAAGAGCAATTGGAAACTATTGAGGTGTTTTATGCACCAAATGACATAATCAAATTTATTTATTTATTTATTTCAGTTACTCTGGCTTTAGTGCAGCTTTAATTTGAAAAGGGCCAGGGTAGGAGTAGAAAGCTATATGAGACAATTTTAATGGTCCAGATAAGATATAATGATAGCATGAATGAGGCTAGGGTCATCAGAGATGGATAAACTGGATGAATTCAATAAAACATTAGAGGGAAATTTTATAGTGGTTGCAGTTGGATTGGCTATATGGGGAAGAATTGTTGGAGAACTGCTAAAAGTGGTACCAGGTTTTTGGCTTGCACAACTGGATCATTGTTGATACCATCGAAAAACATTAGAAGAAAACCATATTTAGAATAAAGAACTATGAGATCAGTTCTGAATCATGTAAGTGTGTGGTTCTGGAAGAGAGCTGAGCAAACATGTTAAGGTGGTTGGTGACCTGAAGTGTGAGATCCAGACTGAAGAATTAAGTTCGTGAATTATCTTCATCAAAACTGCATGAGTTTCAAAAATATTGTGTAGGAAGAGAGTGTGTAGTGAAAAGAAACGGTGACTCAATGCCAACACTCATATCCAGGGAGAAGATAAATGTCTGAAGAGAAGAATGCCTAGAGTGGAAGGGAAAACAGGATGATATTTATGGAAGACAAGGGAAGTGACTGTTTCAAGAAGTGACTAGTAAAGAGTGGGCTGTGTTTTTTTGGAGGTCAAGTAAGACAAGCACTAAAAATACATCCTTTAGATTTATCGATTTTATTTATGTTAATTATATCTTTATTATTAGTAATGTTAGTGGAAACTAGTGTATGTGTGTTTATGTTAGGGGGAGGAAGCTGCAAAAGACAAGAGGGGCTGGGTTAATGGATGAGGGAGAGATGAGAAAAAAAAACCCTATTTTATACAGTTGTTTAGAGAAATTTGGGGCTTCTTTCAAAGTGTTCATGGTTTTGTTTCTTTACTATTAAGATTTTTTAAAAATCTCAGAGGTGGGATTTGATTAATTCAATAGTTTTTTCTTTCTTTCTTCTTCTTCTCTTAGGAGATTCCTGTAGTAAAGACCATGGTGATAACTTGTCAGGCTTCAACTTTTTTCTTTTTTTTAAATTTAAATCATCTCTGATAATACACATGTCTCTAGGATTGTCATTGGACCATTATGTGAAGACTAAATTTTTTATTATTTCCTATTTGTAGCCAATCTCAATTTGTGATTAGATCAACTATATTGTAGCATAATTAGCTATTTCATTTATAATCTATCTGGTTGCTTTTATAATAGAGATGTAACTTCTGTGTCCTGGTGACTCATAGTACGAGCACAGAAGTCACAGGAAGAAACTCAGGCTGATCATTTGGAATTGGTCAAATCGACTGTTTTTATTGGGCACTTACTTTTAGGTACACCTAGTAGACTTTTCTTACACTTTGATGTATTTTTTTAATAGTATATTTTGAAGTCACTTGAAATAAATGACAAATGTTTCTTAAAACTTCTGTAAATTATCTTTTTTTTTCTTCAAATTTTGGGTTTTATAAAATTGAACTTCTTATATATTCCGGTTCATGAAGCATTTCCCCTTTACATGGAATCATTACTTCTCAAGAGAAAATTGACTTAAAAATAGATTTCTTCCGTGACTACATGAAAACTTAGTTGACATAAACAATTCAGGTTCTTGTTTAAAAGTAATTCTCTCTCTGCTTCTGGGTCTACCAGGCCTACCCGGTGAATAAAAATGCAACAACTACCGGGATTTGTAGCTGCTCAAAACTTCTGTGATGCCCAGAGCAGCATAATGGTGGAATTGCAGTTTCTCTCAAGAGGAGAACCCCTTTTTGGATGGGTTCTCCAGCTCCTTCCGTCCCTGCCAGTGCAGAGATAGGATGTTACAGTCTCTAGCACTGTTAAATCAGCAGGGATATCTGTAGCTAATGGTTATGTCTTTCTACTCCGCAGTTCGACTAAATGAATGGGCCATACTGTCAGTTCTAATGACTTTGGAAAAGAGAGACAGGCTCCTGGTCCCCTCACAAAGCATTATATGTTCGATCCCACCATGTGAAACAAATATCTTGATCCCTGCTTCAAACCATGGCAGTACATGCCTGCAGAATTCCAGCGAGAGACCAAAGTGTCCCACATATTGTGGCAAATTTCCCATGATGTCCTGCAAATTGCGACAGAGTTCATGGGAAAAGCAGGAGGAAATTATTTTCCTGCATAGGGATAGCTCATGTGGGAAGGCTACTCCATAGGTTCCCCCAAGAATGGAGAAATGCATCTGGTACATTTTTGAAGCACATCATGGAACGGTTATTTTGTATCTCAGTTTTACACTTTGGGGAAGTATTTGGAATGAATGAATTTCTAATAGATGGCTCTAGACTGTGTGTTTATACATTGCACCTTTTTGCTATTAAGGAAGTTGCTTCCCAAAAGAATGGTCATAGCCTCAGCCACACTTGGCATATGGGTATTTCTCCAAACTGTAGATTCTTAAAGCAATTAGCATTGACATCACAAGTGGATGGCAAGCTAGTCCTAAATGCATCAGCTTTTAAAAGGGCGTTCCCCAACAACTTAATTGGTGAAAGTATTAGTATAAATTAAAACATGTGGGGAGACAGTATGTTTACACTTTCTTCTAGGCAATAGGAGAATACAATGTAGTGAATAAATGAATTTTCTATTGTCCACTGTTACTATCCTATTTGTTTCTTCTGTACAAGATGGAAATTAGGTTTCTAACAGCAGTTTTATTCCTATGACTCTACAGAAACTTTGTCATTCCCCAAGTAGGATGAATTTGATAAGTAGCCATTTATCCTTTTTGTGCTTGTTCCTTCTGAACAAGGGCAACTGCTCTCTACTGAACACTTTTACCCTCCCAAGCTGTGTTTGACATAATTACCGCACTGGAGCTAAGATTCATAATCTGATTGCCAATGTCAACGGAAATGAAGGCTTTCATGAAAAACAAAACCTGTTAAGTATACTCAAGGCTCAGCATCAATCCCACTCATGAGTAATTAAAATACCAATTTATGATCCATTTGTCTTTTACTGGTAAATCTGGAAATCCTATGGATTTTTTTTCTTCAGACATAGATGCTTGAAGGAGAATAAATTCTAAGGACAGTTACACAGACTCAAGTTTTGGATTAAGATTTAATTCTACAAATAGCATTTTGAAGTACTTGATATGTGTGAGAGAAGACTAAAACAAACTATTTTTTTTCATATTTAAGATTTCCTTAGCCCTAAGTAAGAAAAGAAGGAATTTAATAAAGTGGTGGAATTCTCTGTTGATTCGTTTTTTGTTTTTTGCTTGAATCTGGAGATTTGGTTCGGAGTTGATCTTAAAGAAGGGGAAAAGCTACAATGTTTGTGCACTTCTTATGTCCTGGGCTCTGTGTTAGTAGTTTTATTTGTTTATTTTTAATGCACCAACCCGATGAAGTAGGTATTGTTACTTTCATTTAAAGATGAGGCTCAGACACACGGAATAACTTGCCTAAGGCTACATGATAATACAGTAGTAGAATGGGGTACACGGGAGAGGCAGAATGAAAAAGTACAATGCCTGGTTGCAGAGGAAATTGTCCATGTATAGAGACTTTCAGCATCTTGCCAAGTTCTGTCAGTAGGAGTCTGCGCAGCATATATAAGAATAGTTTCTAAGGTATTAAGCCAAAGAGGAAAACTGGGTCAAATTCATTTATACAGTTGCCTTTGCCTGGGTTTTGGGATTTAATGTGTTGGCTCAAGCACCTGGGGATGATGTAAATATAGCGAACTGAAGACTACACCCAATGGTGGTGTGGAGTCAATGAGGAAGAACTACTGGCGTTTTCCTGGAATGTTGTAGAGGAAGCAGTCCGAAGGCCCAGGGAGGTGTGAATGTTGGGATGAGTCTATTACATGCAGTGTGGGCAGCTACCCACTTACCATGCCCCATGAAGAAACCCCCTCACCTGAACAAATGTGTTGGAAAGGAAAAACAGCAGCCTCTGTAGTGGCTGGAGAAGACAGTAGGACGAGGTGCGCTGGGACTGGAGCCCCCAGGTTTTGATGGAATCATGGACTCGCAGAGCGGTAGGGGCCTCATGCCAGTGTTTAACCAGCAAAGACAAGATGAGTGCAATTATCTTAATATGTGGCAAGGACGGAGTGGTGAGAAGAGTGTTTGACCCACAGGGACTTATGGCAATGATTCGTCCATCATGGAATCCCTAAGGAGCCCATTAAGGTGTTGCTTCTTATATGTAGAAAAAGTCTGGTGCACAGAAATTTGACTCCGGTCGCCAAGTGGGCATGCCTGACCTCACGTTCAATTCCTAGACCTAATCTAGCTCACGGACCTGGAGCCACGAAGTTCGTGGCAATTCGTTGCAGCAGCGATAGGAAACTCATACAGTGGCAAAGGGCAGTTATAAAGGAAAATAGGTGAAAGATTTTGCTTGGCTATCGAAATTGGCAGGAAAATGAGTGACCAATTATTTTCACTATGGACCAGTATAAGGGCATATATATAATTTGAAACACCAATACTATTAAAGATGAAGTTTGGCCATTCCATTATAGTTAAGGATAGGAATCTGAGAATTGCTATATGGTCACTTCTCTGAAATATGAGCTGAGAGTGTTTTGAAAGGTAAGAAAATGCTGGGCCAATTCATGGAGAATAGTGTGGCCCTCTAGGGAAGGAATGTTCTCTTTGTTGATTTTATATCAATTCTTACTTCTCCCAAAGGATTAGTTAGGTTCAAGAATCCAAAACTCTGAGGAGGGAGCTGGAGAATCAGACCTAGGCCTTTCCCTGGTTACATCTCTCTCATTTCACTTCTCACTCCTGCCTTTGCAGTTGCTTTTATTTCTTATACTGATATTTCCACAAGACAGGCCTCTGGCTTTTGTGTTGGCCTAGTAATGCTGGGGTAGTGACTTAACTTTTGGGACAAGTACTCTTACCTTTCCTTTCAGAAAAGATGGCTGGTCTCAAAACCAGCCCATGTTGCAGTCAATTCTAAATTCTGAGATTTTAGTGTGGGCTTAGAAGAAATTGTGGATCACTCAGTGTGCTTTAGTTCATGCCTCTATTTTGCTTTTAATTAGGAGAAAGTAGTTTTCCACTGGTCCAGTGCAACAGACTAGAGCTCTGGTTTTGCTTAAGCATTGGGACCAAAGTCAAAGCTAATAATGAAAGTTAATTTGCCTAGATCTGCCATTTTTATTTATACATATATTTATACATATATACATATATTTATATATATTTATTTATACATATATTTACATATACATATACATATATTATACATATATACATATATTTATACATGTACGTATATATACATATATTTATACATATAAATATACATATATTTATTTATACATATATTTATACATATACATGGGGACTTTGTGGGGATGAGAGGTGGATGGGCCAAGATAAAATTTATGTATTTCTGGGTTTCTCTATGAACACCATCTCTTAAAATTCCTTCTCTTCACAACATCCACAGACGATGTACAAAATGAAAATTTTACTTTATCCTTATTCAGTGTCTAGCTCTGAAGTACTGTGGATTTTATTCTGGTTTTCCCATTTTAAGAACACAACAGAATGGGGAAAATGTACCTAGGAAAGGAATGTTTTGAATTTACAGATTGAGTCATTTATTCAGAATAGTTTCCTAGGTATGGGTAGTGTTTTAGTAGGTTTACCATTTAAATATACTTTTAAGATTAAAATAATTCAACATGAATGGAGATTTCTAATCTATTTATATAAAATTATATGATGAGATGTAATTATAAACACTTAGAAACATTTGATATACGTGAGTCGAAACTTTTTTAAAGTCAAAACTTCTACTCTCAGCCCATTGCGATTTATCGGAAAAACCTGGAAATACATTTCTAAATTGTACATGCAACCCCCTTCCCCAAGGTGATATTATGTTTCATCCCTCGACTTAATAACCTTTGGGAATTTCTTTCTTGAAAGCTTTTTCAAGGAAGGCGTTCTCACCTTATCCTCCAAAGTTTTCAGGATAAGCATTAAATTAAATTTTTGCCTTATTTATTTTTTCAAAAATAAAGAAGCACTTTCATTGCACTTGGCGAAACTCTGTGATGAAAAGTATAGCTTCTACATGTACATTTAGGAAATCTGGCTTCCTCACAATGATCTCTTTCCCAGACAAGAGTAATAATTTGTCAGATCTTAAAGAAGTTGTCTTCATCTCATTCCAGTCAGGTGTTTGAGGTTAATGTCTATCTTTCTGTCTTCCCTGGCTTCCTCTCTCCTTCCTTGTCTTCTCTCCCCACTTTCTTTCCTTCTTGCCTTCTTTCCCACCCTCCCTCTCTTCTCTCTCTCTCCCCTACACACACACACACACACACACACACACACACACACACACACACAGAGATAAGTCTTTGATAGAAACTAATTTTAAAGTAACAATGATTTTCATAAGTTTAACTTAAAGAAGAAGCACTTGGCAGGTCCAGTTCCGGTAAAATGGAGTAAGAACATTCCAACCTGTCACTCATAATGAATGGAGCTGTAAAACCTGGACAAAATGCATGGAACAGCTATTTGAGGATTTTACTAGAATGTGAAGTACCACTGAACCAACAGTGAGTTTACCATTTTTTTCCCCTCTAGTGTCCCCCAGCCTGGATTCAAGTAGTACAAGACATGGAAGCACCATACTGAGAGAGAGAACCTGAGGGGAGTCCCTCTAGTTCAGGCTCCAGGAACAGGACAAGGAAAAGAACCTTGTGGTAGGAACAGTGGTGACTTCAGGGGCCTACAAGTGCTTCAAACATTGAGGAATAAGAATATTCAATATTTTTTTCTTTCTTTGTCCTCCTGCTTCTTGACCCTCAATGCAGATGCAGTCATGGGAAGTTTGTGTCAGGGTGGGAAACTAAAGCCCAAGATTTCTGGGGAAGTGAAAAGGGAGTCCTAGGGAATCAGTAAGTATCAAAGAGATCATGGATATACAGGAGCTGGGAAAGCAGTCCCATAACACCATTTATGAATTCCTGCACTCACTTTTGCTGCACATGAATGGATCTAATCATAAACAATATACCACAGACTTTGAGAATGGAACTAAGAGATGTGCAATTGCCCAGGTCCTAGACTGGCTACTGAGTGCAAACACAGCAGACAGATGTAAATAACACTTCAAAGGTATTGGAAACTGGAATACATGTTGAAAACACAAACCACAGGAAACTGGTTAGAACATGGGGTCTAAACCCATCTAGGTTGACTGCCTACTAAAGCAAAATATCAACATTTTCCATGGGATTTAAACAAGATCCAGAGTCTCATAAGATAATATTCAAATTATCTAAATATAGTTGATAATTCATTGACAAGCAAGAACTACCCCCAACCCCGCCAAACCCAATTCTCATGAGAAAAGACAAAGAACAGACACCAGTACTAAAATGGTTAAGATATCGGAATTATCTGGCAAAGGTTATAAAGCAGCTATTACAAAAGTGCTCAAAGAAGTAAGGGTAAACACTCTCAAAGCAAATGTAGAGAAAGTCTAAACAAAAAACTAAAAGCTATAAAGAAGTACCAAATGGAAATTTTATTTTTATTTTATTTTTTTAAAAGATTTTATTTATTTACTTGACAGAGAGACAGCCAGCGAGAGAAGGAACACAAGCAGGGGGAGTGGGAGAGGAAGAAGCAGGCTCCCAGCGGAGGAGCCTGACATGGGGCTTTATCCCAGGATCCTGGGATCACTCCCTGAGCTGAAGGCAGACACTTAATGACTGAGCCACCCAGGCACCCCCCAAATGGAATTTTTAGAACTAAAAGTAAAATAACCCTGATTCTGCAAAAATAAGTAACACAAAGAAAACCCCCAAAAAGGCAAACAAACAAATAAAATCCCCACTGTATGGGCTCACTAATTGATTGAAGATGAAGGATGCAATAGTGAACTTGAAGATAAATAGGTAGAAATTATGCAATCTAAGGAATAGAGAAAAAAGGGAAAAATAAAGAGACTCTCAATAGTACCAAAGGTCTAACATTCATGTCACAGGAGTCCCAGAAAATGAGGAGAAGGAGTAGAGTATATAACAAAATATTTGAAGAAATAGTAGCTGGAAATTTCCCAAATATGGTGAAAGATAGAAACATAAAGATTCAAGAAGCTCAATAAGCCCCAAACATGATAAATTCAAAGGCATTCACACCTTGAAACATCATAATCAAACCGCTAAACCTTAAAAACAGTCACAAATTACCAATAGCAGGAATGAAAGAAGGCTATTACTCCACTCCCTGAAGAAATAAGAAGGATAACAAAGGAATAATATAAATAGATCAATGTACACAATTCAATACTCTAGGTGAAATAAACAACTTCCCCCAAACCAAAAATTTCCGCAAACTCTCTTCAGGTGAAATAAATAGCCAAAATAGTTCTGTAATTATTAAACCACTTAACGTATCATTAAAAACCTGTGAAAAAGAACTCTCTAGGCCTAGTTTTATTGCCAATTCTACCAGATATAGAAGAGAGAAAACCAAGGCTACACTAGCTCTTGAAGATGAGGACACATTTCCCAACTCATGTTATGAAATGAACATTACTGTGATATGAAAACCAGGAAAATACAAGAAAATTATAGATCGACATCTCTCACAACGTAGGTGCATAATATCATCAAAATATTAACAGATCGAATCCAGTAATGTAAAAAAGAATAGCTTAACCTGACCAAGTAGCATTTATCCCATGAATGCAAGGTTGGCTTAGTGTTTGGTGGTCAGTCAGTGAAACCCATCTGTGGTATAATGAGAAACATATATTTGGTTTTTGTCCCTGGTTCCTAGCATGGAAACCCTTTGGAATCTCTGGAGCGAGAGGAGTATCTTTGGTTTGCTAATGAGATCACTTATGGCTGGAGGCCCCTGGATAGTGTCAGAATGGAAGACCAAGGAATGATTACCCTAACCCTTTTGCCCCCCAACCTCTAAGGAGGGGAAAGGGGCTAGATATTGAGTTAATCATCAATGGCAATGATTTCATCAATCATGCTTATGTAATGCAACCTTCATAAAAACCCTTAAATGACAGGGGTCAGGGAGCTCCTGGGTTGGTGAACACATTGGGGTGCTAGGAGGGTAGCGAGCCAGGAGAAGGCATAGAAGCTCCATGCACCACCCTTCTCCTCCAATCCCTTGCCCTGTGAATCTCTTCCATTTGGCTTTTCCGAACTACAGCTTTAATAATAAACCAGCAATAGTAACTAATGCATTTTCCTGAGTTTGATGAGTGTTCTAACAAATTACTGAACCTGAAAGGGCAGGGATTATGGAAACCCCCTACTTTGTAGCAAAGTTGAATGGAAGTGTGGGTCCCCTGGGCACCCAATACTTGTGATGGCATCTGAAGTGATGGTAGGCTTGTGGGACTGAACCCTTAAACCTGTGGTTTCCAAAGCTAATTCCAGGTAGTTAGTGTCAGGACTGAATTGAATTGTAAGTTGGTGTCTGGAGTGTTGGAGGATTAGTTGGTGTGAGAAAAAACCTACACACTGAGTGTCAGAAGTTTTGGGAGTAAAAATAGTACAGACCATTTATTAATACTCTAAGGAAGAAAAATCATGTGATCATATTAAGTAATGCAAAAAAAGGTTTTTTCGGTATTCAATATTCATACATAATAAAAGTTCTCAGTGAATTAGGAGTAGAAGGAAACTTCTTCAACTTGATATGGGACATCTACAAGCTAGCATCATATGTAATAGTGAAAGACTGCAGCACAAGTCTACATTGATTAGCCTGGATAAAATAAAAATACTGCTGATATCAGGCATGGACAAGGGGGGAGAGCAACTGGAACTCTTGTACGTTGCTGGTGGAAATGCAAAACAATACGGTCATTTTGGAAAACAGTTTGGCAGTTTATTGAAAGCTAAGTGTGTCTACATCGTGTGACATAGCAAGCTCACTCCTAGATATTTTTCCTAGGAAAAGTAAAAACTTATGTTTCCACAAAAGTTCACCTGTACGTGGATGTCTGTAACAACTCTATTCATATCAGCGTCAAACTGGAAACAACACAAATCTTCAACTAGTGAATGGGAAGACAGATTGTGGTGTATCTGTATGATGAGTACTACTAAGCACTACAAAGGAATTAATTATTGATAACAGACAACTTGGATGAATCAAAGGCATTATACCAACTAAAAGAGTTCAGTCTCAAAGGTCACATCTGTTTGATTCCATGTATGTGACATTCTCAAAAGCAGAAGTATGGTGATGGAAAGTAGATCAGTCGTTGTCAGGGGTTAGGAATGGGTGATAAGGATCTCAATTGGTGGCACAGGCAGGTTTTTTGAGGGAAGGGAACTATTCTATATCCTAATTGTGATCGTGGTTACATTAATCTGTTCATGTGTTAAAACTCAGGAATATACATCTAAAAAAAAGTCAGTTTCACTTTATGTAAATTAAAAAAATAAAGTAATGGGGTGCCTGGGTGGCTCAGTTGGGTAAGTGTCTGCCTCCAGTTCAGGTCATGATCCCAGAGTCCTGGGATGAGCCTGCTTCTCCCTCTCCCTCTGCTGCTCCCCATCCCCCGTGCTTGCTCTCTCTCTTAAATAAAGAAATAAAATCTTTAATTAAAAAAAAAAACTTAAAAAATAAAATAAATAAATAAAAAAAATAAAGTAAAAAATAAAAGCAAGCACACAAAGTGACAGTCTTAAAAATTAGGACATAGAGTGATTTTTTCCAACAAGTTGCTGAAATTATCAAAGATAGAAATTAACTATAGGAAAATGAAAAGTTTTAGACAATTCTAATCAGAAGAGTAAAGATGAAAAGGAGATTTAATCAAATTCTTATTTATTAAATTTTTAAAATCACATCCCGGTACATGAGAGCTATGTGGTAATACTTGATGCCTGGTTAGGGCAAATTGGAGCAAGTATAAGGCAGCTTAATTCTCTTTTAAGAGCCTATGAGCCTATGGTACTCATATTTCAATCGTTAGTAAGGCTGAAAAGTAACTATAAAAAAGGTTAAGACCTTTCAGAGATGCTAAACAATAGTGACCTTGGGAAGGAAGTAGGAGTTTGGATATATGTGTATATACCCACATTTCTTAAAACTTTCATCAAAGGAATCCATGCAGAAGCTCAAAAATGAGACTGAATACTCAGCCTTATAATAAAATGCAGTAGTCCCAAAACTTCTCATACTTTTAAATAGTATGGTTATATTGCTATTTTCCCTATTAACTTTTTGACCTAATACCTAAGGATTTGGACAATTTACGTCTTCTCCTTCCCCTCTCCCTACTTGTCTTAGCCCCTTTGGACTATTAAACAAAATACGCCAGACTGAGTGAGTGGCTTATAAACAACAGAAATTTATTCCTCACAGTTCTGGAGGCTGGGAAGTCCAAGATCACGGGCTGGCAGATTAATATCTAGTGAGCCTGCTTTCTGTTCACAGGTGGCACCTTCTTGCTGTGGTGGATAGGGCTAGGGAGCTCTGTGGGGCTTTTTTATAAGAACACTATCCCCTTAAAGAAGGCTTTACTCTCATGACCTTGGTACCTCTCAAAGACCCCACCCATTAATACTATTATTTTGGGGGATTAGGATTTCAACATATGAATTTTGGGGGGACACAAATATTCGTATCATAGCATTCCCAGTGTAATTATATGCACAGTTCTGCCTTTGCTCATTTCTGTAGTTTCAAACAACGTATTAACCTTAATATCTTGTTGCATCACTAATAGACAGTGTCACTTGCCTTTATTTTGTAAGACAGTGGTACTCTGTCCTTTTCCTTTACGGCCCCTCAGCTCTGCTATGTCTGATTGTATATCATACCCTCACTTAAAAGATATTAATTAATTAGTTTAAATTTGTCCGGATTTATGGATTCTTATTTTGTTTAATGAGTCATGATATTCTACTATCATTATTTTAATGCTCACCTTTAGCTAATGGAGCCCCTTGAGCTGCCCTTTTGGTACATTCTCATCATTCTTTGAGGACTTCCTGTTTTCTACCATGGTAAAATGTTTCAGACTCATCTTACACTTTTCCCGATATGGTCTGGAATTAACCATATATTCTTGGAGAATAATATTTGGAAATCAAGTTTCGGGTGCTAAGTCTGCTAAGTCCTCTTAGCGGTCATAACTAGGAAATTTATGTATGTGTGTATCTCCATATAGATATATATGCACACGTACACATATGCACATACATTTATTTTAAAATACATATCTGTATATGTGTATATATATGTACATTTATATAGGGATATAAAGATATGCATATATATTACAAATATCACATATTTATATGTAACATATAATTATGACTTCATATATGTTTATATATTTATGCATATATATTTAAAAGTGTGACTTAATACCAATAACTGCAATTACAATTCAGCATCATTGATGTTACCTTTACCTTTGTATTTTTGTACTTTATAACACATACTTTCTATCTTTCTATTCTGTATCCTTTTTAACAGAAGACGTTAAGTCTTCTGTGATTTGTATGTGTTGATTCTAAAAACTGAAAAACAATGAACACATTTTAGGTTGTTGTGGTAGCTCCATTATTCATCGTAAAGGCAAGAGGGCTTGTTAGGATCCCTTTTACCCCTTCACATTTATGGATTCAATACAGCTTTCTCTCTAGTATTCAAAGAAGAATGTTTCCAGGGATAAATTAAATAGCCTCTCTCTTTTTAAAATATTTTAAAAATTTTAAATTCTGGTATTAGTTAACATACAGTGTTATATTAGTTTCAGGTGCATGATACAGTGATTCAACATTTCCATACATCACCCAGTGCTCATCGTTGACAAGAGCACTCCTTCATCCCCATTGCCTATTTCACCCATCCTCCCCCCACCCACCTCCCCTCTGGTACCCCTCAGTTTGTTCTCTATTGTTGAGAGTCTGTTTCTTGGTTTGTCTCTCTGTTTTTCTTCTTTGCTCATTTGTTTTGTTTCTTAAATGCCATCTATGAGTGAAATCATATGGTGTTTGTCTTTCTCTGACTGACTTATTTCACTTAGTATCATACCCTTAGCTCTATCCATGTCCCTGCAAATGGCAAGATTTCATTGTTCTTTTTTTGGCCAAATAACATTCCATTATGTATATATATCACATCTTCTTTATGCATTCATCTATCCATGAACATGGGTTGCTTCCATAATTTGGCTATTGTAAATAATGCTGCTGTAAACATTGGGGTGCATGTATCCTTTTGAATGAGTGTTTTTGTATCTTGAGGGTAAATACACAGTAGTAGGGTATGGATTATAGGGTAGTTCTATTTTTAAGTTTTTGAGGAAACTCCATACTGTTTTCCAGAGTGGCTGTACCAGTTTGCATTCCCACCAACAGTGCAAGAGGGTTCCCTTTTCTACACATCCTCTCCAGCACTTGTTGTTTCTTATGTTTTTGATTTTAGCCACTCTGACAGGTGTGAGGTGGTATCTCATTGTAGTTTTGATTTGCATTTCCCTGATGATGAGTGATGTTAAGCATCTTTTCACGTGTCTGTTGGCCATCTGGATGTCTTTGTTGGAGAAATGCCTGTTCATGTCTTCTGCCCATTTTTAAATTGGATCATTTGTTTTGGGAGTGTTGAGTTGTAAAAGTTCTTTATATACTTTGGATACTAACCCTTTATTGGATATGTCATTTGCAAATAACTTCTCCCATTCAGTAAGCTTCCTTTTAGTTTTATTGGTTATTTCCTTTACTGTGCTGAAAATTTTTATTTTGATGTGATCCCAATAGTTTATTTTTGCTTTTATTTCCCTTGCCTCTAGAGACATACCTGGAAAGATGCTGCTCCACAGATGTCAGAGAAATTACTGCTTGTGCTCCCTTCTAGGATTTTTATGGTTTCAAGTGTCATATTTAGGTCTTTAATCCATTTTGAATTTATTTTTGTGTATGGTCCAGTTTCATTCTTTTGCATGTAGCTTTCCAGTTTTCCCAACACCATTTGTTGAAGAGACTGTCTTTTCCCATTGGATATTCTTTCCTGGTTTTCTCTTTTATACCCTTCACCAACTGAGTTTATTCAGTCTTCAGGGTTTTCTCTCATCAGCAATAGTAGTGATTACCTGTGCACATCCTTTTATGCTCATTTCTCTCTGAGAATCGTTTTTGAGTCATTATTCGTCCTGCTCCAATTTGGCCTGGGAGTATATGTTGAGGCCCTTCTGAATTAAATGCATGCTTTCCTGAATCTTTGGGTTGTTTTTTCTTTTATTTTGCTAAATGTATGCCCTAAAAATGGCCTACACATTTAAAAAAAATATTTATTGGGGAAATGTCTTTATTCTGTCCTATGAAAAATTGAGCTAGTTTGGATGGTTATAAAAATCGATTAAAATATGCTTCCATTGTCTTTCAGCCTCTTATGATGCCAGAGAGGAGTCTGATACTATCTGATCCTTATCACGTTTTAAGTGACTCTGTGAACATATTTAAGATCAAATCTTTATTCTTGGTGCTCTAGCTTCTCGTATTGGTGAGTGTAAGGGGAATTACATTTTTTTTTCTTTCTTTTGGTATTAATTGTACTAGGCACCTGGTAGGCACTTTAAGTTTTAGTCTTGAAAACTCTAATATTTTATTTCCTATTATTTTTTTTAATAATTTCCTTCCCTCCTTCTGGTCTTCCTTTGATCCTTGTTAATCAGTTGTTGGTATTCTTGGACTGATCCTTCAAATATTTTCCTCTCTTAGACTAAGTAAGAGAGGACTTTTTTGTTTTATATTCCTCTAATATTTCTGCTAAAACTTACTGTAAACTTTTTAATTTTGACAAAGTTTAAAAAATTATTTTGAACAGCTCTAATTATTTACTTGGTTTTTATATCATTCTGTTCTTTTTTAAAAAAATTAAAGTTCTCATACATAATTAGTTAGCATTCTAACATACCCAGAATAATTGCCCTCATTCTCCCCAAAGAGATCATTCATTCTGTTTTGTGAAGAACTGTTTTTCTCCATTTGTCTGTTTTGCCTGGGGGATGAAAATGCCCACTTCTGGAAGTTCTGTGTCCAGTTTTTGGGGGAGAGTCATTCGTCAGTGCCTCCTATCTTCTGGCCTACTCTCCTCCCTTCTGTCCCTTCCCATCCATCCTACCTGCAGTTTCTGAGCTCAGATTTATTAGAAGTCTGCCTTGCAGATTGTTTTTCTTCTAGATTGCAGTTCCTTTTGTTCATATTCTAGGATGTGCTTTTTGTCCATATGGCTTGTCTTCTGTTCTACTTTAATATTGCAGATATATATATATATACACACACACACACACACACACACACACTGTATGTTATTGATATTTAGATATACACTCTCTCCTCTACTTTTTGACATCTCTTAAATTGCAACATATCTCACAATTGATGATGTTTTAAAATAGTTTAGGGGTGCCTGGGTGGCTCAGTCCATTAAGTGTCTGCCTTCGGCTAAGGTCATCATCCCAGGGTCCTGGGATAAAGCCTAGCATAGAGCCCTGCATGGAGCCCCACATGGAGCCACCCATTGGGCTCCCTGCTCAGTGGGGAGCCTGCTTTTCTCTCTGTCTCTCCACCCCACTCATGTTCTCGCTTGCTCTGCTCTCTCTCTTAAATAAATAAATAAAAAATCTCTTTAAAAAATAAAATAGTTTAAACATGTATATTACTTGAAAAAAAGTGAGTTCTTAGGTAAATAGGCAATTAACTCACATGCTTTGTGTACTATTTTAAATCAAGTTGTTTTGGTTTCTGTTTTGCAGTTCTTAGCAAAACAGGTAGGCATGTATACCCAAGTCACTCTGCTGGTACCTTTGTCATAAATTAAGCTTAACATATTGTAGTATCGTTAGCACTTTTTATGTTTTTATTTATGAAGGAGTTGAATAAAAGGGACCATAAAAATAGTAGTAGACTCTTATGTAGGAATTATAATCATTAATGTAATTAATTGAATAATTATAATACGTAGAAAGTATTCATGCAGAAAATGATGAAAATTTAAGTGAATGAATTGAAGGAAAAACAATTATTTCTCCTCATCAGTATGATGTATGAATTTTATGTGTTGGAAAAAGAAAAATTCTTGGAAATTCCCAATCTGCATTCCATGGGCTCTCAGTCCCTCGAGTTGTTGTATTTCTGTATCTCTCTCTCTCTCTCTCTCTAATTTCCTTTGTGACATAAGTTTGAGAAACATGGCATGTGTTTCTCTTGGAAAGCCATAAAATTCATTAGCATGTTAAAGACTGAAAGTTGTGTAATTAAGAAACATATCAACACTGCTTAATATAGTGTATCCCAACTTTTTGATTATAGAAATTAGTTGTTTTGGCAATAAACTATGATCTCACAATAGCATTCATGTTTCAAGAAACATCTTTGGAAACGCTGATGTAATTGAATAAATTAACCCAGGTTTCTAGGCATGATCCGGCATAAAGTAATAGTAAGGCTTTTGTTGTTATTTCGTATTTTGTCCCCATTTCCCACTCTGCTAATTGGAGTCTATTCTCTAGACTCCAAGTCTAGAGACTCTCTTGGAAGTTTCTTTTCCTTATTTTCCATTTTTCCTCCTATCACTATTAGAATTATTTCCAGAATTCTGTGTTCTTTGCTACTTAAAAAAAATTTCTTTAGATTTTTCCACTGAATTCATCAAACATTTCCATTTTCCCTTGCTTAAGGTATACTATGTTTTTTGGAAGTATATAAATATACTAGTCAGATGAAATAAATCAGTAGGCAGTGTTTCTTTGCTCAATGTGTTGTTTTCTATTAAAAAAGAGAAAATGGGAGAAACAATGCAAACAAGAGGCAATTACATGACCCCTGTCCTCTTTCTGTCTCTAGCAGAGAAAAGTATTCATTTTGTTGCTTTTTATTTTCTGAAAAGGTATTAAGACCTTTGCCTCAAAGGTGTAACATCAGAATAACAAGACATCCTCTTTTGACTTCAGTTTGACCTTTTCTGCATTCTACTCATCCTTTATGAGAGTCAGCTAAGTAAGCTGCCAAATATTGTTCTCTCTTAGGAAATTCTTCCTGGAAGCCTGTAGTAAACTTTCAGTGGGAAAAGGCAACTAAAGTCAAATTTCCTTGTGGAATGCTGGACACAAGAAATATATTAGTATCACTTTAGATTTTTTTTCCCAGAAATTTATCAGTTATTGATGTAGACACATTATGCTGTTTTGGTTTAAATTGTTAATTGCTCTCAATTATGTCCAGTTAGCTTGGGCTGACATCATTTTAACCAGACTTCTTTAAAACAGAAGGAGGGGATGCTTTCTTACCCTCAAAAGAACAAATTCTAATATAGTCTTAGTTTCCTGTCTTCATATGTGAGTGATCAGAGTAATTAGTTGATCATAAGCGATTCTATCACTTACCATGTGAAGTTAACAAACAATAGGTCAGAATGTGACAGAGTAACTTATCTGCTATTGAGTAGCAATATTTTTGTGCTATGGTTACATTGTTAAGCAAACTAAAATAAGCAAATCTTCATGCCAGGGTCTTAGTTAATGTCATTTTGCTTGGCTGAGAAAATCTGAAACATCTCTGAGAAGACATATTTTAAGAGAGCATTAGGACATGCATATTTTTAGGGTGCTAATAGAGCCTATCACCCCCTTTGGTTTTAGCTGCCAGAAATTATGATTCATAGTTCTTGATAGCATAGAACAGAAAACATTGTAAAGGGAAAGAAATTCTAACAGATTGCTCAGGAATGATTTCTAAGTGTCAGTTAATCAGACATTTCTATTTCATCCCTTCAGGAAAATGCACACTTCTGTTTTGAAAAATGGATCTAGAAAAATCTTTATTTTTGCTAATAGCCCACAATTATTAATGAATTCTTAGTAGTATTAAGAAAGCAGGATGGTAAAAGAATATTTAGCATTCTAATGATTTATAATAATAAAATGACAAAGCTGAAAAGTTGCCTGTGAAGAAAGTTTCAAAGGAACAAAGGGTGTGTGTATGTGTTAAAGATTCTGGAAAACACAGTAATATTATTATGTTATATTACTCCTCCTCTTTTGTTATTGTCCTGGAGAAAAAAGTTAGCCAATTAAAGAAGTACTTTTTTTTTTTTTTTAAAGATTTTATTCATTTATTCGACAGAGATAGAGACAGCCAGCGAGAGAGGGACCACAGGCAGGGGGAGTGGGCTCATAGCGGAGGAGCCTGATGCGGGGCTCGATCCCATAACGCCGGGATCACGTCCTGAGCCGAAGGCAGACGCTTAACCGCTGTGCCATCCAGGCGCCCCTAAAGAAGTACTTTTAATAAAATTTTAAAACTTACTTTGGAATGCAAGATTTCAAAATATATGACAACATTCTGAATCAACTGTAGTATGCTAGAAAGCTTTGGAGTAATTTAGACTTAGGGGTCGAAAAAGAACTACTTGCTATTATTATAATTGATAGTCAAAATATTCTGCATTGAGAAACAACTCTCACAGAAATCCTAAGTTATGCATGGTTTTGATTGTGGTTATACATTTCTGAAGCTACTGGTTCTTTATTAATGTTGACTTTACTTACGACATGGTTTTCTCTCAAATTCTAGTTGCCTGGACTATTATTATTACCTATTCACCTTAATAGATTTCTACTCTCCTTTTCTTATTGCGGTACATTTTGAAATATATCGGACAGTGAAGAGAACACTATTGCCTTTGAGCAACTTGCAGTGTGATGGTTAGTTAGCTTTTGAATGGGCTTTTACACGAAAGTAACTGCTTTGTGGGAATTCTCAGGTATGAGAAAGTATCTTACTTACCGAGAAATCCCCACTTAGCCAACTGATCAGTCGCGTTAAAAAAATGCATGTGTGGGATATTGCAGATTGAAGTGTGCAAAGCATTTGTGTTTTAATTAAAATTTTAGAGGAAAAACTCATTCACATGAATTAATAGCAAGATTTTTAGCAGGTTGCATAAATGGTGACAAAATTTACATCTTTGTATTCAAGAAGAGTATGGAGTTACTTGGTGAAGATCACTACATATGTTAAATCCTTTCAACATGTGCTATAAATATTCAAGATCTGTGGCTATTAAATTATGTGAGAGCAAATGACTCACGAGTAATTACAAATACCTGTTCTGCTTCTACTTATCACTTATTTTCTAAAAAGTAGCATGGAAATGAAACGCAAACATAACATAAAAGAGTATAACTTCTTGTTAAATGATGCTTTATCATATAATGCGATATGACAGCCTAATTCAATGCAGGACTAAAGCAACATTTGAGGAAACTGAGAATTCGTGAAGCTAGGAGCCTCAGTACCCTGAAGTCCGTGCTGTTTGAAGTCTCTCTAAAAACTTCTGTGTTCTTTTCTCATTGTTCCTGTGGAATAGCAAATGTCATTAGATTACAATGGATTTCACAAATCATAGAAGTCCAAAGAAGCAAGTAAATAGTAGAGAAAATAGCATAAGTTTGGGGTGCCTGGGTGGCTCAGTCAATTAAGCATCCATCTCGTGATTTGAGCTCAGGTCATGATCTTAGGGTTATGAGATCGAGCCCAGCAACAGGCTCCGTGCTCTGACTCAAGTCTGCTTGAGGTTCTCTCCCTCCCTCTCCCTTAACCCCCTCCCTCCCCTGTCTCTCTCCATCTCTTAAAAATAGCACAAACTTGTACAAAAACTTGTATGTATATATATAAAGCTGATGAATGAAATGAAATAAAAGTCAGCTCCGTTACAGGTTTTATTATCAATCAAATATATCCTTGGTAATTCTCATCTTTTTGTCTTTTAAATGTGAGGGAGGGGTCCTCATCCCCTCACCTGTTAGCTTTTTGCTCCCCCCCCCCCCATCTGACATGGCTAAACAGTGAGCGTGCTTCCCTCAGTCTGCGGGCAAAAGGAAGACCCACTGATCGGTGCATTGGACACATGCGTACTTTGTCTCCAGGAAGTGAGGGTGCAGCAACTACAGGGTCATCGAACTTTGGAAAGGAAGAGACTGCTCCCTTGGAGCCTCAGAATTCCGGGCCTCCCCACATGTAACTTAGCTCTCACGACTTTCATATATTGGCCTTCTGATTCAGATCGTGTCTGAACAAGGATTCTCCTGCTTAGAAAAAGATCGAAAACCTCCAAGAATAACTTGTCATTTTGTAGGTGAAGAACTACTCTATGAAAGTTTACGTGACCAGAGAACGGTACCGAGATGCTAAGGGGCCTCACACTTTTCAAGATACACAAAGTTGGATGTGACATTGACGAACTTTTCAAGAAGTATAAAACTCACGCCTTTTATAATTTCTAAAACGTTAGCTTTTTCATTGTCAGGCTTGATCCCTAGCAGAGGTCAGATGGCTCACCAGAGCACACAGTAAGTGAGTAGTATGACCAGGCAGGGACATCCGATCATTTTGAACATGAGTTCTTGTTTGGGACTGTCTCTGGCAAGCCGGAGTGTGCCATAGTCACTACCCCTCCTGGAGCAGGAGCAAATTTACCTTACCTGATGGTGACAAGGGTCTGGTCTCCATGGTACTTGATTCGTAACTGAACAGAGCAAAATTAAAAGAAGGTAAGTGGGGATTCTGTCCCTTGTCTTCCTGGCTGTCTTGGGTTAGCGTGAGGCAGTGATGTCTGCCTTTAAAGCCTACCCTTTTCCTCCACCGAGCTTTCCTAAGGCTAGAATGGGAGGGCATGTGGACTGTATGGAGTGTTAGCCAGGTGTTAGACCACAGAGCCGAAGCTTACTTCTCTCATCAGCCTTATTGATCTCTGGCAGGCTGTTTTTTATTTGCTTGTTTGCTTGTGTTATTTTTTGCGTTCGTTTTTTTGTCTTTTATTTTTCAATTGGTTGGAAATCCAGGGGGAAAGAAAGCAATTACTTATTTAACTGTCTAAAAAGCCCAGATTCGTATTATATAAACATGGCAACAAGGGTAGGTAAGATTCCTCAAAAAGCTAGACAATACCAATGCCACCCCAGTCTGCTCTTCAGATTTATTGAGATTTTCAGAGAGTGTACAGCTTAAGAGAAATAGTTCTTATTTGAGTATTTTTTTTTCCCCCTGAAGGTGATGCCTTTAGACTGGTTTTCCAGAGTACAGTTCAGGTCTATCTCATTCTAGACGTGGCTGATGCTCCCGCGCCCTCCACGTCCAGGTCAGCTGGCCAGGAGTCACTGCTGCCGCTGCTTTCTCCCTTACCCCCACAGCCTGAGAGGAACCAGCTCCCGTCCTTTCCACCTTCAGAAGAGCTGTGAGGCTTAGCCGTATCTTTCCATTACCATTGTCATTACCTCATGCTGATTCGTTATTATCTTTTTTCCTGTGGAATTTCTGTGGAATTTATCTCCACTGTGATAAATTCCTAATTGGTTTCCCTGTTTATTGTGTCCCTATACATCCATTTCCCACATAGGAGCCACAGGGATTAAATCTTGTTAGTGTCTTACTTACATGTCTTCAGGGGTTTTACATCACGCGGAGAATAAAATCCAAGCCCCTTGCCATGGCCCATAAGGCCCCATGTGCTGTGCTGCCTGACCCAATCTGCCCATTGCATTTTGGACCCTTTCTCCATCAAGGACTACCCTGCAGTCAGTCTGGTTGCCCCCGGGAGCCGAGCCACACTCAGCTCCTTGACGGGGTTGAGTTTTCCTCTGCCTCCAGAACTTCGTATACCTCTTTTGTCTAGAAATCTTTTTTCTCCTGCTCTCTGAGCTCTCACAGAGCTCAGGTTAACTATCACTTTCCAGGTCTTTCCTGACCACTCAGTCTAAAGTTCCCCTTTTCTCCACTGTTCTCTTTTGTAAGACTCCGTTCTTTTATCTCAGAACACTTGTTAACATCTTCAATTTATTTGTATATTTAGTCATTTGCTTTTAACTTGAAGAGAGCTCATTCCAAACTATTGATTATGTGATTATGTCCAATTAGCTAACAGGTAAGAATATTTAGATATGTATCCAGGTATACCTAATTAACTTGGGCATCGTTACAGCTGTAGTGCATGTCTTATGCTAACAGCTAACTCTTCCTGGCTAGAGTACTGCTGAAATTCTTAGGAGTGAACAGAGCAGGATCTAGGTCTAGACCAGGTTCTCTCCTTTGTCATTTTGGTGTTTTGCCTCCTCTGCTCTCAAGTCTTGCCCCATCACAGATCAGACCTGATGTCATCTATACCCATCAGCTTTGACCCAGTCCCAGCCTGCATCAGAACTGCAGTGGTCACGACTAGAGAACTTGCAGGTTTCTGGCTTTAGCTGCGCCAAGATGAGCTGTTCAAATATAAGGCTTTCTGTTATATGCCTATTATGCTGGACATCATGTTCTTGTCCCTAAGTGTAAAAATTATACATTACTGAAAGTGTTAGCGGTGACACTGTCTGCTAGCGTCTTCTGCAGAATTCCTGTTTCCTGTCAACACCCGTGAATGCTTGCAGGAGAGAAGTTTCACTCTCTTTCCTGATTTGGTGTATGAAGAAGGACATGTTTCTGGAAGATTCTCTTCATTAGTTTAAGATTTTATTTGTCAGAGAGAGAGAGAGCACAAGCAGGGGGAGCGGCAGGCAGAGGGAGAAGCAGGCTTCCCACTGAGCAAGGAGCCCAGTGAGGGACTCGATCCCAGGACCCTGGGATCATGATCTGAGCTGAACTCAGGCACTTAACCAACTGAGCCACCCAGGCATCTCTCTTTATTAGTTTAAATACCTTTTCCTGTGAGTGTTTCTTATCTCCTGATAACCAGTGTCACTCTGCATATAACATTTTCTGTACCTGAGACCACACACTTAGGAGAGGAGTTTCCACTTAACAATTTCTGGCCTATAATATGTGGACTATTTTTAACATTCATGAACCAAGGTCCTAAATTAAGATAAAAACTGCCTGGACACATACAAGTTCGATTTGGTCCAAAAGGCTTTTTTTTTTTTTTTTTCCCCAGGCAAATGCTAAAGCTGGTGAGATGAGGTATCATTTTGTTGTTGTTAAAAGCTAGCACTCTTTTCTGGTATAAAACTAACAATTTCTTTTTTTTTTAAATTCTTTTTTAAAATTTTAATTCAATTAACTAAGATAGTACATCATTAGTTTCAGATGTAGTGTTAATAATTTATCAGTTGTGTATAACACCCAGTGCTCATCACATCACGTGCCCTCTTTAATGCCCATCACTCAATTACCCCATCCCCCAGCAACCCTCCAGCAACCCTCAGTTTGTTTCCTATGGTTAAAACTCTCTCATGGTTTGTCTCCCTCTTTGATGACTTCCCATTCAGTTTTTTCCTCCCTTCCCCTATGATCCTCTGAGCTGTGAAAACTAACGATTTCTTAAGGACCAAGTGCGTTCTTGGCACTGTGTTAAACATATATATTAAAATGTAGTGCTGATCCAAGGGAGGGAACAAACATGGCTGTCCAGGTGCTTTGGCAGGAGCAGAGTTAGCTGTATATTTTAGTGAAACCTTCCTATCTTTATAGAGTTGTATTAAAACCTAATGTCCGTAAAAGTTTCAAAGTGAAAAAAAGCCATGCTAATGGTTAACGATGTCTTTTTCTAATCTGTCTCAATAATGGGCAAGTACTTGGGGGAATTGAACACAGTCCTGTCTGGTCCTCAGTCTCCCAGTCTCAGAAGCCTGATTTCAATTACACATCAAGAGTGAATCCATTGTTCAAGATGACGAATGTGGAGTCAGAATGTCAACTTATTAGTTTAGAGTGAAAAATGTAACTCACGGACCAGCCTTATAAGCACATGTACTCATTTTGGGCAGTCGTACCTGCGCATCTAATTTATTGACAGAGGTGTGCTTGGTGAGCCTAGAATAAGAAAAAGATGACTCAGGTAGTAAATGGATTTAGGTTGACATACCTACTTCATAATAGGAATGGGAGTTTCAAAGTTTTTGGCTAAGTATTTGCCTCTCACAGACGGAGCTGGACAGCGTTGTGAATATGAGCCTCTGTAACTTCTTGTAATGCTCCGATGGCTAAGTGACTTTTGAATGCACAGGTTTTTCCCCCTTTTATTTGTTTCATTTTTATCTGTTAAAATGGTCAATTCAACTACAATCAAATCCTGCAGAACTTGGAGTCATTTCTTCCTTAAGGTGGCTGTGTATGTCTTATCTGGTAGATTGTATGATAATGCCAGATTAAATTTCTCAGAATGAAATCTGATATCAGATACTGAAAACACTATGCTTAAGAATATTGGATAGATCAGCGTTAAATAATCGTTTGTAGGCTGGTTGGTAAATATTCTATTTCAGCCAATCACAGAAGAACAAAAGCAATGTTGGAAATAACAACTGAGAAATTAGAAAAAGAGTAAGAGGAGGCTAAAAATAAGGATTGAAGTGCTGCTTCTTGGTTCCATTTGATTGGGGGCCATTGATGCTCGTTTACTTGCCCCCCGTGGGGCCTGCAGAGAAGAATTCTGGTTTGCTACAAATGTGTAAAGCTGAACTGCTCTTTTTTCAAATAAAGTATCTTATATAAAGCTTTCGATTTCAGTGTTGGATGGGAAATTTTAAATTGTCTAAGTTAATTTTTATTTTTATGTTTTGTAAATTTGTCTTTTAGAGAGCTAGCCCACGGGCTAACCCGTTATTTGGCTGACACTCTAACTGCTTGGTTGTTCTGTTACCTGTACGGAAGCCCTGTTGGAGCTTCCTTTTTATGCACATATCTTCCCATGAGTTGTGTCTTTAACATCGGAAGAGGGAAATATGGCCTGCAATCTTACCTTTCAGCATGACCCATTCTGCGGACCTTCCATTCCTTGTCAATGATTTCGAGGAATTGAAAGTCTGAGATCACTATGGATGTAGGGCATTTGAAAATTTGGGGGAAATTCGTATCTTTGCACTGGCATTCCCTGAAATGCTTCTATGGGTTTGAGATCATTATTGAAAAAGAGTTGAAACAGATGAATTAAGAAAGAGATATTTATTAAAAGAACCAATAAAGTTATTTTTATTCTTTACTGAAGATCAAAGTACTGGTAAGAAAAAAACTGAAATGAAAAGTTAGACCATTTACAATGAACTTAAAATCCATAGTTTCAATCTGGAGTATGCTCATTTGCAGGACATTTTCAATGTTTTGTTTTGAATCAAATGACTGCTTTACAGATTTTTGAAATGAAAGATTTACATTAGAATTAACAATCCAAATGTCATCGTGAAGACAGAAAAACAAGATCATCAGGTAGTTCTAGAGACAAGCTATTTAGTTTTGGTACTATATATTTATCATTTAGCAGTAAATTTATCTTAGGCATGGCAGATCAGAGGCTTATACCATTATAAACTGTAAAACATAAGGAAATTTTATTCCCATTGTTCTGAATATCATAATAAATGATCTTAAAGATAGGGAAGACTTCCATGTTTTGGCTAAATATATAAAATAACAATTATATACAAATACGTAAATCACGTACACCTCAATCCCTACCGTTTAATTTCCATATAATACAGGAAAACCTTAGTTATAAAACTGACTGGCCATGAATTCTTATTCTGAATCAGAGGGTATAGGTGCCGGGTTAAAAGTTGCTGCCTGTACTTCTGTTTAAAACAAAACTAACAACAACAACAACAGCAACAACAACAACAACAGTAAAAAGAACCCTGGCATTGCATAGATGGTGATCCTTGAGGGAAGTTGGCTCTTCTAATGTTGCCAAGGGTCTCGCAAGCTCTCGTGCAGTGGCATGCTCTGCATTAGGTGGAGAAAAACTCCCTTCGGATTTGTCGTGAGTGCGCTGGATGCCCCTTATATGGGCTGGATGGAAAGCTCTGCTCAGGTATCAAGGTGATCGTAAGCAGAGTTTTCCTGGAAACTAGGCAGGAGACTAAATGAAGACTCTCTGAGCAGTAATTCTCAAATATTGGCCAACGGACTCAGGCTGATCTGTGATGACATTTTCACTATACTGTGGGGAAATAAGATATTCAAGGCAAATTGTTTTTCATTAAATGTATTCTTTTTATAGGATTATCCTTTATTGAGAGATTCTGTACTTTCTACACTTTTGGTGTTTATATGGTATTGTGATGTAAAGATGATAATGGATATAGCTTTATTCCTTTCATTTAATATTCTGTCTTGACAAAAGTTTGAAAAGTAATGGTAGCTCTGTTAATTTTCTAACATTTAGGGGGGATTTTTACTGGTTCAAAAAATCCCAAAGCCCAGGGAGCCCAAGATGAGGAGAATGTTAGCCCGCTATGTAGCAGTCTCTTAGCTTATTCTTCTCCTTGCTTAGCTTTTACTGTGACATTATAACTATTAGAAAGAGTGACTCTGTCCTGATTTTACCTGAGATTAGAAACCAGATACTGGGGTAATTTTAAAGCTACTTAACGTTACCCAAAGCTTAAGAATTTTTTTTGTAAATTTGGCCAATATAGTTATGGCCTAAATATTGTTAACAGAGGGCCACTGTCAGATTCTGGAAGTGTCTCATAAACAAATATTACATTTTGTACTGGCACAGTTTGTTTGTTTGTACATTATTTATGCTTAACTCTGACAAGTGATAGAAACAAAGTGGATTCTGCACCTTTAGCAAACATGTTGCCCAGTTAACAAGAATGTTTTTGGTAGTTTATATGCCAGAGCTAATCTGGGTTTCCATACCTTGTAAGCATACCTCGAAAGACTAAGCCCTTCCTTAATTTCGGCAGCTGTTGTACACAGAGCCCGAGCCCAGCATAGAGATGGCTTCGTAAATTGGGCGAATGCGCTTGGAAACCAACGGTGACCCGTACTACGGACTGAGACGGATGCTAAGGTAGACATATTTATAAAATTATTGAAAATTTGGCTGAAAGAGCCTTTTGAGTCCCTGAAAGTCAGCATTACCCAAACTAACTTGAGTTGCATGTTGCTAGCCTATCTCAATTCTGTACAATAGACTCCAGATACGGCAAAGATGAGAAAATAGAAGACGTGGGTGGGAGGGAGTAAGCTTGAATAAAAATTTTGCATCATTATTCTGACCCAAACTCCATCTGTTTAACCAAGACCTGGCTATTTTTCTAGGAGGGTCATTTTATTATTAAGCATGAAAAAACAAAAAAACAAAAAACAAAAAGCTTCTAGCTTCAGTTATCTCAACAATAGGTTCTATTTAAAAATTTGATATCAGTCTTTATTTTTAATGGAGTTTAAAGGTATATTACATATTATTATAATAATTCTTGATGATGACATTATCAAACCCAAAAGAATTTTTAGAATAATTTCCTTTTATTAAGGATGATAGGAATGCAAGTAGTAATCATATGTCTGTATAGATACATATCGCATACAACTATGATGGCACAATAGTATCAGTTGGGGAGTTTTCAACCTTATTGATTTCTGGGCCCACCTGGTTTGAGCCTGGACCTGATAATTTAAAGCTACCCAGCTGATTGTCATAGCTCTGTGAGAAATATATCTTCTGTCCTAAGGCAGGTGCTTCTGAAAAGAGGTGCTTACATAAAGAAAGAATTTTCTTACATATTATCTATCCTCATAAAATTTAGTTCCAGAGATTAGATTTAAGGTCTGTTTGTTCTTAAAGAGTTAAGTTTCTAGGAGGAAAACTGGGAAAGAAGGTATTTTTGAAGGGAATCTCGGTACTTAGTTCCTCCCCCCCACATCCTTATAATACCCTCTGCATATATCATCCCTTTATTTACGTCCTTCCATCTCTTCGAGAGCTAATTCCCAACTCCTACCACTGTTAACCCTCGTCCAGCAATGAGCTTATGTCTGCCATTCTGAGTGGGCTTTAACATCCTTGCATATGTTCAGTTCTTCAAAACCTGTTGGAATTCAACGAAAGACCAGGAAACATAGGAATGATGCCAGGAGACAGTGTGGTGAGTGGGGGAGGATCTTTCCCCAAAGGATTGGAGGTATTTTTAGGATCAGACTATGTATATACATATGGACCCGTTTATGCACATAATGCATATATGTGCTCTGGATGTGTGTGTATGTGTACAGGAGCTTCTGTTTTGTGTTACAAGGGTGTGGAAAAGGCCAGTGAGACAGTGTGTCTCTGTCTTTCCCCGTCCTGTGTGTTGCTCAAAGTCAGGCAGAGATCTTGAGTTATTTTTTATCCTTAGCCTTGCCCAGTGGCTTGCACATTGGGCTCAGTGAAGGTCTATGAAATGAATGCATGTTAAAAGGAGGGAAGGGGGAGAGGAAGAAAGACAGGAATAAAGATGCACTTAAGGCCGTATTCAACATGACATGGCAGAGAATTCATAGTTTTGATGTTTTCAGTTGTGTGAGGGTAGAGCAGGATGGTGGAAGGAGGACTATTTAGCAGAGACTGGCCCTTGGGGTTGCATCCATTAAGACTGTCTCTAGAAGGCCGTGACCTGGGATCCTTCGTCTCTCCAAAGAAGCCTCATCCTTCCCCATGGGAGGTGCAGAGGGATGGGTAACGGGTGGAGAATAGAAATCTAGATCCAAACTAGCTTCCCTGATTGTGGAAATAGCTTTTCAGTGTCCCTCATCTCCCCTTGAGTGGGGAATTGTACCTCTTCTGTATTTCTAGATGTCTTCTTTCTAAGATTGCTTAGAAACAGGGTGGAATCTGCTGGTTTGTAGTAAAAAAAAAAAACAACAACAAACAAACCTCAAGAGCAGTGAGATTTCAAGATCCTTAGATTCTGCTTCTAAGAATTAACAAACATTCAGGGCCTGCATTGTGGGGGGAGAAAAGGAAAATGAAAAGAACCATGTTTCAATTAATTTTTCCCTTGGTAAAGGGCTTCATCTCACGACCATGAGATCAGCACCTGTGCTGAAACCAAGAGTCAGTCACTTAACTGACTGAGTCACCCAGGCACCTGTACTCTGTCTTTTCTTGTTTTCTTTTTTCTCTTTCTCCTCATTCTCTTGCTGTTCCTCATATGTTATAATACATTAACTGGAGAGATTATATTTCTTAATAATGAAAAACAGCCTGGCTGCAGAGTTTTAAAGTTATCTGTAATTTTATTCCTTCTTTTATTGTCATACTTTTACATGTTTTTATATTTTTTGTTTTCTAATTTGACTTCTTTTTTCATTGAACTGTAATTACTATAAGTGCATGGGGGTGGGTGAGAGTATATATATGCACATATGTGTGTGTATGTATGTATATATATTTTACACATATATTTTTTATCCCAGAGTACTGCAAATATTCTTTAGAAAAAGGCACCATGTGTTCCTTCCATTTTGTATTCATGTTAAGAAAGGTTTCCTCCTCACAATTAAATATTAAAGGTCACCTGTGCTGGTTATCTTATGACTGCTTTTCCAGGCCATTCTCTCCTGGGGAGACTGATTGTAAGCCCCGCTCTCTGCTTTCTTGTTGGTCCTGTCAGAGTCTCATAACAGCGGTGGAGGAGAGGGTGGGATGAGAGTGGGGTCTGGGTGTTTGTTTGCCCAGCTCCCTCCCTGGTGAGTGGTAACAGGTTGGCTGTGGCCCTCTAGCAAAGCTGTGGCCTCCATGTGGTGAGTGGTTCTTTGCACACACCTCTCTTTGGGCTCTGGTAACTATTCCTTCCTCTTGCCTCCCTCAGCCTCACAGTGTAAGCAGCTCTCCCTGTTGCTGGCCCTGGAGCACTCCATTTCTGAGCAATTTCCCGACCCATATTTTTGTAAAGTATGCTTTTATTAAACTTCTCAGCCTCCAAGCTTGAATGCGTCATCTGCTTGGATCGTGACCCTGCCTGGTACATTACCTTAGGACATTTATCCCAGGCCCACGCTAAGAGGTCAAGGTGGAGAGGGCGAAATGCCCTTTTTCATTCTTGGTATGTTTGGGGAGAAATCTGTTTCTTGCCTTTGGTCTTTCCCTCTTCCTTTTTCTCCAGGGAGGATTGTATATTTTTAGTTCCTCTTAAACTTGTCCCAACCGAGAGTGTTTAAATATCAACAGATTTCCAGGGACACAGAAAATATCAGGGAATGTGTGCATTCTCAGACCTATCCTGGTGTGGGCTTCATGGTAGTTTAGGAGGATGGACCGAGGTCTGAGGGTCCTGGCTTTATCTGGAAAGTAGATGTAGGTAAGTTTTCCTACTCTGCTGGGTATTCTCTGAGATTATAAAGGTATCTGGAATATAAGAGAAAACAAAGTTTTCGTTTTATCAGGTTACTGAAAGTAGTTTCTTATCATTTATTTAAAATGAGCTCGAAATAATGATTTTGCTAATGTTTTCCCTTTAGTTTGTATCTGTCTTTCATTTGCTTTTCATCCCTCACTTTCAATAAATTGTGTGCCCGCACATCCTCGAGGTAAAAAGTTGTTCAGTTTTTTTTCTTTCTGTGAGCCCTGTTAGATTGACTGTATCAATCTGTTTTAGAAAATGAATAAAGTCAATTAACTACAAATTTTAAGATTTTTCTTTAATGGAATCCAAATATTTTATTCATACATTGTGTCATCATTTTATTTGAAAACTTAAAATTATCTGTAGAGAAAGCATAGGAATAAATGCTACCTTTTAATCTAGTGTGAGAAATCTGTAACACGTTGACAGATTAAAAAAAAATACGGACTATTTTATAAGCCTCCAGTCATCAAATAAGTGACATGTTTGAGTCAATCATTTTAAGAGGTTACCGGTCCGCTGATGAAACCATTTGATGAAAATGTGCTGTTTGATGTTACAGAAGCCAAAAGCTGAATAAATGTGTCATCTGTTTTTCATTTTAATTCACTATTTCAGAAGTATTTACTGTGTATTAAAAAATCTTTTTACCCTTTCAAATCTTTTGGACAACCTGGAAAAATTCAGAACAGTTTCACATATATCTATAAAAGCACATTCTCGGCTAAGTTATCTTGTTCATATGTGATATTAATAACATATATATGAACTTTGTAACCTGTGTAAGAAAACGGTCATCTTATTATGTAGATGTGTATTTTTAAACATAATCTACAAAACAATATAAAAGATCAAGAATTTTAAGTTCAGAACAAAATTAGAGGTTTTTTTTTTTTTTAACTGTACATTATAAATCAAACTGAAAAGTATTTCTGGGTTGGAACAAAAATGTCTGGAAGTATGTTACCTTTAAAAAAAAATAAAAATATTTTGAAAGGACAAGCTCTGTTTTAAGAAACTGGATTATTTTGTCCTGTTGCGATCCATGAGAAAATGTCACTCAATTAAGAGATATTCCTAATTCAGTTCTTTCCCCAACCCCTATCCTTCCCTGGCAATTAACACCCAATTACTATTTTTTCTTCCTTCATTTTTTTTAAATCTCTCTCTTGTCCACAGTGGCTTTTTAAAAAAGATCCTTCCCTTGTCTCCAGATGCTCTTCTCTCTCCTCTGCTGTTTGCCCTCTCACCCCAGGCCACTCCCTTGAGCCTGGATCCATCTTGCCCTACCTCTTGACAATGCTAATTTCCTCTTCTCGGTTTGGCTACTAAATCTTACACCCTGCCATAAACAGGCTACTTGTGATGCCTCTGGGTATCCATAATGCATAGCCCAAAACACTCTAAATGCCACCATCCTTTAATTCACCAATTCTAGCCAGAAGCTGGGAGGGAGGGAACTATCAATGCTGTCCTTTAAAGCTATTGTCTTCCACTGGTTTTCATTAAAGGGACAGGGGAGTTAAATGTAAAATGTAATAATCCTCAGGTTTTCTTGAGTTAGTCTCTGGGAGTGAGTGTTTTTACCCAGCCATGTTCTGGCGGCAGGGGACGGAAAGGGGTGAGGGAGAGCGACAGGGGCATTGGAAGTCCCTACACGGGATCCTGTAATTTCTAGAAAAGAAATAGTTGTGCAAACAGGAGACGCGATTACATAGGCTTAATTAACGGTTCAAAGTATCGGGGAGAACTTATGGTGGGATGCATGTTTCTCATTCCGTAATGAGTAAATGACCCATTTGAGTGCAGGGGCGCATATCAGAAGCACATGGCCACGAAGAAGCTCCGTGGTGGTAGATCTGATCAAAGTTTTTCAAAACTGACTCTAACTATTTGATGAAGAAGATTAACATGGAGACAATTTACCAAACAAATACAGCATAAAGAACCGAGAGACCTTCTAAGGGACTTCAAGGCTCCAGCTTGCCCACATAAAGAATATCATTAAACGGAAACAAAACCAAGACAGAAATAGATATCTAGAGTGCCGAGTCCGTAGAGGAACCTAACTGCCAATGGATGATTTTTCTGCTCTATTTTTAATATCTACACCAGGAGATGTTTTCAAGTTTTAAAAGCAAACAAAGCAACGCGTTTGACCTGGGTTCTAACTGTGCAACTCTCTTAAGTGTCCTAAAAGATGTCTGGACCAGAATTGGTTAATTAGCGCTTTGTGTTGCACTGTGTTACATATGACCTAACCAGAGATAAAAAGGCTTAAAGGTCTCTTGTAACCCTGCAATGCCATTTGTAACACAAAAATAACCCCCTTTCATTACTAGCATGCCACTGTAGCACGCAGGTTATTTTTTCCCTTCACTGCAATAAGGGCAGCTTTCGCATCAGAAGAATTCTTGGCAAATTAATGCGCTACCTCTTGGGCTAATTAAATTAGAAAGGATCAAAAATACAGAGCGGCTTTTGTGGTGGACACAATGTCGTGCTTCATGCATCTTGCTCAGACAGGAATTTCTGCCATTTAGCCCCCTTTTGCCTCTAGCAGTGTTCTGGACTCTCGAACACAGTCAAGTTCCTAATTTGCCTCAATGAGAGAGAATTATTAACTGATAATAAGAAAAGGAGCATTCACAGCTCCAGGCTGGGCTGTGTGGAAAAGGGTGATCTACCCAGCACCTGAAGCGCATGCAATTTTTATTAATTCCTGCCTAAAACAATGCATTCAGGAGTAAAATTGCAGTGCAGATGACAAAAACAATTACGCCTTTGATTCATTCATTCTAAAAATGTGAACTCCTTTAGCTCAAATATAACCAGATTCAACAACTAAAGCGGCTGCTCACCTCTCTTTAAATCCAGTTTGGATTGCAGCAAGTGTGTTTTATGTCGAGAAGTTGCCACCGCCACTTAAACTGATTGTTCCTATTGAAATCGCTGAGTGCACAAGTGATTTTGACAATAATTAATATTGTTCTCTCTATATTGTGGTTCTTTGTTTGGAAGATGACACTGATGATGGTGTTGCTATCTTTACGGGCATTAATCCCAGAAAGAGAGACGCAGGCTCCTGCAATCAATCCTCGCAGGACTATGTGCTTCTGTAGACTTTTCGTCACTTGCGGCTGCTTGGAGAGTCTTTTGTTTGCAGGTCTGTCTCTCTGCTCTTAGGTATCATGGAGCTGTGATCAAAACAAGATACCTCCATTTCGACTTGCTGCAACATCGCTAATGGCCCATTGCTTCCCAGATCCTATTTCACAACAACCAGAGTTTCTTCTGCTGTTCTTTTGCGAGTGACTCTCCATCAGTGAACTTTGCTGTCCAGCAGGTTCTCTGTGCCCACAGTTAGCAGAGCTTGGCCCAACCTACCTATGTAATAAGGCTAAATGGAGTGCATTTCTTTGTATAGGAATAATGAATGTAGGTGTGTTTGAAAAAAAAAAAATTGGAAAAAAAATTGCCAGTGGTGCCATGACCATACTTATTTTTGGATAGATCGTTGACCTGGTCATAATTTTTGTTGGTTAGAACAGTTTGTTAAAATGAAGAACAGTCTCATTACGCTGCTCTTCTGTATGTGTGCTTTATTCATTTTTTAGCTTCGTTCCAACGTAATAGAAATTAGTGAGCATGTTTGGATACTCTGTTAGGATCTTTGACTTTTTAAGAGATCTTCATAGTATATGTAAATGCATGATCTTGATCTGCTTCAAGACTTTCGTGGTGAATTGCTGTCTTTAAACTATGATAATAATAAAAAAAAGTCCCTTTCCTGTGTGTGGCCTGGACTAGTCCCCAATTCACTGGTGAGACATTCAGGGACCAATAGTAATATATGCAATGTGTCAAACCAATGATTTCTCCGAAAGCCAGAGAATATTCTAATGGCATTTTCAAAATTTCCTGTTTGAATCCTAAAATATAGTAGACAATCAATTTGTTCTATTTGAATCTGTCACCCTCCCTGTTTTTTGTTTTGTTTTGTTTTTCAGCATTCCTGGGGTGCGAGGACATCATTCTGAACTAGGATTATCTATTTCGATCTCATTGGTCACATAACCATGGAGCAGTAACCTTAGGAAACCGAACTTCGTTCACTCTATCTAATCTATACTTCCTCTTTCAATACTCACCTCAAGCACTACCTACAAAATTTTTCTTAGATTATACCATATCACACTCATAACATAATCTCTTTACTTTTCCCAGAATGTAATTCATGGATACAAAGATTTGTGATTGTTGGGTACTAAAGAGTCTTGGTCTGGTCTCTGCAATTTTCATATACCATTTTTTTAATTATTTGAGGATTGATGCCATGTAGTATGTTTTCTTTTATTTCCCATAGCATCTAGGTTGGCATACTGTAGGTACTCAATAAATATTTTCTTTTGCCAATTGATTTCTTTAATGGCTACCAGGGACCAGTTCTGGGAATGTTTAGTGTTTGTAAAAAAAAAAAAAAAAAAAAAAAAGTGTGGAGAGTCTTATCTGATATAGCTATGAACAAGTTTCTAAAGTCAGTCTATAAGAATAAAACTGTGTTAGAATTATTTTCAGAATCTTTCCTTAGGAAGCTGCCATATTGGAGACCAATGGAAGAGATCATTGTGTTTTTGTTTTGTTTTGTTTTGTTTTTCCTTGAACATAAATAAAGTAGTTGACTCGTATTTAGGGTCCATATTGTAGAAAATAATGGTTATCTGAGTTACCCTCAGTGCTGGAAGCTGTTTAATATATGAAAGGCATGTGATAATTGGAATTGGCCAGAGGAAGAGTAGCTTATTTCATGCTCATTCTATGGAAATAGTTGGCAGAAGTGGCTTGATGCATAAATAGATTTTGCCCCATTTATTTATCTTTTTAGCCAAATTATGTATAGTTGTGATCCTGTAAATTAAATATACTTTATAATGTGGCTTCACTGTGCAATTTTTCTCTTACTCCAGAAAAATGCTTCCTGCTAGATTTTGAAGACAAGTTCAGTGCATTGACCTGGCTTATAAGCGTAGTCTTGGGGCTCTTCTTTTAATGTCACATTTACTTTGCACTGCTTTGTCTTCATTACAGCTAATTTCGTCTGGTCAGGCTACATTTAATGTGTAATTCTTCATATGGAAAGTTTGTCACTCCCCTAAATCCCAGTGTTGTCAAGGAAAGTGCAGTTTAGGAAGATGAACACCTGCCAGATCAGAAAAACAACAACAGCAACAACAAAAACAAAAAAACATTTGTGGCTTTCTCATTGTCCTCAAAGAGAACTACAGAATTTTCTCATTGTTTTCAAAAACAAACGCAACAAACAAAACCCAAAACAGGTATGTGCTCAGCCTCTTTGCTTCATGTTGAGCTTTCCAACTTGGCCGCTAATAATTCTTAAAAGTTAAAAAAACAAACAACAGTGAGTGAGGGGTCAAACCTG
Organism: Ursus maritimus; assembly: GCF_017311325.1. Lineage (NCBI taxonomy): Eukaryota > Metazoa > Chordata > Mammalia > Carnivora > Ursidae > Ursus > Ursus maritimus. The sequence goes on along the minus strand of NW_024423343.1, from coordinate 82,368,505 downwards.
CTTTCTAGGAGGTCCCTTATATTCAGAAAAGAGACCTTCAGGTGTTGGATTTGCAGGATTTTATGGCAGTCTTTACCCTGAAGATTACTTCCTCCAATTTAGGGCTGGCTAAAGCATAAAATGACATTGACATTGATAAATATTCTCTGGACAAACTATTAAGAAGTTTTTTTAATAAAGGGATTTTTCTAATCAAATATATCTTAAAATGGTTGAAATTAATCAACAACTTCTCATCTTCGTTTAGTGATTGCGTGTGAAACACATACGCTTTTATACATACACACTTCTGACAATGGAGTGCACATTCTTTCATAAACTTTAACATTAGGTAGGAGGACTGGGTGAAAGATGCCATCGCCCCCCCATGACAGTTGTAACATTTTAAAGTAGTTCTATGATCTATTCTTGATCTTTCCTACTTTTAAGCTCTTACTTTCCCTGAATGTATATATTGGACCCAGAGAAACAGAACATGCCTATTTTCCTCCCAGTATATGAGAGTGCCGTGTTTGAAAATATCATCTGTATGTGCTTTATTTTTATTTCAACCATACGTGCTTTTATAAGTATTTGAAAAGAAAATATTTTAAAGATTTGAAATAGGAAGAAGGGAATATATGTGAGTTACAGCAGCCCCAGGGTAACAGTATCTCACACACTAATGATTCATACGGAGTTTATGTGTCTATTTATGCTGTCATTTATTTGGGGGAGGGGTGGCTAGAGAAAGAAAGCTGTGTATAGTATATTCCTAAATACCAGTGGTTTCTGAAAAAACAAAACCTGAACATTATCCTTATTTAATTAGGAGAAATCATTACATAATTATTCACATTAATTCAGTTTCTTACAACAGTCTTGCACTTATTGGCACTTCCTCTTTTCCCCCTCTTTGTTCTAAAAGAAAGGAGGAGTGTTCTTTATTATTTGAAAGGGAAAAGATTTCTTTTTCTCATGAAACATATACAAAAATATCCACATCTGATGTGGCTCCTGGGGTCACATGGCGTCTGATTATATACTGGGTCTTGGACTTCTCTGTAATTTTTCCACACTCAAATAGGTAATGTGTCTTTAAAAGAAGCCAGAAAACTTGAACTCAGATCTTGCTCATAAATGTAGGGTTTAGACCATTAGAATCTAGTTTCTGCCATGGAGGGAATGAGTGCAGTGTCTAAGAGAGCTGTCTGTGATGACATAAAAGGAAAATCACCAGGGGAACACTGGTAGTGAAGCCAAAATTATTACAAATGCGGGGGGGAGGGGCATGAGTGGATGAAATACTACTGATTTTTTTAATCCAGATTACTTATTCACATAGTTTACTCAGAAAACTAGCTCTCTGAGAGATGTTATGCAAGATAAAGCAGTTGTCTTTACCTCTATATATCTTAGTAAAACCCAGAAAATGATTACGATAGCAAGTACATAGATTAATTTTTGCCATCATCACAAACCTGAAAGAAAGGACCGAGGAGTTTGTACAATTTTCAGAGGTCACCTCTTTTGGGGTGCATGAATGTGAGCTACCTAAAGAAGTGAAAAGGAGAAAAGTTAGGAAAATTAATTGAAAAATTATTAGTTCTTACAATGCAGGGGCAAGAATAAATTAAAGCAGATGCACGTTGGAAAGTTTCTTTTCCACTTTACCCACACATCCATTTCTTTGCCTTTTACAATTAAATAAAAGAAGGAGAAAACTATTTCCAGGTGTCTTCACTCAGTCTCTCAGTTTCAGAAATATCAGTCTATAACTTTACTACTGACAGGGGACAGAGAAGGAGAATATCGTCTCTTCTGATCCTCTGTTACAAATATAGTCACAAAATGGTGTAAAATAGTTCCTTTGAGTTCCAGATTTGCAACTACAAAAAATTGGGTATTTCTTTCTTGTTCTCTTTGCTTGAAAATCAAGTCCACCCTGTCTCGACCACATAAATAGAACAATTTTCCTCTGTGAACTGCTTGATGAGGCTGTGGCCAGATTCATATAAATGTCATAAAAACAGAGTACAGAATGGATTATTTTATGATTAAGATCTGTATGGATCTTTGTATGAATGCAACGTGCTTTGGCAGGGCTCTGCTGCACGCACACTAGTTTTAGTGTGTGTGGTGGAAAAAATGGCCTGCCATACTGTCACTTTCATGTCTTTCTGAAAGGGAACAAAAATCACTGGGCTCCACCAAAGGTTACAGCAATCATACAAAGGTTTGGTCTGCTAACCAGTACAGTGTGTGTTCTATTTCTCATTGTGATAATAACGAGAGGACGATTCAATAAAATGCCACAATATTTCTCAGCACTTTGTCATTAAATGACATATTGACATCTCATTGTAATAGCAAGGTGAAACTTTCCTGTTCTGTAATTTATGTAATAAGATTCAATTTTCTTTCCATATCTTTGATTGTGTCAATGAGCTGCATTCTTTCCTTTTTTGTGTCTTTCTTCAGTTTGGATATTTGGGGGAGAGAGAGAGGCTTCATTCAGCTTTATTTATTTATTTTTCTTTGGAGACATCAGCCAAGCTGCTATCAGCACATCGATGCCAAGATGGTCTGTTAATGAAGAATTGTGGCTTAAGAATTTCAACCAAAGGATTAATGTATTAAAGTGAATAATAGCATCAAGGCAGTAGCAAAGATGATGATCGGGTTGGTGAAAGAGAGATTATTGATCATCTGGCTCTATCAGTCACAAACAGGGAGGAGGAAAACAAAAGAGAGGAAAAGGAGATTAAAGAAACGAAATATAGTTTAGTAATGCCTGTTGATTCTGTTGCTAATTATAAATTTTCGGCAAGAAGCCTTTGGTTATACAGTGACACTCCACTTATCTGGTGGTCAGATTTCCAACAATCTTTACCACCCAGAACACAGTGGAGTTCCTGGAATTGTACCTCTCAAAGCTTTGACTATGTAAGAGCAACTTTATTTGCTGGAGATGTTCTGCTATCTCTTGGAAAGCTTATTGAATTACTTTTGTGTATGTATTTAAGATTGCTTATTTACTATACTTGGATGTCTGGATTTTTTTAAGCCACCGTAAGTTTTTCCCAGGTTATCAAAAAAGGCGGTGTTAGGGGGTGGAAAGGCACTAGGAAGGAGGAAGGATGTGCAGTTTAGCAGGCTATAAAATAAATATACATGAATAACGTTGTTTGATAGAAAACAAGTACTCTAAAAGAGGACCTGCTAAATTGTCTTGACTCTTTAGAAGAAGAAAAGAGAGCTCTTAGTTGTGGAGCCCAAGGAAGTCTCATGGAGAAAGGACTTTCGTATTGGGCCTTTTGGGATATATAAAATTTGAAAAGGACTGGAAGATGGGCATTGGGGAAGGTATGGGGTAATAAGAGAAAAGAAGGGATATCCGGAATCACTAATGAAGTGCTGAGCCTAGCTCAATTTGGTTGAAGTATAAGGTGATCTCTGAGAGTTGTAGAAAATGAGTTTGAAATGACAGATAAGCACCAGACTATAGAGAGTTTTGAACGCCAGACTAAGGCATTGGTATTCATAGCATCCAGGCAGAAGCAAGGATGGTGATCAGAGTTGGTGAAAAAGAGGTTACTGATCATCTGGCTCTGCCAGTCGAAATGGGAAGGAGGAAAACAAGAGAGACCCCAGTGTATGCAGTTGGAGCTAATTAAAGTGTTTGTTCAGGGGTGATGCATCAGAGTTAGGCTGTAGGAAGTGGGAGGTCAAGGAAGGTGCCCAGACTTCTGGCTTACGTGACTCTATAAAGGGGTAGTCTCAGTACCGAAGTGGAAAACACAGAAGAGGATAAGCATGTTGGGAGAGTGGAGGCAGTGGCATATTCTGTATGGGAAATGGAAACTTTTGCTCATGAGCACCCATCAGATGGCTATCCTTCCATGGGGGAGCAAAAGATGGGGAGGCTGGGGAGACATTTGAAGTCAGAAAACAAAAGAAAATGCAACTCAAAGGTAAATATTGTAATCCAAAGATCAGATGGAGTTATTAAGAGATAGAAGGTAAAGAATGAAAGAATGAGCAGAAGGACAGGTTCTTAGAAGCCACAGCAGTGGGAGAAGAGTAGTGGAAGTGTCTGAAAAGTTACAGTGTATGACAATAAAAAAGGAGGACTGTCGTAGACTGTGGTATTGTGGGAAATGGAACACGAAGGTTAGTGGAGGGGAAAGAGAACAAACACACACTGCGTATTAACAATATATCAGATCGGGATGTACCCAATATTATTTAATTTCTCGGGCATCCTATTACAGATATACTCTCACACTCATTTCACCAAGGAAGAGATTGACGTTGGGTAGCATGGCCAGGGTTACACAGGAGGCAAACAGCCGTGCTCAGCCCCGTTCAACTCCAAAGTCCGTGCTTTTGCCCTGTTCAATGCTGCAACAGGTTAACACATTAGAAGAGGAGAAAAGGGTGTTTGATTTGTGACCTCCAGTAGAGCTGTGAGTGCAGAAGACATATTTTTAAAGGATAAAAAGTAAGTGGGTGAGGGATTCGATTTGGTTCATATACTATCTACTGGGCACCTGCCACGTAATGAGGAACTGTTGTAGCTGCTGACGATGGAGAGTTATAGGACCTAGTCCTCACTCTCAGGGAACCTGGTGTCTGGAAGGAGCAAAACACACATCTCGATTATCTTTATAGAAGCTGGCATCTGCTCTGAGAACACAGACAATTTACCCTTTCAAAACTCTAGATGAAAGCTTGATAAAAATGTGAAATAAAAAAAAAGAGAAAAGAGAAAGGTTTTTTTTTTCTCTTTTTAAGATAATGTGCTTGCGCAGATGTTTGTACACTGACCAAAGGATCTAGTGGTGAGGATGTCATCGAAGATGTTAAAGCAAGAGCTGATCAGACAGAGATGGGGACCAAGGACATAAGAAGTGGGGTTAGTGGCTGTAGTTGTCTTGAGAAGAAAAAGGGGATAATCTGATATTATCCAGGGATATATTAAACAGATGCCCATTACTATTTTATGCCTACGCTATGGAAAGAACTAGGCTTGAGAACATTAACTTTAAATTTTGTATGTGATTAATATTGTTTGTTAGGCAGGCTACCCTGCCACGTTTGGCTGCCTTTGGCTCTCTGCTTGCAGAGGGCATAACCTCTGGGCCGTCAAGACCAAGGTAGAGAAAGGCTTTTTCATGTATTTGCACCCAGAAAGTAGAAATTGAAAACTGCATCCAGGGCAAATAGAAGAGTCTGAAAATAATTATGTCAGCTGCAAATTATCGCTTATTTTCAAACAAAAGGCAAACACACAGATCCATAAATTGTATAGAAAAAATCCATTTTGTTTAGTCATCACCGTTCTAATTTTAAGGAGTAAATAATTTCAGTACATTACAGTACTGTGATTAGAGGCTACGAAAGCTGTGTCCAGAAAAAGCACTTGTCTTCCTCATCAGAGACTTCTAAGAGGAAAAACAAATTTTGTGCGCCTGTACTAGACTAACTTCGGTAGATTAATATGTCATCTCATCGTTTCAGGGCTCTAGACAGTCATCAGAAGTCTTGTCTCCATAGTGTTCTCTATAAGCTCTTCTCCTTCCTAAATTGTGCTGTACTTTCCCCCATTCACGTACGTCCTTACAGTTTTCTTATAGGATAATGAGGCACACTTCCTCTCTCTCTCTCTCGTTTTTATTATTTTTGATACATTACCATTTCTTATTAGCATCTCTCCTTCTGAAAAAAAAGTTTCAATGTGTTCTGCCAGAGCCATAAGTGCTTTGAGATGCTAAAGTAGAAAGATAGGTGTGAGACTCAGTGGTACCCAAGTATTACTAAAAAGGCACTTAGAATGATTTGTGTTTGCTAATTTTTGACACATTAAATCTTCAATGATTTCTGCTTCCCATTGGTATAAATATTTATTCATTCAATTCTAATAACAATGCAAAAATGTGCAAACAGCTTATTTTTTAATCGCACACTCATAGTCATGGGCTCTGCAACACCAGTAATCACAGGTTTGTCAATTTACTGGAAACAAGAATGACTCGACTTTATTTAGAGCTCTGTTAAAGGGAGTAAGCTCTTGACTTGGCGAGCCTACTTTAGTTGTTCAACTCATACTGAGACTCTGACTAAAGATTCACGCGTGGAATTGAGATTCAAAGCAGCCATAAATCAGGTGTTGAACAAAATGTCTTCTCTCTTGTAGGAACCATAACAGTTTCTTCATTAACCCAATATTTTATGACGAGCATAACGTTTGGTCATTAATGTCATCGTCTCTCTTTACCAGCAACAACATTTTAGTGAAAAGGACCAATGCTGTATGGATTTGCTTCTGGACATATGGAAAAAGGAGATTAAGAGGCCAACACTGATTTTTAAAAGCAATAATAATCTAACAGTGAATTCCAAAAATAGCAATGACATTTTATTTTATGTTTTGAAAATGTAAGCTTTATAACCTCTGCTATTTCCATCTGCGATAGGGTGAGACCCTCTCACCCGCCCCACAATGACCCACAACCCACACGTGATAGCCTATGTTTTGAAACTCACGTAATGATTTTGGCCTTTTTCACTGAATCACACAATTGTGGGCCATTCACATTTTATCCTAGTATTATAATGTTGTAATTCAACTCAACAGAGTGCTATCATAATCTACAATCTTTTACCATATATGATAGTTTTCTTCATCTCTTTCTCCTTGATTTCAGTGCTATTTATCTAAATTGGGGAATTTTTTTTCTCTGCATTTTTTCCCACAGACTTCTCAAATTACCTCCTTTTTACTTTTCTCTTTTACTATTTCCCTCACCCCTGCTTACTCATATTATGTTCTGTAATGCAATTTTATTTTATAACACCAGCTATAATAATGCCATGTATTCTCACTAAGCGAGTCAATTCTCAAGGTATGGATTCAAGAGTATACTCATTAAAAAAAATCACATGCCTACGATTATGTTGGTTGCTGGTACTAATTTTTCTTACTCCCATTGTTCATAAGTATCGGTTGCTAAATGAAGGCAAGTATCTTTAAGTAATGTATTTCTTTCCAGAGATTTTTAGGTTGGAACTCTAAGAAATATTTCAGGACCCTACTAAGAGGCTCTAACCATGGACTGTGGTGGATATATCAGATTGAAGCCCAAGGGCATAGCCACATCGTTATGACAATAGTTTAAGTAGTTAAGAAGCTCAAGGACCAACAAGTGAGAATGTAATTCTCCATCAAGATTGCCAGCTGTTTTTAAGTGTTTGGAGACCAAGATGAAGACCACAAGAATCAGTGGCAGATTGTCAAAGCAATGATGCAGAAGCCTACCATTACCATTATGAGCCACAAGAGGTACAATTGTGTTTCCTGTGATGATGAAATCCTAGTTGAGCTCATTGAAAGCTGTGGTATAATTAGTCTGTGAACATTTCTAGAATCCAAAACTTTTTTTTTTAAGGAAAAGAATTATCCGAATATATAGCAAATGAAATAGTGTTGATATTTGTGAGCGAAAACTAGGATAGAAAATCATTTGCACGGTTCTCTCGCTGGCTCAAACACTCTTAATTAGATTTGTGGGTTATATAGTGGAATTGGTAATGGGGCATACTGTGAAAAAGAAATGTAGGAGACAGAAACCTTTGCTCCAGAATGTTTTACTTTAGAGCTGAATGTAGATATGTGTTTTTCTACTGGCAAAATTTAACAAGGCAGAAACATTTATCAGAATTCTTATTTTTAAATCTACCTCCATTCAAGGCAATTTTAAAGATTATGACAGTAATCTGAAACTCGAATTTTATGCAAATCTGTCTAAGCTTGGAATAGTTATGTTAATTCTGGAAGAAAGATATTATCACTTTTATTCATCTTACTTTTAGTATCTTTTAGTGAATTAGACTCTTTTTATTAAATAACAAAACTCTCACTTTCAAAATGACAAATAGAACCCTGGCTTAAGGTGGATGGCTATTAAAATAACCCTTGCCTAAGCAACAAAATTATACATATTCTGCCTACATTATATAATAGTTTTTCTCCTAAAATAGTCTTTCTGGACTCTACTAGAAAATTCAGTGTATGGTTCCAACAGAAAGGTTATATATAAGGCATAGTTAAGAACATAGGCTTTGAAGTTGGAAGGAAATGGGTTCACATACTAGCTCTTCCATATAGTAATAATACAACCTTAGATAAAAACTCTGGAGTCTTTTTTTCCCCTGTAAAATATATCTAATACCTTGGGTTGTTGAGAGGATTACATATGATAATACCTACAAATTTCTTAACACACTACCTGACATTTAGTAAGGATTCAAGAAATAATAACTCTTACAATTGGAATTATTGTGAGTCTTGAGTGATTCTGGTTCCCTGTGACTCATATAAAACCATCCCTCCCTCTTTTTTAAACACAGATTTACCATTTAGTGAGGTCAAGGCAATCTAGAATACCGCTCTTTGAAATGGTTGGTTGAATTTACCGTGAACGATAAGATCTGAGATAGCTCTCGTTGCACAGTGTTAGATAATTATCTGTTAATTTATATTGTGTAATTTTGCTTTTCCTAAGATAGCCCCATTTTAGCTTTTTAAATAGCCTTCATAGGGTCAGAGTTAACTATATTTTGGCGGCCAGTATTTACTGTATTTTGGGAAGCATTTTGTACATGGTAGAAAGATGTACTAGTCTAAGAATAGCGTTGGATGTAAGTGAAGCGTTTGATATTTTCACCTGGGATACATAAGGTCATGTACAAACTTCTTATCTGGTAGATGGTGTAGCTGGGGAGTAGCGGAGTAAAACGATCTGATAAAATGACTAGAGCTGTAACTGGAATCCAGGACTCTTGACTTTTGGTTCTGTAGTATATGGCTCCTCTTTACAATTCTTATTTCCTTGAGGGTTATAAGAAACATCCACGAATATGTGCCCATATAAAAATTTCTCATATTGAATGCTATTTCCAAATTATAAATGGCATATATACTAGTCTTATTTGAAATATTTCAGATACTATTCAGTTATTAGAAATGTGTTTGACTCTATCAATTCCTGTCAAAGGGAAGTCTAATGCTTGGTAATGAAAGGGTCTTCTTCACAACCTTGATGGTACTATCTCAGTTATTCCTGACTTATTTTTCTCATTTCACAGCTAATGTTTTAAGTGATTCTTGGTTACCCAGCACTTAGGAAATGCTAAATGTCTTGGGAGTGCCATCAAGCATGGTTCCATCAGAATATCTGGAGGTGGCCCCAAACCCCAGCTCACTGTGAAAATTGCCATTACATCACTACCCAGGCTCTATCTTCCTAGGATAGATAGTGAACTTCAGTTTCCATTGCTGTTCCTTTAGTGCCTAAAATGAATGGACACACATTTCTTATTCCTAGAGTTGAAAAGCAATGGAAAAAACTACTTAGGTAGTCCACTGCTGAAAACAAGAGGTTTATACTTAGGGTGGATACACATTTCTGGGATTTTATTAGAGGTTATGCAACCAATTTTGGCTTCAGTTGTATCATTTACTTTCATGTTAACGTGACATAAAAGAGATAGGGTTGAATAAGTGGAAAATATAAATCAGCGTACCTGGCTATTTAATTGTGAGAATAGAACTGTGATTAATGTGCTGAATGGTATTATGTAAAACCGAACTATTGAAATCACACAGATGATTTAAGCTGGATTAATATCCTGAAGCTGTATTTTTAGTGACTTATTAAAGGCATGAATTATTTTAACCATCTTAATGATTTAGAAGGTTATCAGCAACTATGACAATAGAATGGGAAAATTTCTTTAGATGATAGAAAATGAGATAAATGGTTTTAGTGCTATCAAATTTGTGTCAATAATTTTCAACTGTGTACTTCATAGGGGAGTTAGCATTGTTTCGTATTAGTTGTGTTATTTAGAAGGTGTTGTCAGGGCCATGAAGGTTTCACATGGCACTTTGAATTCTATAATCATGTGTCTCCCATTTCACGACCAAGAAATCCACATAAAAGTCCCATAAATCACATAAGAAACTGTTCTGGGCAGTCTCACTGTGGTTAGGGTTTTATTCGTAATACTAAATATTATGACTTGAGGCCCTTCAAGACCTTTTCTCTTCCAGAAAAATGCATTGTCATACTTCAAATGCTAACTCCTTTGATATAATCTTCATAATAACCTAACAGGGTAGGCCTTATGCCCATTTTATAGAAAAAGGAAATCGAGGCATGGAAAGGTTAAGCAAATCAGAAACTATCGTCGGCCAATCTGATGCCAAAGCCTGTTCTTAGTCAATGGTCTAGATTGTCTATGCTATAGCTCCTTCTGCCTTTAAAAATCCTCCTTTCTCGGCTACCTTTCTCTCCTCTCTCTCCTTTCTTGGCTAGCTTTATTCTCACTTCTAATTAGAACCATAGGTAAGCTCCCATTCTTCATTCAGCTATCTCGAATTAGCTGTCTGATTTCTTACCTTTGAGCCTAGCTCTGACCTTATTGCTCTTAGGAGACCCAGAAACCTTGGGTTAGAGGTTCCTTCTACTTGTGGGGTGGTCCTTGCTATTTAGTTGATTTGGAGAGGGATATTGATCACTTTCCGAATCGACTTACACTTGGGGAGTCAGCATGACAAAGTAGCAGGAGCCGAGATATAGAGTAAGATTAAAGTATATTCAAATCCTGGACCTTGTGCTTGTGGCTTCATCACTTCAGGCAAATTTTCCTGTCTCACTGAGCCTTCCTTTCCCAGAAGATATGATTTCTATAAAGATTTAGTGGAGGAATATATAGCAAAGTAATCTGGAAAATTAGTTTCTTTTCTACCTAATTGGTTCAAAGCAGTGGTATAATTTTTATTCTTATTAGTGCTTAAAATATCTCCTTCATTATTTATTATTAGTACTCATTCTACCCCTGCATGTATGATCTGCATTGTGGTGCATTTGAACTGGGGACTTTGTCAGAGTTTCTGAGGCTATTAGAAATGTAAGTGCCACGAGGACCATGTCCAGTATGACAGAGAAATTTACTGTCCCCAGAAAATCCAATTGTTGTCCTACATTCACCTCCCTCCATAAGTCAGGTGGGCCCATCCGACTACTTCTGGCCAATGGGCTGTGAGGGGAAGTAATGTGATTCTCTTACAGGTAAAATGCATTTATGAGCTGGTGCCTGGTCTTTCAGCTCTCTCCTGGGATGTGGATTGTTTCTTTGACATCATTACAAGATAAAAGTAGCCCAAATCCCTGTGACATCGATTAGAAGCTACCAGACCCATAAAGGATCTAGTACGAGAAATCACCAAACCTTTTTAATTATGCACGGAGATTCTGCGGTGTGTTTGTTACTGCAGCGTGGCCTAAGCTCACTTTATTAATACATGCAGCCTTTGGAGAAGTCTGGTTTTTTACACGGTAGGGATACAGGTAGTTAGAAAATAGTAAGAGGAATTGCAATAGATTACTCAAGTGATCTAAGTAAATACCTAATAGGAAAAGTTACCGTTACCAGTAATAATGTGGTTCTAAATAGGGAGAAAAATTTTTTTCTAACTTTTCCTAAAATAAAAAAATACATCACATTTATTTTTTTTTCTTCCCCCCCCCAACATTTTTAAAGCAACTGTTTTGTCATACTGAATATTTTCCTATAGGATTAAAGATTGATTCAGACCAGCCCATGCTTGGTATAAAACTCTTCAATAAAAAGAAAACAAAACCAAACTAATTCTATCATAGCAGGTCAGGTTAATGTTTTGTCTAATCCAGGATTCACAACTCTTATATTGTCAAAAATAAGTATTGTGAAACAAGAGTGGGAACTCAAGAGTAGAACTATTCACTACTGAAGATTGTCTATAACAACAGTTGAATTTACAAAAAAAATATTTATGAAAGTTTTACAATTCTTCAATTATTTCACTTTTTGTAATGATAAAATCAGAGTAATGACTCAATCATCCATCAATATCATAGCAATTTCCCTGTAATTGGTTGGAGATAACTTGGACAGCCACTATGTGCAGTAGGACAGTTGTATACCGGAATGCTTTAACTCCTCAGAGTTTCCTTAGTTATCTGCCCAAATATTTGTATTTGCTAGTGTGGAGACACAGATAAGTTTTTATTTCATATTCTGTATGATTTGATTTCAGCTTTGTGGTTGATGAGTGGATGACATTTAAAATATACATGAGATTCTAATAGATTACATTAATTTAATGAAGCATTGGGTTTAATGGGAAAGGTCAAAAAGATATTTCACATTATTTTTTAATTATACATTTCTGTGTCTAAAAGTTTAATTATTGTTGTTTTGTTAGTGATGATATGATAAAGGCAGAGTGGAATACACCCGGATGATCGTCGGGCTCAAAGTCAGGAGTCCTGTGGTTTGCTCCTGGCTTTCTTACAAATGCATTTTGTTACTGGAGTGACCTTGGTCCAGTCATATGACTGTTTTGGGCTTTCTTTTCTTTATCTGTAGAGTGAAGATACCAATACTCTCCATAGTTAAACTGGTAGGGTCCATGCAAGTAGCAGATTAGCTGAACTTTTTAGAAAATGGCTTAATGATATACAAATATTATATTTACATTTTTTAAAACTTGTGGACAAATATATAAATAAGTAATCATTTATTTGGTGAGTCAATTCTCTTGGTCTTTTGTCTTCCAACTTCCATTAAATCTTTTCCCAGTTTCCTCTTGCAGACATTTCCTGACCTTTCACCCCATCCCCAGTTCTTGACCAAATGCTCCTTGTCTACGCTCCAGAGGAACCTCTGCATAACTACAGTATTGCAGTTACTGCTTTACATTGACAGGATATGTGTCTGCTTGTCTCCTCTACTAGACAGTGGAGTTCTTGAGCGCTGTTGCAAGGCGGTTTGTATTTTTGTATCTCCCATTCCCAGGATAATGCTTGGCAATGTTGTCGATGCTGCTAAATGTTTACGGAACTGATCATAAAGCTTGGAGACACTATGATGACTACTATATTTTTAAACAAATATTCTCATTTAAAAATATTATTCTACTTGCCTGGTTGACAACTTATAATGAATAGGACACTGCCATTTCGAGTTGGAAACCTTTTAATTTCTTAATTAGCTTCATACAATTTATGTTACACCTAGTAGAAAGCATTAAGAGGGTAATTATATATATTTTTTTCTTCTAATATTACTAGGAATATTTTTCGCAAAACATGAAAATTCCTTGCAACTTTTTCCTTTCAAAGTTCTACCAAGCAGTTTATGGAATGGCAACCTGCCAAATGGTGATCCATTTTCTCAAAAACATCGTTTGAGACCATGCCAACCAGGCACACTGAGCTTATCTACTGCATCATAGTACAGTCACATAATTCGTGCAAAATTATGTTTGACATTAAATTATAAACCCTTACCGTAATAATAAAAAAATAAATAACCCTAAAAGCAAATTAAAAATATGTTTTCACTGGAGCAGGTTATTAGCCCACTGGAAACTCGATCTGTAGTAGTCAGTCCATGGGCACGCTTCCATTTCTGGAGGGGTTTGAAGTTTCTCTCGGTGCAGAGAAAAATCCCTAATTCATGAAAGGAAAATTAGCTAATAAAATAATTTTTTCCTCCTGAACTGCTCTGTTGATGAAAACATGTCCACTGCAATTTTAGAAATGAGTGACTTTTCAAATAAAGTAGTTTGTGTTGCCATAAACAGAAGGATGGTAAGGCCATTGCCGTTCTTTGCCAAAGGAAAGAGTAGCCAGCTGTGTCCAGCTTTTTTTTTTTTTCTTTCTCTACTGCAATATTCACATAAATCGTCTCTTCTTGGGACTGTAGAAGCTCAAATGAGAGCCCATTCAAGAGAATCGGGGTTCTCTCTGAATTTGTGCATTCTGAAGCCTCACTCAGAAAAGAAAAAGAAAAAAAAAAAACACAGGAAAACCCATAAAAAATCTTGATCTGTTGAAAAATCTATTTTATTACACTTACCGTTTCAATTTTTGTAACTTTGTCTCCATTGGTTTTCTCCATTGTTGATAGACTGCAAATTCTAGATTAAGATTTTAGTGATATCTAAATGGTCACTCCTAGCTTCTGATATACAAATCCAGGAGTTTTTGTGCTGGGTAAAGCACAGCTCTCTGCAGTCTGGGCTGCCCTTAAGCTGGGATTAAATTATTATGTAGGTACCTCCCATGATAAACCACAATAACAGCCATGCAATAACAACCAAGTTTATCTCCAACTTATTTATTTATGAGGTTTAATTGGTTCTCATATGAGTATAATACTTATCCTTGCTTATTTGTAGTTAAAAATTAGTATTGTTGTTCTTGTAGTTAAAATATATTTTCACATCTGTATAAATGTTTATGAAGGATAATGTGAATTCCTTTATGAAAACATCAAAAAGGGGTATGTTTTCTTTAACGTAATGAAAAATAAAGCCCACGAATCAGACAGACTGCATCTGTAGGGAAGATACAATACGACATTTTTACCCAAGATAACATTTCAAAATGATTGCCAGGTAACCCGCAAAATTGAAATGCGTTCTGCTGCCAAATTCATTTTAGCACTGGGAATTAATTTTTCAATGTGTTTTGGAAGTAAGAGGTGAATTAATTATTGCAGGCACTATGATATCATTGGAAGTCTGATGTTAGACTGCGATTCAGATGAACATGGAGCCGGTAATATAATTGAACTTAGTCCCTTTATCTTTCAAAGGCTCTTTTACATGACAACACAATATTCACATGCTCCTAGGGATACCTTTGGCACTCCTACAATTCTAATTTCTTTCCACGCTTGCATAGTTCATTGTTGATTCTTGGAACCCGAGCAGGGTGGAGGGGAATGGAGCAGAGCTCAGTGTCCAGTGGCCTACCTCGAGTAAGCCCCGGGTCCCCAGTTAGTTCGGGGAGCATTTGCAAGTTTTCCAGACGGAGCAACTTCTCTTAGTGAGGAATCAAACCTTTGCTAGGAATTTCAGTGGGGTTCCTGAGTCTGGAGAGGTTGGAGGTGCATTCACCCCTATCAAGGCACGAGGATTGATCACGTACTGTCTCCTGGGAGAACTGCACATTTAGGCCTGTGGCGCGTATGCACAATGGCATTGGACAGGAGCAGAAGACAGATCAGGTGGTTTAAATCTTCCCAACAGACAGGTCTGGAATGCTGTCAAGTCATACATGTTTGCCCTTGATATTTAGAGATCCAAGGACTATTTTGCAGTGAAAATAAGTCCCAGCCCTATCGCTGGGAATGGAATGACAGTAGCTTGAAAGGCAGCATCATCTGTCCCTACTGGCAATTATTGTCCTCTGTTTTGCCTTCTTTCCCTCAGTGTTTTGGTGTATAAAGTGTTTTTGTTTTTGTTTGTTTTTTTGGGTTTTTTTTGTCATTCTTTCATTTTTTGGAATAGATCAGTAGGCATAGCATATTAAAATCTGATAATATTTGTTAAGAGGCTCACATTTTTTTTTTCTTTCCATAATGGTATTAAAGAAACTTCCAATGGTAACCCAAAGATTGTTTAAAAAAAAAAAAAAAACAGTGGCTTAAGTAGTGCAGATGGTTTTCTGAGACAACAGATTTCGTCAGCTCCAGGTCTACTTGGTCAAAGACTCATTGGTTATGAGTTGGTGGCACTTATATTTGGCCTTTGAGTTTCAGATTGAACATCTCTCCTCTGGCTGAATTTTATTACCCTGTAATAAAATAAAATCCAAGGTACTTAAACTCTTTTTAATGAGGACTACCAAAATATTTTTAAAGTTATTCTGTGGCTCTCCCTTTCTCCTCTCCATATTTTAATGAGTTTTGAAGGAAAAAACAAAACAAAACATTTGGACCTTGTCTATATAACAATAATATAGTGATAAGGGCATAAAAAATTCAGATCAGCAGTCATGTCAAATATGAGAGAAAATAACCAGGGTTTTCTCTTC
Organism: Ursus maritimus; assembly: GCF_017311325.1. Taxonomy (NCBI): domain Eukaryota; kingdom Metazoa; phylum Chordata; class Mammalia; order Carnivora; family Ursidae; genus Ursus; species Ursus maritimus. The sequence continues at coordinate 82,352,591 of NW_024423343.1, read as the reverse complement.
TTTTCTTCAAATTGATCAGGTTAACTGGGTGTTTGCTTCAGAATTAAGGCTGTTAAAACTGTTTTCACATATCCACTGTTTCTGGTAGCTGTCCTTTTGTTTTTCTATCTTGGCCATTTGTTTATTTTAACCTTGGATTTGGACCCCCATGTTCCCTTAAAGAGAACAACAAACAAACAAACAAACACACCCCAAATTGCCAATTCTAGTATTTTTTTGAAGATTTTTTTTTTTTTTTAACTGGGGAACTGACATTGTAAAATATGAACTCAACTTACGGCTAGAACACAAAGTTCGGATTCTTTGCTGATTCACTCAGTCAACTATTCTAGGTACATGGACGCTTCTCTGCTCTGTGAAAGACGACTGTAAGCAGCAAGTTTGTTGTGATTTCTGTTAAATATCATATTGACTACTTGACTCCATGGTTATTCCGTTGTAGGCTTCCTCTCCACTCTAAAAATAAAATGGGCAATGAACGCAATATCCTAGCTAAATCAGGTAAAATTACCTTACCGGAGTTATTGAATCAAAATGAAAAAATGTTTTAAATGACTCACTCTTGACTTTTCAATGAGAAGCAATATGGGCTCTTCTTCAGCCGTTCTGCATGCAGTTATTTGAAATTGCACTAATTTTGTATCAGATAAAGAAAATTACGCGTATCTTCCCAAACCAACACACACAGCAGAGCACACTGGCTGTGTCTCTTGCTAGCATATGGTATTCATCATTACCAAGAGCGGCAGCGGCCACCTCTTTCACTTGACTGGTGGAAAATAGAGCTCCAACTCAAATCTCTGTCTGCTCGCCATAGCTTTTTCCAGTTAAATTGGTACCACAATCTGTATGGTTTCATCACTCCATTGGCAGTTTAATATAAACATCTGTTTCCAGTCTTTTATGTCCTATCTGAGATTTATTCAGTCCCTCTGAGTTATCTGTCCTTCTCTCCTTCTCTATTTATTTCCCTCGACTTCTAAATGATGTTATATTTTCCAACATTTCCTTGATCTTTGGCTCAGATGTGTGCATCATTAAACGTATTTAATTATCTTTTTGTTTGTTTGTTTGTTTCTTGCGGAGCCTGGACCGTTTGTTTATCATCTGTTCCCTCCCTGTGCATCGTGAAGCTCTTTGCTCTCACGCTGCAATTTTCCTTGGAAATAAAATAACAGGACTTCCGGTTTCAGTGATGGAGGTGATTATTTCATTGTGATTGGCATCAGGATCAAACTGGGAAGAATTTTATTCAAGTTAAATGGTTCTGTCTCTTCTCCTCCCATATTTGCATTTACTGCTGTGTCAGGCAAGGATTTGAAGGTCCTAGTTCTCAGGATTCATGTTGTTTTGCTTGCTCTTCTATTAAATTTATAATGTTGGAAAGTAAGGGCATTTCCTGCGAGGTAATAATCTATGGTAGAAACAGAGACCCTGAATCAAAGACAGTAGAGTCTTTTAATTCAGCTATTGGTTAAATGTCAGGAAATGTCCGGCCCAGAGGTCATTATTGTGAAGTCAAATAGAAAGCTTTTATTTTCCTATCTCCTTTTGATTTGGGGAGCTGTTCATAAAGACTGATGCTGGGTAAGTCACTAACTACATGGAAATGGTGGAATTCTGTAAACAATTGGCAAGCAGAACTTTGTTCTTATTGTCCCATTAAGCTTAATATGAGGTGTTAAATATAATGAAATGTGGTGAGTGAAGTGTTATTTTCCTATTGGTTACTGTAACAGTCATTAACAAGTAGGACAGGACTAGTACTGAAAATAGAATACTGTAGCCATGACAACACAGAGTTCAGCTTTTCCATTTTCAGCAAAGGGGGCAGCAATTACTTACTATTTTCTTGATTTATTAATTTCCTTAGAAGTGGGAGTAACAAGAAGACTCTTGAACTGGGCAGTTAATAGCCCAAATTAGCTAAAATTTTTAGTTACGCCACTTACATGATCATTTACTCATTCACTCATTCTCGTTAACATTTGTTCGGATTCTACTATACCGTAGACACTAAGCAAACAGAAGCAAGTGAGACAGAACTTCCGTCCGCAAGGTATTCATGGTCTGATTAATACAGTGGTTCTCCACGTAAGGTCTCCGAATAAGCAGCATCAGCAGCAGCAGCCCTGGGAACTTGTGAGAAGCACAGATTTTTCTGGGCCTTTCCCTGACCTACTGAAATGCACACGCTGGGGTGAGGCCCAGTGATCTATGGTTTCACAAGCCCTCCAGGTGCTTTTGGTGTTCCCTAGAATTTGAGGCCCACCAGAGGTATGGGGAAATGGAAAACTTGCAACTAATAATATCTTGCTTTATATCCAAAATGATGATAAAATAACAGGATACTTCCATGTAGGAGAGTTACAATCATGTAGAATGCCGAGGTTCCAGAAATACTTATCCTTTCGGTGTATGGCCGAGAAGTATAGGCCATCGAGTAACTTCACATGATTGATTGAAATCCCAACGAAAATTTAAGATCTTAATGGAAATCTTACAAATTCCATGGGTCTTGCTCCATCTCTTTAGCGAGACTGCTTCATAACTATTAGAAGACTAACCTTTAAGATAGAATTGTATATTAATAGATGTTTGAAGGAAGTGTTACTATCGTATATAGAGTGAAATCCAGAGTCTACCACCATGCTAGACAGATATTCAATAAATGTCCAGCCCATTCATGGATTTAAACCTGGAAAAGAATCACGTAACATTTCCACTTGTTTCTTCTTTTGCGAAATGAGGGTGGAAGTAGGCATTGTGAGGTAGGATGCTCTCTTAGATCTCTTTCGATCTGGGTGTTTTGTTATTCTCTCTTTGGAAGCCTGTGTTTATTAATACAATATATAAAAAAATATATATTTATATATACCTACACACACATATGCACATACATATATATGGACATATAATCAATTTTACTGTCTGTATTTCTCTATTACTTATTAAACCTTGATTATTAGTACAGTTATATCTGAGCTTTCCTCTACAATCATGGCCTTGAATCTTCACCCACTCAGAGCTGCATGTGTGTTCTTCCGAGCCATTACTCTACACCCGGAACTGCCTTCCCTTGAATACGCCACAGGATACTTCACCCTTTTACTCTTAGGAGCCCATCTGTTCTGTGAAGCATTCCAATGACAATAACCACCTACCACTTTGTGCTGTTACACACTTATCTTTTCCCTTCCTTCATCCTGTTGATCTTGAGTGTATTACTTAAGAGGAGTACTTTTGTTCTTTCCTTGCTTTTAAATTATAACTGGTGACATGCTTTGGAAACTCACAAAAATATTTCACGTAAGGACATCCAACGTATCAGGTAGAACAATTTATACCAATATGAAGCAAGAGATGCACGCAGGTAGGGTAATAGATTAGCTCAATGGTTTAGCATAGTGTCAAGTTATTTATAGTTCAGGGGTGAGCCCCGCAGGACAAGTAGCTCTATAATACACAGACATTTTGAGATGAAGATGACACTCCAGGCCATGTGGTGGGGGGCAGAATGGTATTGGGTAAAAACGGTATGTAGGCAATCAGACCTAGGTTCGAATTCCATCACCACTATTCACTTGCTCTGTAATCCTAAACAAAGTAAATGATCTCTCTGAATCTATTTCTCAAACTTAAAGGTATGAAAATAATCTCCACATTTTAGGATAGCAATGAAGTTTAAGTGAAATAATGCATATTTGGAAGAACGTATCTCAGGGCCTAACATAAGCCAGTTTACCATATGTCTATATCTCTACTCCAAACCTCTCAAGAAATAAAAACCTGCCTACCTTTCTTTTCATATGAATTGTACCCCAAGTCCTTGGTATCAACATGCAGAAGAATAAATGCATCCCACCCCTTTCCCTGTAGTCTACTGCTGGGTTCTATCACTGGATGAATGATGTTGCTACTCAGATAATGTCCCAAGACAGGAAGTCTCCTATCTCTCACTTCCTATATCCAACAAAGACTAAAAATAGATGGCTTTTATCTTCCATCTTTACTCCTAGAATTAATTCCTTAAATTCTTGAAATACCTTGCTTGGATCACAGTATAGTCTTGAAGGCAGCCTCTCAATTCCCATTCTGGGATGTTCAATTCATTCTCCTTATGTGTTACCAGGGAGATTTTTAAAACAAAAGTCTTGATCATGTTACTCTCTTGTTTCAAATCAGTTAATGATTTCCTATAATCTTTTACATAAAACTCAAATGTTTTAATATGACACTCAGAGCACTCTCTAGTTTCAAGAATACGTCTCTTTCCTCATCTAGCCTGCCCCCTCTCGGCACTATGTACATTTCTCTATAGTCACCTTGAATAAATTATTTTTTGGTCTCTATTTAGGTTCTACTAAAAGCAGAGCCTGAGGCAAGGACTTTGTAGCAGAGAGTTTATTTGTGAGGTTAAATAAGGAAGCAGGAATGTGGGAGCAGGGATAGAGATAAGGTGTTTCTGTCAGGGTATGTCATTGAAGTGTCTATCATGGGTGACAGGGCTTCATTACTTGAAACCTCTGAGAAGCCTGTAATACTCCCAGAATTGTCAGAGGGACAAGAGACTGAGTCATTCATCCCCTGGTTGAAGGAGGCATTTGGGTGTGAAATCCCAACACTTCAGCTGCATTTATTGAGAAGCTAAGTGACTTCTAAAAACTTCAGAAAGTCCCCGAATTGGGGAATGCTTGGGGTGAGGGAGATGCTTGCTGAATTTGTATAGAACTGTGTACCACAGCCACTGCGGAAATCACAGACGGGCCAGAGGAACATGACATAGGACAATGCAGGGATGGCTTCCCTGTGCTCTGCTTTTATGTCTTTGCATGACTTATTCCCATGGGCCTAAAATGTGTTCATTGCCTCTTCTTCTCCAGGATCATATTGTTAACACATACTGATCCATCAAGTTGCAGTTCCAGAGTTGGCCCTACCAGGATCTTTGCCCTGGCCACAAGTATTGTCTGAAAGTCTTTCTTTTTGACATTCATAGCATTCAGGGTGGTGCTGCACTAGGCCACATAGCACCAGAAATGGCCCTTACTGCTTTATTCCTGCATCTAGAATAAGAGCACCTTGAGGGTGGGGAATGTATCTTTCTTGTCTTTGTTTCTATTTGAAGTGCAATGCCCGGATAGTCTAGATCGTGAATCAATATTTGTTGAATAAACGGAAGCATGAATGAACAGAAGAACTTGAATCCCCTAGAATAATCTTTATAAAACATCCATTTCTTATGTCATCTCATCAAAAATCATCACTAACTGTACCCCGCTGACACATAATGACTACATTTTTTAACTTGGCTTTCCAGGGTTTCTATAATGTAATCCCAAGCTGCTTTTCTAACCTGGTTTTCTATTACCCCCATTCGTTAATTTTACTCCAGACACTGTTCACTCACTGTCTTTTATACAGCCTGCTAGATCTCCATCCTCATGCTTTTGGGCATTCCGGTCTGTCTGTTTTTTAAATGTATGTCTGACTCTTACACATATTTTGAGGCCTAGTTTAAACCTGTTTTCCTAAAAAGAAAACTCTTCTTGACGATTAGCCAATGGTGGTCATCTTCTCTCCTTCGAATCCTTGCATTTTTTGTTGTCTAATAATTGCTAACCACACGCATGTCGCCTGCAGGCACTCTATCTCTTCAATTAGATTTGATGTTTCTTGAGGTCAGAGTCTTCATCTTATATATACCTTGGGAGGTGATTGTAATTCTCAGTACCTAATCCAGTGACTAGAATGGGATAGTGCATCTCGCGCAAGCTCAGTGCTATTTGTTAATGGATAGACAGATTACTCAGACATTTACTTACATGTCAGTCATTTCAAACATTTCTGTGACTCTGGGTGGTCAGAATAGGATGGCAGGCTCCAAAAAACCACAGCCTTGACCTGACTGATGGAGCAAAGCAGAGAGACATTTGCTCAAAACTTTAATGATGGGAAGGGAAAATCATTTAGAAGTGTTCAGTAAAAGAGAACATAAAGAGGGATTATTTAACAAACCAATTTGTGGAATATTTCCTAGAACAATGACACTTTGTTGAATATAAGAATAACCAGAGACTGTAAGTTTACCTTCAAAAAAATTGAAAACAGTCCTAAATTCCTTTTCTGAAATTTATTTGCTTAACACATTTATTTGGTTTTATAGCATTTTAATGAGAGGAAGTGAGAAGGGGTTACATGACCTCAAAACATGCTAGTTATTGATTATGGCTATTGCATTTTATAAATTGTTAATATTTAAAACAGGGCATGTTTTGTTTTTGTTTTTTTGTGAAGAACTGGGAGAGTGGGGGTTAGAGGTAAGTGTGCATCACACTGTAATGCCTCTGTATACACTCAATAAAAAAATGACTATGTAGTATTTCATAAAAAATACTTGAATACTGAAAAACATCTTGTTTGATTTGCGTTCCTTTAAGAAATGGAAGTGTAAATATGGACATAATATTGGCAATTTAACTTTCTACTCTTAGTATCATTTAATATTGGACCAATTACAAACTATGGAAGTTACACATGTTTAAAGAGACAATGGTTAAATCCATCAATGAAGCTGAACTAAGAGACTATATTGAATGATAGGAAAATCATTTGTTAATATTTAATGAATTGAACAGACAGACCTTTGTTTAAATGATATTTCATAAGCTTTAATTATAATAGAATTCTGACTTTTCAGCACAATATGGTTTTCAAGTTAATTCTGTGGTTTTACTTGTTTTTCTTTTTTAATAAGATAAACAAAAGACTTGCTTATCGTGTGTTAGAAAAAGAAAAAAAAAGGAAGGATGAAAAAAATCTCTCCCACCCCCACTTGGCTACCTTCCCTTTTAATTCTTCCAACATTAATACAATGTTGCTGACTATGTTATGTTGTTACTAGGTTGTGTCAAATCAAGAGAATAATTGGACATTAAGATTCATCTCTGAATACATTAATTAGATGATTTCTTTATTTCTGTCTTAAGTTACTAACGATTTCCTCTCCATAACTAGGGAAACTCTGTAAGAACTCATTATCCTTTTGGGACTCTATAGCTACTTTAAGATGATTTTTGGTGGACGTGGTCGTTCTGGTAACAGTAGACTCTATATTAAGTTCCAAAAATTAAAAATTGCAAAAAGAAAGGGTGCTATTTAGATTTAAAACGTTTGCCCTTCAGGTTATTTCTTTGCAGATGGAATGTGTTCCACAACAATGGTACCTACGGCCAGTCATGAGGACCCCATGAATACTAATATGCTCATCAGGATGATCTTTGAAAAGTCACATTTTCTCTAAGTGCTGAGATTCTACAAATCACGTGGAAGACATGGGCCATAATTCTCTGCAGCTCCGAGGTTAGGTGCCTGGCTGCACTGGGAACTCATTGTCAGGAGGTTCTTGGTCAGATTCTGTGTTCCAAATGCCTTGCCCAGTGCCCAGTGTAACAGGTACTCAATAAATCTGTTATTAGCTGATTAATAAAATCATGTAACCTTCCCTAGTCTAAGATGTTAAACCAGAAATTATCTGAAAGCCTTTCCAGTTATAATGTTCTATGGACTTTAAGCAGGTGTCTTTCCATAGGTAGTGAAAACTTTTCAAAAAGTGTATTCAATAAAAATGTCTCAAGGAATTTATTCCAACATAATAGACCGAATTGCTATAATTTAATGGAATATCCTGTAAGTCAAGTTTGACTTTAAAATGATAAAAATTAATCAGATGCTTAATATTCCTTATTACATCAATACCTACAGGTGAAATTTATCAAATCTTAATCCCATTGAAGAAGGATAGGATGATGAGCTGAAGGGGTTCATTGCTGATAACGTAGGACAGGACCTCTAAAGACAAATTCAGATCCCCTCACCATTTGGCCCAAGTGAGCCAGTCCTCTTTGTAACTACTTTTTTCCTGGCACCTTTGGCTCATGGGGGCTGATGCCATCTTCTACTTGACGCAGCGGATGTATTCCCGCAAGTCTTTGGTATAAATTGAACTTGTATAAATCAGATCACAGAATTCAATAAAGGATTATTGAACTACAGGATGGACTGTGTTCCAGGCTATATGGCTAGAGGCAGATCTTGACCTCACACATTTATAATTCGGTGAGAGAAACACAGAAGCACATGGGTGATGATAACATGAGACATGGTATCAAAGAGAGGAGGAAAAGGTACATTCCTCCTAGGACTAGCTTGAAATGCGGGAGACCATGCCCTTTGAAATGCCCTGGAGTTCAACAATAAAAGGAAGCAGGTTATGAATACTCTTCAAAGTTCTTATGTTTTCAAATAACACGCACTGACATTTTTACCTACGGTAAGTTTGAGTTTGCTTTATGCATACTTTTTTTCCGGTATGGTGGGTTTTGCCAAAGAGCTAAAAATCCGATGACTTAAATTTTTAATAGAATGGAAACTTTTATTGCTTACACTTACTGACTATTGCCCATATAGAATTGTTCATGTTCCTGAAAGCTGTCAAATATGTCTTCAGTTTTTATATATTTATCATAGGTAAAGGCAGAATAATGGATATTTTTCAGTGTCTGACTTGAATTGGTAAGTAGTGTCCCTTTGTGTTGAGTGCTGCTTTTCTATTAATAGTAAGTTGCAGTCTTATAGGTCTTGTAGTGATTGGTTAATAAGCAGACACAATTCCGTTAATTTGATGATCATATTCCTCCACTGTTTTATTTTACCTTTTTAGTTTGAGTAATGAAAAAAAAAACTCAAGAAAATAACTCCAACTCAAAAAATAACTGAAAGCAAGTTTAAATTTGGCTAGTGGATGAATTCCTTTGGCAAATATTATTGTGTACATACTTCATTCTAGGCACCATGTAGAGAGAGATCAGGACCAAAACAGAGTTCCTGCTCTAAGCATGGGTTTTAAGGTCTGTTAGGAAAGAAATATATTAATAAAAAAAAATCACACAATAAATGTGTAATGATATATTTAGAGATTAATAATAGCCTGAAATCCATGAAATGCAATTGAATTTTAGGTGGGTGTGTTTGTGTGTGGTTGGGTGTTGTCATGTGGTCATATTTGCACTGATAAAGTACTTTGTACTGTAATTGGTGTTGCCCAATAGCAGATGTGAAGAGACCAGTTGGGAAGTCCAGAAAAGACAGCGATGCTTGTTTAAATTAATGTAATGTCAGTGATGATGAGAGAGGTAGGCAGATGACCCAATTACTACTTTAGGAAAGAATTCCAAAGAATTTAAGCATTAATATTTATCAATTGCCTATAATGTGTCAAATGCTCTTTTAGGTGCTAGGGACACAAAAATGAATATATTACACAATGACAAGAAAGTCCCTTTCTTCAATAAGCTCCCTATCTGCTATGAAATTTCTAAGTATGGTCAACTCTGCATTCCTAGAAGAATAATATAAAGCAGCTAATACCAGCTGATTTATATTCACTATCATTTGACTTTGGTGCGTATTAGATAACTTTTACTCTCAGGGATTCTTCAAGATGCATCAGTAATAGTGCATTTAAAAACACTTTCACAGTATAAATATAACTATAAGGTGTTATTAATTTTCTCTTTATAACTTCCTAATTATATCTAGCTTAGGCTAATATTTCAATAAATTTTTGTTTCCTGAGTACACACTAGGTCAGGGTATCTTAGTTTGCATGGGCTGATACAACAAAACACCACAGACTGGTGGCTAGGTCGCATAAACAACCGGCATTTATTCCTCACAATCCTGGAGGCTGTGAAATCTGAAATCAAGGTACTCGCGGATTCTGTTTGCGGGTGGAGGGGGGCTCCTCCTGGTTTGCAGCAGGCCTCATGTCTCCCCGGGTCTCCTTTTCTCTTCCTATCAGTACACTAACCCCGTCATGGGGATCCTCCTGACTTCACCTTAAACCTAACTCCCAAAGGCCTCCATCACCATCACATTGGGGGGTAGGATTTCAACATAGGAATTTGGGGGAAACACAAATGTTCAGTCTATAATGGGAAGACTCCAGAGAGCTAACCAGTGACAACATAACTGACACTGGAATTTGCTCTCGGTAGCAAAGTGCCAAACGAACATTTGGATTGGAGACTAGCTTTTAGTGGTGGCACCACTGTGGTCCTTCCCCCCCACCCCTCACAATTAGAATCAAACTGAAATTGACAGATGAGATTAGTTGATTGAGTCAGCTCAATTAGAAGTAAATTAGAGTTGATGCTATTTAATGCATTTGAATTTAGTGTTTTTCAAGCCATTCTTTCTTTCCTAACTTTTCATTATATACAAATTTAAACAAACAAATGTAGAAGGAATAGTGGTGGTAATGATTCCCTATTTCTATTACCACCATCAACAATTGTCAACATTTTAATAATTTGATTTCATCTATTCCTCACTTTCTTATTTGTTTTGTTTCACTGGAGTCTTTTTAATCAATTTCAAGCAACATACCATTATTTCACTTATGAATATTTAGTATGTATTTCATCTGATAAGACTTTTTGTTGTTGCTGTTCATATGTAACCACTATTAGTTTTCTAAGCAACCCAATGAAATTAACAAATATTTCTTAATAACAACTAATATTCAGTTTATATTCAAATTTGTCCACTTTTTTAAGATGAATTTTTTTTAATTGAATTGAATATTGAAATTCAGATTTCAGTAAGGTCCACATACTGTATGTGGTTGTTATGTTTTAGTCTTTCTTATTCTATAAAATCCTTCTTCTTCCCTTTCTTCTCTTCTTTCCTCACTCACTTTCTCCCTCCCTTTCTTCTCCTGCTGTCAGTTTGTTGGAAATACTGGCAATTTGTCCTGGGAAGGCTGGATATTTCTTGAGTCAACACTGAGCTTGTTCCTCTATCTCCTGTAAATAGGTAATTAGATCTAGGTTTCATGAATGATTTAGCTAAAGCTTTTCTGAGAGCAGGGCTTGCAACAAAAACCCCAGTGCCCATGCTCGTAGTTTATTTGGGGAGTGACTCCCAAAGATAGGACTGAGGGAGTAGAGAGAGTGAGTCAGGAAAGAAGAAAAAGGTTGTGTTTTCAAGGTACCTGCTATAGAGAATGGGGTTCCTTTCAGTGGGAAGCTTAGAAAATACCTCTCAAACTTCCCACTCCCCTTGCCCTTTGGCTGAAGGTTTTCGTGGAAGCTGAGGCTTGCATACAATGAGTTGGAGACAGTCCCCAGAGCTGCCCTGGAGATCAGAGGAGGTCAGAGGGATGAGGTGTACACCAAAGGGTATCTGCTACAGTTCCTTTCAGATCTTTGTGTTGCATTTTTGGGCTAGAACATTTCGTATGTGGTTCTGTATATGCTTTTTGTGTGAAGCAGGTAATGGCTGGTTGCTCCCTTTTAAATGATTCTAAGCTTGAACAGTCATGTCAGCTTTCTAAAGTTCCCCAACAACTTTTCGATAATGATTTTACATTCATTGGTGACCGCTGCCTGTATTCATCATTACTTTCAGGGTTGTAAACTTGTGCTTTTTCTAATTCCATCATTCTTTCTGTATTTGCTTGTTGGAATTTTTCTAAAAGAAAAACTTTCTTTTGTTAACTATTTTGTTACCTCAAGGTTACGAAAGGATAAATTTTTGATACTTTTCTTTCCCACTCCTTTAAAAAAATCAATTTATGGAGTAATGAGTCGGTGCTCTGACAGCCTCCAGAGATCCATTGAATCTTATTTCTTTCCCTGAACAGTAGGGGCGCATCTCTACACTATTAAAAAAAAAAGTGGTGGGATGGAGATTTTTTTTTTTTTTTCTGTTGTTTCACATTACTAACAGATTACCAGGCACTCGTGCTTAGGAAGGGAGAGTAGATGCGTACTGGGGTGAACGGATAACTCAGCAATAGGCTGGACACAAGGAAGCCAAACATCACTTCTGATTGTAGCACCAGAGGAGAACGAGAGGGGAGGCAAGCAGTGGTCCCTGTACTGGCAAAAATTGCAGAGCTGCTTGCATAAGTTAAGAAGTTTGAGACCCTAGATTTCTGCTACTCAGGTGCCCTTTGGAGCTCTTAATTCTCAAAATAGAAACCCAGATCCTTTTGAGTATTGTTTTCCTAAGATGTTTTATAAAGAAATGTTCGAGACTGTGAGTAGCGGTGCCAAATTGCAAACCAGCTTGTCTCCCAGCTGAGCGTGGTGACCAACTCGCTTCAGTTTGCCTGGGGTTTCACCAATTTTAGAACTCAAGTTCCCTCATCTCAAAAGCCTGCTCAAGTGTCCTGTGAAAACTGAAATGGTCAGTCACTCCAACTAAAACGAATCTTTTTACTTACAAGGCGTGTATACCCTATGTTCAGTTTTATGATTGAAGAGTAGACACACAACTTGCTTAGTTTGCTGGCCCGTCCTATTACTTTTCCCTTTCTTCTCCTTTGTGACCAGCAGCACATGCTTACACAGGACTATGAAAGAAAGACTGTTCTATATTGAAGGACAGAGAAAGGGAGGTCACCAGCCACCTGGGGATCAAAACATTGCTGTTAGCATCACTAACACCTGTTTTAAGTTAATCTGCACATAAGGGTTGGGAATAATGATGTCTGCATAATTGTTTTTATATTCGTACTAATTATATCTTGCTGGGAAAAATAATCTTCTGAAAAATCGTTTTCTTTAAGGCTTAAAACTAAGTTGACTGCATTGCTAAGGCTATACCACTCAGTTCTCATTCTACTTGGCATATATATAGAATTAGATCCTGCACATATCTTTGAATGTATCTTCGTAAATATTTCATTTTATAATATTTTCATACAATCAAGTGGCCCCAATTGACTAGAGGCAATTATTCTGACATATAAGAGGTTTCCTTTCATCCTCTGTATACCTGTTTATGGGATCAAAGTATCCTTCCGTGGTCTCCCTATACATACTATCTAGTCACTGTTTTTCTGTGAGCCTTTGTCCTGCTCTGATGTAGTAAAGCCAGACAGATCCATTTCTTCCATCCATTGAAACTAGCCAAGCACTGGATTTTATTCCCTTCAGATCAAACATCTTCACAGATGGGACGAAGAGAATGATTTAGCTGCATCTCAGAATTCCCACCTCCTTGGCAAGAATTTTCCACTGTGGCTGTGACTAGGAACATTTTAGCAAAAGCCAGGTGGGAAACATGTAGGAAATTTTTAGTGCCCAATATGCAGAAGATAGGACTATGAGGTGGAATCTAAAAGGGAAGATAATTAACAGCCACGTGCATAACTTCAGTTTGCATTTTACAAGTAACCTTGGGAACATTGACTCACAACGTGAAGCCTAAGAAAGACACAGATGACATTTTTGAACATCAGCCAACAGGTATGTCAGTAATTTGTCCAAGAGAATGAAGAGCTATTGCTCTTCATAGTGCCTTTTTTTATTTTTTAAAGATCTTATTTATTTGTTAGAGAGAGCATGAGCACAAGCAGGGGAAGCAGCAGGCAGAGAGAGAAGCAGGCTCCCCACTGAGCAAGGAGCCCAATGTGGGACTTGATCCTGGGACCCTGAGATCATGATGTGAGCCCAAGGCAGATGCTTAACCAACTGAACCACCCAGGTGTCAGGCAACAGTGCCTTTTTAAAATGACAGAGTTGAGTCTCAAATTTGGACCAAGGGGATTTTAGATTCTTTTCCTCAGGAGCCATGGGCAAGCAGCACACCTGTGTGAACTCGGGTTTCCTCATCCTTAAATGGACAATGGGGATCACTGCTCTGTCTGTCTCACAGGCTCTTTATCAGAATCAAAAGAGATTATGTAGGAAAAAGGAATTTTCAAGGAATACATCAACCAAATGTGATTTATAATTCTAGCACTACTGTCTTCTAAGATTTGAGGGAAAATTTTATTTGTTGATGTAGTTTTCATAAAAAACCATGACAAACTAAAAAAAATAGTCAAGAGCATGTTACACAATGATTGGCACATGATAGACATTCAACAAACCTATTCTTTCTAATTTGATGGATTCCATCCTTATGTGTATTTCCTTGCAGGAGGAAAATAATCCAGAATTGTCTCATGTTTCCCCTTATTTGGACTTCAGACTCTGGCTAAGGTTCTCAAGTGCTCTGTCTACAGATATTCTCTTCCTTTACACTGAGCTATTTTGGGAGAGGAAACAGGCCTTGTTTATTCCTAATAATATAAATTTTACTGCATAAAATATAATGAAGCTACTGTCTTTACTGTTTTAAACATTTTCCTGAGGAAAAGTTTTATCCTGGATTAAAGTAGATGTCTAAATAGATTGACTCTTACTCTGAAGTCACTGAAATAACATTTTAATGCCACTTTCAAAATATAAATTTTGATGTGGTTTTTGAAAGGTGAAATGATTAAAATTTTGAAGCTAAAAATAAATGAAAGAATATAACATTTTACCATCAAAAATACAGACACACACATTCCATTTATTCTTTTTTTAATTTAAATAATAAAATGGCTGTTGAAATACATCAACAATTGGGGTGCCTGGGTGGCTCAGTAGGTTAAGCATCTACCTTTGGTTCAGGTCATGATCCCAGAGTCCTGGGATTGAGCCCCACGTCATTGTTGTCCTCGACTTTGAGCTTCCTGCTCAGCGGGGAGTCTGCTTTTCCCTCTGCCCTTCACCCTGCTCATGCTCTCTCGTGCGGCTCTCTCTCTCTCTCCCTTTCAAACAAATAAATGTTTTTTCAAAAAAGAAATACATCAACAATATATTTTTGTAAGGTTTTATTATGTACAGATGATAATATTCAGATATTTTGAAAGGGCCATTTAGGGCCTTTAGATATAGATCTGTAAATGTGCCATAAGAGTTTCCAGTCACATTTGTTTTATTTAGGTTTTACTGCATCAGAAGGAAACAGACCACTTTCTCTTGTGACAAAGAGAGAACCCAGGAAGGGAGAGTGTTTTTTTTGCACTCACAGGTGATGGAGTTTGTAAAAAGAATGCAGTGGATAATGGCTGGCTTGTCTGAACAGATGGTGGTGGTCCTGTTGCTAGGATAAGGCCTCAAGAATTTAGTTTTTAATTCCATATAATTTGCCTCAGTGCCATGAATATCCCGAGGTTTCCTGAGGCAAAAATACAAAAAACAAAACAAAACAAAACAAAAAACAACCCACAAAAAATCCACATAGAAAGAATGACAGTGAAAGAGAGGGAGAGAGAGACACGGTAACAGAGCAAAGAGCAAAAACTGGATCCAGGTCCATAGAGACTTTGGGGAAAATGCCTGCTCAGCTGTCTGCAATCACCTGGGTTTGAAATGCGGGCAGGCAGGAAGATTGGTTTGGCAGAAGAACTGGGCCTTTGATGCCTTCGATACCACAGAGAAAAATACCCATTTCTTCCCATTAGAATTCTGTTGACTTTCCTAATTAAGATAAACAGGTTTCTGAAGGAGTTAGCTCTTAACAACATGGCATTTATAACACGGCTATATATACACACAAGAATGTTTGCCAAGAATTTCGGCTGATGGTGGTCTTATGAAGCATCTTCTAGAAATATTTTAAAATAGTTGTCGTATGTAAAAGTGAGCGACTTTCATTCCCTCCAGTCAATTAAATATCTAATTTCAACTCTAGGAGATAATAACTGAAGTATTTTTTTTTATAAATGAATGAACAGTTAGAAAACTGTTAAACACATAGCCCCGAAGCATGAAAAATATATTCGTTTAGCAGCTTTATTCTTTTATCGTTAATTTACTTCAGAGAATTTCCGCTAGTGTAATTTTCAATGAAATACTGTTATTTTGAAGTCTCCTTTATTGAATATAAGAGCGATGTATGTGATTATGGGCCAACAGTCTGAAGGCCTTTGGGATGTGGCTGTGTGTTGGCACAGGGTTACCTGCCAGGCTGTCAGGTCTGCCCGAATTAGTCACTTGCATCAATCATCTACCATGTTGTATGTCCTCCCTCGCTTCGCCCCTCCCAGTAACTGACATTAATGACTTCCCTCAGAACTATCTGGCTGCCACTTTCATAATTCAGTCTTTGAATTTCTATGCGTCCTATGAAGAATGTGACTGATGGTGTTGTACCCAAGTCTTCCACGTCACTTGTGTCTCACTGTCAAATGTTAACCTATGTTTGCCGAGTCCCTACGCTTGGGTTCAGACGAAGGTCAGGTACCTGCTAGCGCAGGGCCAGCTATACCTCACTCAAAATTGTTATAGGATCGCAGCGTTGAGAGCTGCCATGGAAGCCTGTATTAGATAGGCTGAGAGCATAAATCACATCCTGTTACTGTGCTTTAACAGCTGTCAATCACACTCAGCTTTTAATTAGCTGGTTTGGAGGGAAATGATGCTATGGGTTTTCTCTCCCCCACACCTTCTCAAGCCTACGCATTTATGACCCTCTGTAATTCTGCCTCTCCTGACAAACCACTCAGTATTGTAGGGGCTCTTCTTGCAAAATGGACTAACATTTGTGTTTTTTAAATCTCTACTCTCATCAAGATTACCTGTTTGGTATTATATATACTCCCTCAGGGCCTTTAAGTAAACTATCTGTACGGTCTGATCGATTTAATTCAAGGTAAGGTGTCAATGACTTATTAATGTCTTCTTAGATAATATCCTTGCTTTCTGGTAAAGATTTTTAATGATGTGCAAAAATAATGACTAGTGATTAGAATTCTAAATGCTACGCGAGAAATGGTAATAAGAACATGGGGGAATGGAACAGATATTTTTGGCAGAGACGCTCTTTAGTATTTCTCAATGCATGTCATGTAGAATGCTGCCTTTTCAACTGAAAGTCTGACCAGCCCTGTTTTAGAGAATTTTTGCCATATTCAACTAGCTGTGTGTGTGTCTGGAGATGTGATAGACACTATAATCTGGCTCTTTATTTCTATTGGCTAAGACATGCTATAAAGTGTGTCCTCCAAAAAAGCAGACTTCATTTAAATAACCGGTTGTTTTGGAAGTGCCCAATTACTAAACTCTTCATTTGGCCAAATTTACTTTAAAAAAATTATTTCCAAACTTATTTGCAAGATGATGCAGGAATATTTTAGCTCAAATTAATTTATTTCAAGATTTGTACTAAAAACATTGGATCTTTACAGAACACATGTCCTTGTACAGTTTGCATTCATCAAGGAAATGCATGAATCAGTTTCACCTGATTGTTCAAGTCACGAGAGAATTGAATATATCCTCTGCTCTTTGTTATTGTTTCTAATTTTAATAATAGAGAAACAAAAACATCGATATCTAATTTTATACATAGGAAAAAAACCACAGACGTGTTTTCAAATAAAATCCTGTATTTAAGTGTCCTTTAGATTTAAATGTTGTTTTATTTGGGGATATTTCACCTGGTAAGTGTTTCACTTTGTTATTTTCAATACTTCATGGATGGTTGTTTATATCTGTATATGCTTTACATGTGGACAGCTAGATTTTTATAAAAAGATCTTCGTATTTCAGAGTTACCAGATCACCAGAAAGCTGACTTTTAACAACTGTGAAGTCCTGTTGAGTGTGACCTTAAATCCCCCCCTCCCCTTTTAAATATAAAGAGTTCATGCTGGCAGCAGACTTTAAAACGCTGATTTATGACTACTCCCACTTAACACTTTCAGGATTTGAATGACCACTAAGGCAGCTTTGTAACCAAAAAGGAAAAGTGAAAGGTCATGGCTGTGGCTACGGAAATCATGTTGGGTTTTGTGGGACTGGTAACTTCTTGTTGAGACATTTTGACTGGCCAAGCTTATCAATGAGCATCAAGGGAAGGATTTGTAAAGAGATCTGTGGGGAAGAGGAAAATTTTATGGCTAGAGAAAATAACCATGTGTATGTTTGTTTTTTTTAAACCTTGTTTTCTCTACATGTACCCTCTTTATTTCTTGATTTTAATGAAGTGTATATATTTTCTGACAGCCACAAAAACTAGGAGATACGGAGAGAAATGCCATTGCAGTTATTGGATGATTTCCTATCAGAACACATCAGGGGGTCTGGGCATTTACAATGAAATTCAGTAATTGTACTTATTGCTTGGTGGGTAAGTCATACAGAAGGGAACAAACCGTGAAAACTGTGCCTGTTATTTTTTGGTGAGCACGTTATCAATCTGTTTAAGTAAACTTTGGTATTACCCAGAAGATTGTTCTTGCTTATTATATTGCTAACACTGTGTTCAAATTGTGGGAATGTTCTGTCTTAAATGAACTCGCTGCATGCAGATTTTGTAGGGATCTCTAAACAGAGGGTGGCTTCATTACACACCACAGCTACGGATATTTTACATACAGTCAAATGAGTTAAAAACAAAGGTTTTCTTAGCATTACTTATTTGGTCAGAGACCACTATAGTTTAATGAAAGGAGTATAAATTTATGTACAGATGTGAAAGCATAGAGGCTATTAATTGGTATCGCATGTTTTTTTTAAAGATTGATTTATTTATTAGAGAGAGAGAGTGCGCGCTCATGTAGTGGGTAAGGGCAGAGGGACAGGGAGAGAGAATCTCAAGCAGATTCCATGCTGAGTGTGGAGCGGGATGGGGGGGCTGAATTTCAGGACCCCGAGATCACCCTGGGCCCAAAACTGAGTCAGACACCCAAATGACTACCCCCCCAGGCACCTCAGTTGTTATCGTATGGCTTTTTATCTGAGTGTAACAATTACCCTGCTTTATATCTTGGCAATCCCTAAAAAGCTGAACATGGTATCTTGCAGGAAGTAAAATAACTGATCATTATGATGGATAATATATTAAATCTAAGTACGTCCCAATTTTGTTTCAAGGACAAATTTAGCAAAGATGTTTGGGAAGAATTTGGGATTAAAATAAAAGCAGGAAGTCCTTTGGAAAAGTTAGTATTTTATCCCAAATCAAAATTCTTCTGATTGACGGGATGTGGATTAACACAAATTTCTCTCATACAGAGCTAAGAGAAAGGGATATGTTGCCTTTACAGCCTGCAACTTACTGACTTCATAGTTATAGATAAGAGCATAGGATTTGAGAGTAATTTGGGGGCATAGTGCACCAAATCAAAACTTTTGAGATTATGACTAAGTAAACTAGCTTCTGTGCATATTTGCGGCTACTCCCTGAAGTTATGAAAAGGAAGGAGTAGTTCTTCCTAGAGTGCTTAACCAAACTGGCACTTGCTTGGGTGCATGGAGAATCTGGCTCAATACAATAGAAATAACGCAGCCATATTGATATGTTACCTGAACTGTATGTTCTCTACTATTTTCAGCATTGTTCTGAAGATTATAGGGATTGATTCATAGTCTTGTATTGCTTTTATTTTTTTTCTGGAGAAAGGGAGATAGTTATATACTATGGACTATATATGTTAGTATTCTGCACGTAAAAGTATAAGATCATTCTTAATGCTTTAAGAGCTTGGATTATTTTGATTTTAGTGCCTGCAGATTATTCTTTGTGACATTCTCTTCCTATTCTAGTTCAACAAATGATTTTGCTCTTTGCTCTGAGTTTAATACTATAAAGATAAGGATGAGACAACTGGCAAAATAGAGAAGAAATAATATACACACACATACCTTTTAGAAGAATACACTTAAGATTGTAACGTTTTATCCATCATGGTGCAAGGGCTGGTTTACTCAAACATAATCCAGTCTCTTTTTGTCACCTTTCTCTAAGCTTTAGATTTTGGCTATGAATATTACAATATTTGGTAACTCATTGAAGAATACAAAAAGGGATTCTTTAAGTTGATACTTTTTGCAGAGAGCAAAGGTGGAGAGAATTGAGAAAGAAATTACATTCAAAACGTAGCTATTTGCCAGGGTTTGTGCCAAGTACTTTTAAATGCCTCTATTTTTTCATTTATTCTTTACTTTACAGGAACTTTCCGAAATAGCTATCATGACCCTGATTCATCATATAAGAAAATGGGTTTAGAGAGATTAAATAACTTGCCCGAGTTCTTTAGGGGCAGAGACCACAACTGTTCTTGTTCCCCTCACTAGTCTCCTCAGTACCTAGTAGTAGTTGGCACTTCCCTAATACTCATGTGTATGTTTCATTTGACATTGACTCCAGTTCCAAAGCCTGTGCTTTCCTCATTATTATTGTTCATACTCTGAAATAAATTACATGCAATTATTGAAATGTGCTAAGTTTGACCATGCATTATTTAAAGTTTGCTTTACATATTTTAATACTTTAGTTAACCAGTAAGCTTTGGGTGATAGCCATTAGTCAGTCACTAGAAAACAGGAGAAACCCCTAGCCAGTAATTGTCTGTGTGGCTCATATCCAAGTCCTGTTCCATCTGTTCAAATAAATGATCATCCAAAGGTAGGTTGCCCCTCCATGACATTGGATCAAAAGAATCTGGTCAGCAGATCAGAAAGGTTCTTTTGGCTGACTGCTTTGACTCACAGTCTCCATTTTCCCCCAGCTTCCACTACCCAATATAGATCAATATGGACGTCAGCTCCTTAGATTTCCCTAGAAAGAAACTGGGTTACCCAGCTTTTCTCCATATCCTGGGGTCTCTTGTATACACAGAGTTTCTTCGTTTCCCCTTTTTCCATTAGCTTCTAAGTTCCTTGCAGGCAGGGACCGTATCTGAATGTTTTACTGCTTAATTAGCAGCATCTAACACACTACCCAGGCTGTAGTACCTACTTAATAGTGATCTTTTGGATAAATGAAGAAGTGCTTTGCTCACTAGCTGCTGTTTACTGTTGGAAGATACCAAGCATGCCCCATTACTTCTCTTAAACTTACCAATTATATGTTATCCCTCTTACCATGTTTATTAGTTTACTGGGGCTGCCATAACAAAATGGCTCAGATGGCGTGGCTTAAACAACAGATATTTATTTTTTCACAGTTTTAGAGGATAGAAGTCTGAGATCAAGAAGTTGATCTCAGGTCTCTCTGAGGTTGGTTTCTCTAGAGGTCTCTCTCTTTGGCTTGAAGATGGCCACTTTCTCACTATGTCCTCATATGGTTGTCTCTCAGGCTCCATATTGTCTGTGTCCTAATTTCTTCTTATGGAAACAAAGTCATATTGGACTAGCACCCCCATATGAATTCATTTTACCTTACCTATCCTTGTAAAAACCCTGTCTCTAAATACAGTCACATTGTGAGACTCTGAGGGGTTAGGATTTCAACTGAATGAGGTGTACATACGCGCAATTCAGCTCATGACACCACGGGACTGAGTGCGTAGCAGAGAGAAGGTTAAAATGCCTCCTCCCCTATTAATTTTCCCTTCTAGAGTGGAGTGGCAATTCCACCCCTCAGTGAAAGTATGAGAATTGGGGAACCAGTATCTCTCTCCCCAAATCTTATCTCCCACAAATGTGTAAAATACAAGGACCTCGGGAAATGAAACTTTCTGTTAGTGTTCTGTAAATGCTCTTCTCAACATGCTTGCAAATTTCCTTTAGAAAACTCTTTCCAGCTAATAATGCTTTGTACATGTAAATGCTCCTGAAAATCTCTAAATTTATAATGGAGAGGTTTTATAGACTTTACTTTTAAATAAGACAAAAATATATTTTAGATTATATGTTGCCTGAAAGATATTCTTCAGATTATTCATAAAGTCATTTCTCTCTTTTTTTATTTCTATATTAGTTTGAGTAAGGACATTCCAGCTCAGGACTATTATATGAGCAAGAAATACATTTCAATAGGGTTTATTTGTTTTAATGGTCTGCCTTACCTAATTAAAACAGAAATTCGTATTTTGAAGTATATTGCTGCCACATCAAAAACTTAAAATATGGGCCATTGGTTTACAATGGTTGGTCTGAAGAAAGCAGTGGAACAAATATTGGGGAATAGAAAGATATTAGAGACCATTTGGTAAAATGATTGCCTGCAACAACCTGGAAAGCAGATATACTGAGCCAGCTAGTTTAGGAGAAGTTGTTAGAAAAGGCAAGACTATTTGTGTGTTGCTCTTTGTTGTATTTAACATGGTATTGCAAGGTTGAGATGAGATCAGGAAAGAATAGGTTGATTTGTAAGTATAAATGACCTCCTAGGAATATAAAGGCTGCTTCTGTACTCCAAAGAGTAGGCAAAAATGCTGAAAAAGACTGACTGTCAAAGTCCCAATAATGCTTCTCATTTTAAAAAATGGACTCACAATTATAACAACGATTAAGGGGGTTGGGAGTTCTACTTCTGGTATGGCAGTACGAAGAGCTTCTCAGATCTTCTCCCCAGTAAAACTGAGGAAATTTTTACAAAGTTAAAATCTCTGAAAAATGACACTATGGACATATAGCAAATGAAGAAATATTTATTCGAGAAAATCTATTAAAATCAGTGAGAATATGTGGTCTTTGAACCAAGATCCACGCCCTCCCTTGGCCTTTCAGCTCAGGAAGACAGAAACTCTACCCCAGACTGCTATAGCCGAGAACACAGGGCAGCCACAAAAGGTTCACACCCTGGGGAGAGGAGACTTTCCCTCCTACCTCTCAGTTGGATGACTGTCTTCTTGGGCAGAGAAGGACATCAGCATTCTTCATCCTGCTCCAGTTACCTGTTGGTGAGGCTAAGTTCTGGGCAAGTGTGGCTAAATGAATCCCTTTCTGTCCAGCTGCCACTCATGGGCTGGAGGCTCTCTCTTGAGTGTGGCACCACCAAGAACATAGGGGCCCTGATCACCTGTCCTCCCTCGTTCATGCAGTGGGAGGTTCCACAATGAAAGAGGCAAGGCAAAAGAGCTGGGGCTGCTGCCCCCTACACCTCTACTACGTGCTACTTTCCTAAAGTGATGTTATTCAGAGAGAAGCATGTCATTGTCCTCTCCATCCCAGCCATGGCTCAGAGGCTTTTCTTAGGGGCTGCATGTTGAGGGGAGAAGAAGCAAGCCATGAAAGAAATATCTTTAAATTTTATCTGCAGTAAATTGACTTTTTTTGCAACAGAGTGTGGAAGGGTTCAAGTTTAAGGGCAGTCTTGGGATGAATAGAAGTTGTGGTGAAAGGAGATTGATAGATACTTGGAGATGTAGGCTAAATGGTGGGCTGGCTAGTTTTCTGGAGAGAAAAAGGGAAAGAGACAGCTGGGAAGAGCCCTCCTGGGTGTCAGGACAAATCTGAAACACTGACCTAGGAACTGTCCCTTCAAAAGAGGCTGAATTCATTGTGTTAGTCTGTGAAGCAATTTATTCCCAGGGCATTGTTGAAAATGGTAGAACAATCAGACAGTAATTAGTGAAGTTTAAGAGTGTGATCAGGGAAAAAAATAGTCAAAGAGAGCTTTGCCAAAACCACTGTCATCTCATGGGATCCCAAGGGCATATCCAAGGCTGTACCCCTCGAGGAGCAACAAAAGGGGCTTCACACTATGGGGGGAGTAGACTTTACTGATATAATCCAGTCAGACACTAAATAAGTTAGCAAATAAATAACAATAACAAGACCTGAAGGAAGAGGACCAAATACCTAGATTTGCTGTATCATCTAAAATGCTAGTTTCTAACAATAAAAAGGAGACATGCAAATAATTAAGAAAGTATAACCCTATATAAAAAAAAAAAAAAAAAAGGAGGGAACAGGTCTATGAGAACAACTAGACATTGAATTTAAAAGAGAAAGATTTTAAAATAGCCATTATGAATATGTTCAAAGAATTAAGGCAACCACAATTAAAAATTTAAAAGGAGGATATGATGATAATGCAACAAATATGGATTATCAATAAAAAGATAGAAAAATATATGTCTTTTACATATATAGAAAAGAACCAAATGAAAATTCAGGAGTTGAAAAATATAATAAAATATAAATATTTACTAGAGGGGCTCAGTTGTAGATTTGAACTGGTGGAAGAAACAACCTAGAAACTTCTAGATTAATAGAGATTATGCAATCCAAAGAACAGAGAGAAAAAGAGTGAAAAAAAAATAAACCGTGCCTCAGAGAAATGTGGGACATTATTTATACCTGACATATACCTCATAGGAGGACAAGGAAAGAAAAGAGAGAGAAATTAGCAGAAAAAATATTCAAAGAAATAGTGGCTAAAAATTTCCAAAAGTCATTGACGAACATTATACTGTACATCCAGGGAGCTCAATGATCTCCAATGAAGATGAACACAAAGGAATCTGTAAATAGACACACCATAGTAAAAAGCTGAAATGCAAAGACAAGGAGAACGTCTTGATAGCTGCAAGAGAAAAATGATTCATTACTTAAAAGGGAACTTCGATAAGATTTACACTTGAGTTCTCATCAGAAGCAATGGAGGCCAGAAGGCAGTAGAATAATATATTCTAAATGCTTGAAGAAAAACATTGTCAACCCAGGATCCTATATCCAGCAAACCTATCTTTCAAAAATGAAGGCAAAATAAAGATACCCCCAGATACGTAAAACTCAGAGTATTTTTTGCTAGAGGACCTGACTTATAAGAAATACTAAAAAGGATTTCTTCAGGCTGAAAGCAAGTGACTCCAGACAGTAATCAGAATCTAAACAAAACAGAGCAAAAAAGAACACTGGTACAGGAAGTGATATAATTTTATTAGACTGTACAAATGTATATTTATTCTCATTTTTTCTCTTAACTGATTTAAAAAACAATTGTATAAAGCCATATGTATATAATGTGTTGTTGGGCCTGTAACATATAGAAATGTAATATATTTGTCAATAATAGCACAAGGAGGTGGGTGGGAGCAAAGCTGTATTGGGCTAAGGAAATGACTCCAGATGGTAACTTGAATTCACAGGAACAAATGACGACAACCAGAAATAACAAGATTAATATAACAAAAGCTATAAATGCTTGCTTACTCTTTTTTTCTCCATTTAGGTTCTTTGAAGAACATAAAATTATATAAAATACAACGTATTGTTGGGTTTATAACATTTATAGATGTAATATATACAATAATATCCCCCAAAATGAGAGAATAGAGCTATATAGGAGTAGCATTTCTATATCTCATTGAAATTAAGTTAGTATAAATTTGAAGCTGTTTCTGCTAAGTAAAGCGATATATAGCAAGCCCTGGAGCAACCACAAAGGAAATAACTAAAAACAAAGGTTAAAAAAATCATTAAAGATATTAAAATGTAATAGTAAGAAATGTTCACTTAGTGCAAAAGAAGCAGAAAAGGAGAAGTAGGGGAACAAATGAGAAATATAGATAAAAAATGAAATGGCAGACCTAAATTCAACTATATCATAATATACTAAATATGAATAGATTAAACAATCTAATTAAAAGGTAGAAATTGTCAGGCTGATTGAAAAAACAAGATGAACTATTTGCTATCTACAGGAGACACACTTTAAATGCAAAGATACAAATAGGTTGAAAGTATAGGGATATAAAAAAATATATCATACAAACAGTATTACTCTGATACCAAAGCCAAACAAAGACATCACAAGAAAATTGTAGAGCAATATTTCTTACAAATATGAATTAAAAAATCATCAAAAAATATTAGAAAACTGAATCCAGTAATATATAAAAGAATTGTACCATGACCAAGTGGGACTTATTCCAAGAACACAAGGTTGATTTAACATCTGAAAATCAATGAATGTAATATACCATATCAATAGAATAATAAAAACAAAAAAGCCCCTTGTGATCATCACAATAGATTCAGAAAAAAGCATTCATGATAAAAACACTCAACAAACTAGGAATAGAAGGGAACTTCATTAACCAGTTAAAGGGCATTTATGAAAAATCCACCACTTACATCATACTTAATAATATGATTAAGATCAGGAATAAGACAAGGATATCCACTCTCGCACTTTTTTTTCAACATTGTATAGAGATTCTAGCCAGGGACAATTAGGCAAGAATAATAAATAAAATATATCCATATTGGAAAGGAAGAAATAAAACTATATCTATTTAGAGATGACAATCTGGTATGTAGGAAATTTTAAGGAATCCACTAAAAAGCATTTAGACCAAAGAAATGTGTTCAGTAAGATTGGAGGGTACAAAGTCAATATACACAAATCAATGCTTGTATTTCTATGTCCCTGCTATGAATAGGATAAAATGAAATTAAGAAAACAATTTTATTATATAATAGCATCAATAACAATAAAATGTGTAGGAATAAATTTAACGAAACTTATAGTCTAGTCTTTAAACTGTAAAACGTTGTTTAAAGAAATTAAGGAAAATCCAAATAAATGGGAGAACACACATGGTCTTGCATTGGAAGACTTAATATTGTTAAAAAGGCAATACTCCCAAATTAGCCTACAGATTTAATGAAATCTCTATCTGAATCCTAACTGACTTCTTTGTAGAAATCGACAAGCTGATCCTAAAATTCATGTGGAATTGTAAAGGGCCTGGAATAACCAAAAACTATCTTTAAACAGAAGAACAAATTTGGGGGACTCACACTGCCCAATTTTGAAACATACTATAGAGCAAGAGTAATCAAGACAATATGGTACTGGTATCAGGATAAACATATAGATTTATAGACTAAAATTGGAAGTCCAGAAATACATGTTTCTATGGTCGACTGATTTTTGACAAGTGTGTCTATTTGATGGTGAAAGAAAGTTTTTTCAATAAACGGTGCATTGAACAGCTGGATGGCCATATGCAAAACAATGAAATTGGATCTTCATCTCACACCATATACAAAAATTAACGTAAAATGGATCAAAGACCTAAATGTATGTACTAAAACCATAAAACTCTTAGAAGAAAACATGACCAAAAATGATCATGATTTCAGATATTATAATGGATTTTTAGATAGGACACCAAAAGCATGAACAACTACAAAAATAATAGATAAATTTAACTAATCAAAATTGACTTTTAAGAATGTTTAAAGAGAAGCCACAGAATAGGAAAAATATTTGCAAATCATATATATGATAAGGAACTTGTATCTAATATATATAAAGGACTCTTTCAACTCTATAGTGAAACAACCCAACTGGAAAATGGCTAATGGAGCCAAATAGACATTTCTCCAAAGAAGATACACAAATGGTAAGTAAGCATTTGAAAAATGCTTGATATCTTTAGTGATCAGAAAATTTAAATCAAAACCACAATGAGATACAACTTCACACTCACTAGGAAGGCTACAGTCAGCAGTTAAGCATCTGCCTTTGGCTCAGGTCATGAACCCAGGGTCCTGGGATTGAGTCTTATGTCGGGATCCCTGCTTAGCAGGGACTACGCTTTTTCCATTCCCTCTGCCTGCTACATCCTTTGCTTGTGCTCTCTCTCTCTCTCTGTCAAATAAGTAAATAAGTAAAATCTTAAAAATAAAGTCAGATAATTGAAATTGTTGGTGAAGATGTGCAGAAATGAAAATCCTCAGGCACCAGTGTTGGTAATGTGAATTGGTAGTGTAAGTTGAAAAACAGTCTGGAAGTTCCTCAGATGGTGAAACATAGAGTTCCCATATGACCCAATAATTTCACTCCAAAAGAAATGAAAACATCTATAGAAAGAGTTGTACATAAATTTTTGAGATAGCATTATTCATAATGGCCAAAAGTTAGAAACAGTTCCAACATTCAAGAACTGATAATTGGATAACTTAAATGTGATATATCCATTTGAAGTGCAATATTATTCAGCCCCAAAAAGGAAGGAATGAAGTACTGATACATACTTCATCATGCATAAGCCTTGAAAACATTATGGTAAGTGAAAAGAGCCAGTCACAAAAGATCAGGTATTTTTTGACCCTATTTTTATGAAATATCCAGAATAGGTCAAGTCTAGAGATGGAAAGTAGTAGTTTGATGAGAGTTGGAGAGATGGCAGCGTAGATATGTGGTAGCTAAAGGGAATGCAGCTTCTTTACGAGGTGATGAAAATGCTCTAAAATTGTTATGAGGTTGCACATATCTAAATATGCTAAAAACCATTGAACTGTACCCTTTAAATGGGTGAATAGTATAATATGTGAATTATATCTCAAAATAATTAAGTGGTTTACCTTCCCATTCAAGTGTATTGTTTCATTTTAGATGACCCAGAGCAGCTGCTATTAGGTTGAGAGAAAAGCATGAGAGCAAGAAAGCAAAATGAGTTGATAAATGAACAAATAATTTAAATAAATCAATAAGAGAGACCTAAGTCTTAAATCTGAAAAATAATTTAGTTGGTTGTTACTGACTCATGGAACTGACTAGAAACAATTAAATTAGAAGCCAACTAAGAATTTGAGGGAATTGTATTGCCAATAAAACATTTCCAGACTTACAAAACCCTGTGATTATAAAATAACTCTCCGTTCCCCAAATTTACATTACCAGGAAATGGACAGTGATGACTTCAACCTCTGAAAGTGAGTACATTTTTTAGTGCTCACTTTGGATATGGCCATGTAGGATAATGGGCAAGGAAAAATAACCTGGTAGGTGTAGCTAGGTTATGAAGAACGGTGGACACTTTATCTTCTCCTAGAGTTGAATCAGGGTCTTGGAACTTGCCCAACTCTCAGGAATTGTGGCTTTACTATACCTGCTCACCAGGGTTTCATTATTGCTACGGCTCTGTGATTACTGCGTGCCTACCATTTTCCTCTCTTCACCTTACAGTCTTTATTGGAATTACCTCATTCCATAGGAGTTACTCTACTATTGGTAGAGATATGTAATAGGGAGAGGAAGAACTTTTCTTCTTAGTTTACAGCCACAGGACCACAAAAGCACCTCATATTTGAATAGAGAGAAATATAATCACTCAATGGCCAATGGACTTTACATTTAGTGTATTCTCTCTTTTCAAGATATTATTGAATCGATGTGTGGGAAAAAGGGTCAATGTGACCATGGTAACCAGAAGGGCAGGCAGTGGCAGAAACCACTAATTAAAAAAAAAAAAAAAAAGAAAAAAGAAAAAAGAAAGAAATCCATAGTCCAAAGTCTTCTCTTCTTCACGACCATATAGTTACAACATTTTTTAGCCCCTGTTAAGTTTGATTGTGATCATGTGACAATGCCTAACCAACAGAGTGTGAGTAGAGGCCATGTGACTTTCATCCAGGTCCAGCTCATTAATAATCACTACCGGTACTTTTCCATTTTTTGCACCCTTACTGCTCACTAGAAGGGAGACAATCCCCATGATGACCTTAGAAGCCATGTGTTGAATATGGCAGAGCCTCCATCAGCCTTGGTCTTTGAGTAACTACACAGAGGAGGGCCCCATCAGCATTTTTCCTCTCAGTACCACCATTGAACAAAAACTCTCTTGATTTTGTGCCATTATACATTTTCAGTCTTCTTCTTCATCTTTTTTTTCTTTTAAAGCAATTAGCCTCCCCTGACTAATATAACTCTCATCATTGAATGCCTTCCCTGTACCTGCTGAGTTTAATAAATTGTGCTCACTGGGTATTCTTTTTTTTTTTTTTCCCATTGATTCATGCACACTCTATGTGGCGGTTTCAATGACTACTCACCCTACTTACATTCTAGTCAAGGTGTTTTTTCCCTTCTCGAGTTTTATGTCTTTCTTCTTGTATTTGATCTTATTGATAGTTTCATCCTTGTAATTTTTAGTTGTGCGTGTGGTATATCTGAAATATAATTTTAAATAAAATGGGGAACATGAGAAATTTGCTCTCTAGGAAGCTAAATCAGAGGGAAAATAGACTGGCTAACCATGTATCATGGCTATTCTACTTGTCTTCCCTATTCCATGCATTTGAAAGTTAAGATTCTTTAAAGAGGAAATCTACATTAGGGGGTGCATTAGTTCTTTGTGTGTGAAAGGCATAAAATATATTTAGATCTGTAGTTGTCAACCCGGATTTTTAGACTTTTTTAAAAGTTAATTTGGAATGCCATCCAGTATATTTATGGATCACTGCAAAATCATTTGATAGTAAGACACAACAGTTTGGATTGACCGTTACTGTGTAGCCTCTATAGAGCTTTGATTTGGTTCCTGTATCATCTTGGTAGTGAACTTTAACATTTCTTTCATTCTTCCCACCTTGCATGTTGAAAAAAAATCTAGGAAGTAGCATATTAAAAACCCTGGAGTGTTGCTCATTTAAATAATTTATTTTTCAATCAGGGACATCAGTTTGATGATTAATACACCACATTCATTTTCTCCTTTTAAGAAACCTGGAACAAACAGGCTTGCACAGTGTCTATATAATTCATTTAGGTGTTGAAGTCTGAGCCTACATTTGTAAGAGAAAATTTCAAACGCGCCGTAATTAATATGTCACTTTAGGAGGAGCAGTGGGATGAGGGGGTGGAAGTAAATGGAACTACCTGATGTTCGTGCAGTGCATGTGAGGAAAGGCGAAATTAAAGTTAATGCACAAAGAAAAGACCAGATTTGCAAGCTTATTTCTTTGAGCTCATGCCAAAGTAAATAGGTGTATCTATGGATATCTCCTTCTGGAGGTGTGGAAAGTGTAGGTTAAGTGTGATGGACTGCAGCACATTTCATGAGAGGAAGTTTGAAGAGTGCATGAATCTGGAAGGCCAATCTTGTTTTTCTCAGCTCCACTGCCATTTACTGGGTGAAATGTAAAAAGCTATTTAGCATTCCCAGCTCTCAATTTCTCTCTCGAGTGAAGAGAACCAACAGCTGTCCCCTTTTTACCTTGCCTCTTCATATGAAGTGATACAGTGAAGGCAGAAACATTATGCAAACATACATTGTACTATATGCTTATATCTGTGTGCCACTGTTGTGCGAATGTGGGATTTCAATAGGGGCAAAAGGCTCTCTGGGGGTCCTTTTGGACTTATCTTCAAGTATTTCCCACAAAATTTGGTGGATTCAGTTCTTTCCACATACATAGGATGGGGAAGGGCTTCCAGTCTATTACTGTGGTAAAACTTGTTTGGGTGACTCCAAACTGAAAGACGACTTTCTTGGCTTCTGGTTGATTTCAGGACCATCACTAAAGGAGTGTGAGGGAAGGGTCTTCTTTTCTTGTCTTGGCTCACAGGATTGCCCCAGAGGTTTCTTTACTGTTCAAAGCTATTACTGAATCATTGGCCTGGCAAGTCATCCAAAAAGGAAAAAAAAAATGAGTCTTTTCAGAATAGTATTTCTTGGGGCGCCTGGGTGGCACAGCGGTTAAGTGTCTGCCTTCGGCTCAGGGAGTGATCCCGGCGTTCTGGGATCGAGCCCCACATCAGGCTCCTCTGCTGGGAGCCTGCTTCTTCCTCTCCCACTCCCCCTGCCTGTGTTCCCTCTCTCAGTGGCTGTCTCTATCTCTGTTGAATAAATAAATAAAATCTTAAAAAAAAAAGAATAGTATTTCTTTCCTTTTGGCAAAGGCTACATCTCACTGATCCCAGAATCTAATTGCTGTGGCTTTACACATAGTGTTAGAACTTTTAAGTGAAAGATATTGGAACTAAGAATCAGAAGCCTTACTGTTCCTGATGATCTAGTCCTTATGGAGTTTTGTGCCCAGTTAAGGTACCCTTTGTGGAAAGGGACTTGGAAGAACAGTAGACCTTGGGGCAGGAAAATAGGTATTGAGAGAACCTGACATATCCTTTCGGGGACTGCTATTGCAAGACAAAGATGTTTAGTCAGAAAATGAGATGCTTTATGGGATCCATGGTAGCACAGTGATAGTATAATGTGCCAGAAAAAACAAAAACAAAAAAAGACGGTGAAAACCAACACGGAAACAGTGCATATATATTATAAAAGTAGCATTTGGTTGAATATAATAGAAAGAGACTTTCTAATATCTGGTGTTGTTAAATTATAGTAGTGAGGTCTATGTCACTGAAATTATTCTAGCTGATATTAATAGTTCATTTGTTAAATAAGTTGGAAACTTTGGGAAGGAAGTTTAATTCCTTGAATTTCAAGGTATAAAGTCAATGGTGCAGACTCTGGAATCAGATGGAATGGAATTCCATTCTGGGCCCCATTATTTACTAGTTGGATATCATTGAATATTTAATATATTTAAACTTAATTTTCTCACCTATAAAATGTAAATGTTCACAGTACTCACCAGATAGGGCTGCTGTGAATATTAAATATGATGACGCACTGAAGTCATTTCGTACAATCCTGGATTACAAGAAGTGATCAATAAATAGTAGTTATTTATTTTTATTTTTAATTATTAGCATATGATCTTCAACCTAAAGAATTATGTATTATGATATTCAAAAAATGTTGCAACAGATTTTTCCTGAGGAAGAATATCTTAATATACCTAATACTTTAAATTTTTCCATAGATACACTGCAAAAAGTGGTTATTAATAAGTCATTAAATTTTGCATCTTGTTTATAAGACTGCTGTTAGTATCATGCTGCGTTCTTTGTGTAGAAAGTCCAGTTAGCCCTTCCTTAAAAAAAAAAAAAAAAGACATTTAGAAATAAATGCTGGGAATGAGCAAAAAGCAGACTATCTGGGGAAAAATCAGATCACTTCTCTTCCTTTTATAATATGTCAGGAATTTGTGTAAATTGAAACTTCCTTTACCCTATATTCCAAGTTTCTCTCTGCAGGAAAGTCTATTTTATGACAATGGATTGTTCGGAATTCATTATGTTGTCAGTTGCTTGCTCAACATTAACAAGTCACTGAAAGTTTGAGGAAGAAACTAAATGAACATAGGTTTTTGTTACTGTCACTGGCATTGCGAAGGTCGAAAATCCCACCTTGTCAAAAATTAGAAGTGGCTGGAGATTGAGACAAAAAAAAAAAAAAAAATTCAGGAGAAATTCACAATAATAGCCTTAAGTGTCTAATGAATTTAATGCCATTTAGCTTGCATTCACATAAACAGGCTTAATTTTATAGGAGTTTGCAATTGGTGATATAGGAGTTGCAATTTCTGTGAACTCCTTGAAAACGCTTTCTATGTTATGTGCTATTCTCCTCTCCTTTCATAAATTTTGGTGTTACGAAACTGTTAGTCATAAAAAGGCATTTATAGTTCAATATAATTTTCCTGCTTTTTCTTTTATTTTCTTTAAAAATGCAGTTTTAAAAGTAATAAAGCCCTTCCTTCTGTAAATCTTCAATCTCTTTTTTCCTAAGGGAAGATTAATTTGTAAATATGCTAATGGATTTGTATAATATTAAACTTTCCCAAGAAAAATTACATTACTTCATATGAATGAACACATCTATCTTATTCAATTTATAAACGAATGGCTGAAAACCCCAAAACTGTTTCCTACTATGTGTCTTATAACTAAAATGACTGCAGGCACAGCCACAAAGTTGGCATTTTACAGCAAATTTATTGGATGAAAAAATTTTTAGTCCCTTTATTAGGTTTTCCTCATTTAGCTGTATTTGAATTCTGGCTAATAAAATGCAATTCTTACAAAAAGGTGAAAAAGTAAACATACCACTCAAAATAGAAGCGATTTCTAAACAGGAAGTAGACTAAAAAGAACAAATGCTTAGTTTAAAAGTGATACCAGTAGTAGGGATGCTGTGATGGAGATATTCCCACAGCTAACTTTCATTAAAACAGCAGGGTAACTTCTTAGGTTAGGCAATGAGCTACCGACTTGGTGGTCCGGTTAGGCAGTTATTATGGATTTACTCTGATATTATGTGGGAGAAACTTAACCCCTCCTCATCTTGGTTGTTTCTCTATTACTTATTAGTACCAGCTAGATAATTCCATTGCATAAAGTACTTCCTGGAGTCAGGCAAAAATACATTAGTGTCCTGCAAGGACCCTGGGACGACCTGGGAGTAACCATTGTCTGTTATCCTTAGGTGTTACCCTAAATTCTGAGGTGAAATTTGTCTTTTTTAGGCATTTCACTCTGAGGGACCCAGTGAGAGCTGGCTGGACTCATAGGGGAAATAAGCAAGAGGAGAAGGGGCTCTAAATTGAAAATTAACGCTAATGGTTCCATAAATAGAACTAAAGTGCGCTTCTTGGAATTCTGATAATTCTTCCCAATAATCAGATACTCCGTTTTCATAAAGGATCTGTCCTAGCAACTTGAAAGAATCCTAATTCAAGTGAGGAGTACAGTTAAGGGCAATTGTGGTGGTGATCTTATTTCGTAATATTTTCCAGAAGGTGATTTAGGAGGGTCTTGGGCAGTGTGAAGAGAAATGGGACCTGGTTATCAGTCCCCACGAGAGTAAGAAAATAGTTATAGAAAATAGTTTATAATAATGTGGTGCTTCGACTTATTTTCTTCTTAAATTACTTTCTGTAATTTTTTTGTTGACCTTCATTACGGGATTTTGGGAAAGTCACTGAAGTTCGTTTTGCATATATTTTTATAATGGGACCAACTGACTGCCTCAGTGCATGCCAGTGATGTGGACTGAATTTACCAAGTTGTTTTGATGGCTTGGGATCGAAATCCAATTTACAATGGTTTGAGCCAGGTGGTGAATGGGAAGGAAGAATCCGATCATTTGGAAAACCAAAAAGTCCATGCATATAGTTAGAATCAAACATTGCCATATAACGGTGCTCATACTATGCCACTAGGGATTTGTCTGTTTCCATCTCTCAGCTCTGTTTCCTTTTTAGGGGCTTAACTACCAGTCAGTTTCTATCCGTGGCCACCAGCTAGTCCAGTCATACCCTGAATTTCTCTTTCACCATAGTCATAACAAGTGCTAAGGCTCACTGCGATTCTCCATCTTGGATCATGTGCCCACGCTTGGCACTAGGCCACGTCAGCCCCACCCAATCCTCAAAGGCCAGGAGTGGGAGAAAGGTGATTCCTTGGGGGAGATTTGCATGACAGTTCTAGAATCAAAGAGTTACATGTGATATGCAGACAAAAAGAACATGCTACCACCATCGTGAAATGAAGAGGCATGACGCAGTTAAATAGCTAGAAAAATGACCCAAGAGGCAAAATCACAGCAGGGGGCATTTTGCTCCCTTATAAAAAAGACTCTGGGAATTCCTTGTTGGAGGCTTGCCATTCAAAGTGATAGAGTTGATTGAAATGTTGTCCATATGGGTATAGATGTGGCTGGGAAAAAAAAAAAAAGTATCCTTGGCATATGAGCAGTTTTGCAATGTTATCTCTAAGTTTTATTTCTTCCAAGGAGAATGCAATTTCTCCAAAAGCAGGCACTATGTTATAGTCTTTTATTGTACTTCTCTGAGAATACAGCACAGTGCTGGACACCGAGCAAATGCTCAGGATATACTTTTGGTGGATTCATTTCGGCTGCTTGCATTGCTTATCGCACTGAAGGATTTCCCAGGATTTTTCTCAAAAACCCATCCTCCCTGAGAGCTGCATTTGCTTCCCATCTTTCCATATCACTCGAGTAATCTGAGTGTGTCCTTTTAACGTGCCTCCAGGTTTCTGTGCTTTCTGTTACACCACCAACGCTCTGTCTGGCAGAAGCTGGGCCCACGGCTGCTGTCTTTCTTCCATCCTGAAGGGCTGTGCTGTGCTGCGTGGCACTATTGCGGCATGCTGCTTTCCTGATCCGCTTTGCAGAACTGCCTCGAAGAAAGCACTTTATGGATAATCCAAGAGAGGGAAATAGATTGAACGTTATTTTGCTTTAGCGTATTTTATGGGTTAAATCCATTTAGAATACTATTGCGGTGAAATTCTACATAGAGCCAGCGTTTGGTCAACTAGTTTTAGAGCGTATTTCATACATTGTAATTAGCAAACAAGCAAGTAGTTAGGATAGTTTCCTTAAAAACATAGGATTTTAGTGTTCTTTAAGAGTTCTTGATTCTGTTTATGGAAGGGGCCTTTAGAGATAATATAGTCCAGGAATAGAAAATAGATTCATCTCGTGTGCCAAATTTGATCAGTTGGTGGTGGTTGCCTGGAGTGCTGTGTTAAGAAAGAATTTATGGCTAAGTCCATACTCAGTGGGAAAATGTGCCGGCATGGATTTTTTTTTTTTTTTTTTTTTTATGTCTACCACGGTTAAAGAAGGGGCTAGTGGCACCATATGTACCACATATTTGCTGACTCAACCCTGTCTTCCATTTTACAAAATCGGTTACTAGAGAAATTAGTCCAAGATCACATTTCTAGTTAATAACAGAGCCCAGTCTTTTTAGCTCAGTCTTTCAGTATTTGCTCAAAGGCTATTTCCATACAGATTAAATGAGATAGGCCTGCAAAAGCAGTCAGAATAGAGTCTGATACATCATCTAACCTTGGAAACCATTAGTTGAATGTGACATTTAAATTAAATTATGCATTCCTTTATTAACCAAGGAATCGGCAAATATTTATTGACTGTGTACTATGTTCTAGGTCAACATGGTGCTTGGCACAGTTGATGAGCATGGTTTCTCAATTTATGCCTCAGAGGTTGATCATTTTTCTAGCAGAAGGAAGGAACTGGATTGTGTCATCATTCATCTCTGCCATGTTGTCTTGGTTTCTTTACCTACTGATTTGGTTTCCTCTCTGAGCACTGACGTCTACTGCCTATGCGTAGATGAGGAAGAAGTGCATGTGCTTCCCACTACTGTGCTCCTGTGTGTATTGTCCACTTGAAAGAGTACTAGCTTTCGGATTCTATGATAAATCTCATGAAAGTGGAATTATATTTAAGGGAATTAGCAGCATATTATGGACCCGGTTTTCAATAACAGGTGTCTAACGTGTGCATGCGACATGCAAAATATGCTGATGCAAATGGATGATTGCATGTGCAAAAATATGCAGATTAATGTGCAAACAGATGTTCAAATAATTTCCTATTATTGCATGCCATTACCTCTTTTGAATGCACAACTGCATATTTTGTATATGGATATATTTGCATTGTTTGTATTTCATGTGTGCAATTTGTACACATCTTTTCGAGGCTTTCTCTCCATTGTGTCCTTAACCGGGAAGGCTTAACCTTCCAAAGCATTTTCAGTTCCCGGAGAGAGTTCTCTGTAAGAAGGGAGAAAAAACTATGACTTACCCTTAAAAGGCTCAATATCACCAGAAGATAAATGTTAATTTTTATCTGTCTCTCTTTGTTAGAAACATGGTCCTTTCCTATCAATACAGCTTTTGATGTCAGTGTAATAAAATGTAAAATCTGTGCAGATTCTCAAACTGTCAAAACAACAGGATGCACTTAACGAAAGTTATCTAGCTCTTTTAAGTGTTTAATTTTTTTGTTTTGTTGGTTTTTCTTACGTCTCCATTTGCACAGTGTTATCAAAGAAGCCTAT
Organism: Ursus maritimus; assembly: GCF_017311325.1. Lineage (NCBI taxonomy): Eukaryota > Metazoa > Chordata > Mammalia > Carnivora > Ursidae > Ursus > Ursus maritimus. The sequence goes on along the minus strand of NW_024423343.1, from coordinate 82,315,482 downwards.
AAAATATATTCTCGATTTTAGGTAAGAAAAACCTTGGCTTATGGTGAACCCTTTTAAGGTATTTTTTTTTCCTGGACAATTTTAGATATCAGATCAAGAAATAGAAAGTAAAATGTAGTTTGAAACTCATTTTTATACCAACGATTTTAGATGATTTGTTTCAAGTTGCCATATTTTATTACTGTTGGTTTAGTCCATTTCTAACTAGAAGAAGTTCGTATTTACCATTGGAAAACTGAAATTGAAAAAGCTTCATATAGGTCTCTATTAGTTGTATCTAACATCACATTTAATGTACTCCAAAATATACATTTCTATAATAATATTTCACCATATCACCATTTCTCTACACTGAATGTTGGCATTATTTGGTTCAAAAATCTCCATATATTACTCTATTAAAATGGCATTATCTTCTGGCATCATTATTTTCAAATGAGCTCCCAAAGAAACATTGGAACGCATACTGAATGGCCCTCCCTGCAGAATCAAGAGGTGTCTATATATTTAAATAAAATTTAAATACAAAATAGGAGAAGAGGAGTGGGGAGGGAAGAAGTCCACACTGATAGAGAATTGCTTCTAAGTTTGATAAAGATAAAATTATGGTGAATCATCTATTTTTAATCCAACTGGCAACTCTTAAAGTACAAAATACCATATATTGCAGCAATTAACAAAAAAGGGAAACTTTTGCGAAGTTGTTATTATTCTAAACGTAGAGGTTATATTGGAAAAGAATATTTGAGTTACAGTATCTCACGTGTAATCTCTAAAGAAAACGTATGTTTCAGTGCTGAAACCTGAAGCAGGGAGAAGATGAGTTAAATGTTTCTTCTCTTCCTTTGAGGTCCCCTCCCCTTCCATGCTACTTATTAGGAGTTCTGAAGCATTAAATCTAAAGGTCCATCAGCTCCCATCTTCCAGCCCTGCCTGTCTGTGGACAGGACCTTGTCTGTCTGTTTCCTCTATTGCACTATTTTGTTTGTACTACTGTAATCATTTTGCTGGCCCAGATCTGTGTGGGTGTGCTGGCAGCTTTACAACAAAGTTACATGGGAACAGAGTTAAGGTTGAATATTTATTAGAAGAAGCCATCTGGCGTCAGGCTGTCTGTACAGGGGGGCTGGCTTCTTTAGTAGGCTCTCCTCTTTCTCTAGAGCTCTTCCTCCCTTTCTCCTGTGTTCTCTCCCCCTGCCCTTCATTTCACAGTTCTGAAAAAGTTGGATGTGCTGCTCTCACCCATTTATTTTGTCCTATGCATTTATGCTCTTAAAAAAAAAATCACCAGATCTCAGTGTTTCTTTTAAAATGTTTCTCTTTTCTCGGAGGCAGCTTGTTGCTTGTTTCCACAATGACAGTGCCCACAGAGGGTCTCCAGGAGAAGGCAGCAGGACAGCCACAATGGAACAGCCGCTTCCTATGTGGGCTTCCCAGTTGCCTTAAACATCCATTTCCTGTTGCTGTCTTTCTTTCTTACCACCAGTGAGCAAACTAACATAAAAGCACCTCTCTGCTCTCCGCATAAGCACTCAGATACATTCTTAGCGAGTAAGCAGTTCCTTTAGCCTTCTGCCATCCGCCCCACCTGGGCGACTCTCAATTGCTTGCTGAATTGTCTTCGAGAAGTTTAGTTTTCTCATTTATCGTTTTTGTGTGAGTCAGTTGCTCGTTTCCCTTTTCTGCACATGTCCCTCTTTTCTTCTCTTTTCCACTGTTGTAGCTACAAGTCTCTCTCCCTGTGGGTAGCCCAGCTCCCCAGCCCAACACACGGGCTGTGCTGAGAGTCTCCCCCAGCTCGGACAGTTTGTCCTGTAGCTTAAGCGTGTCGCACAGAATGCTACCATCGCCAGCCTGATCAAAGGATGCTCCATTTTAAAACACGCGCGGCACGTAACCGCTGAAGCCAGGGGGAAGGAGGCTCAGGAGCCAATGATCACCATGGCACTCGAAAATCCGTTCAGACGTGGCAACAAGTATTTTGGGAATGCGAAGGGGTCCTGTCATTCCTGCTTTGCTTCTTGTGGGATGACAGCCAAATTCTGGGTTAGCCTCAGTTAAGTCCCCACATGTTAACTTTCTCCCGCCCCCCTCCCCGCCATGTGGGGAACTGCCTGGAGAGAGATACCATGGTGACATGACACGATGGCGGGGAGGCTTTCGGGAAGGGCTGACAAACTTGTAACAGTGCATTTACCCTGGTATTGGAAGGGTGGCGATTTGTTTGCTCAGTTCCCTAATTACCCAGAGTTACAGGAGTTATCATAGGAATCAGATGGGAGAAATTAAAAGATCCGTGCGGCATTTAAAACCTCCAGTGCAGATGGGCTATTAGGAATCTAAAGAGTTCAACAAGCCTGAATCAAAGTCAGGTTAATAACCACTGTCTGCTCCGTTGTAGGGATGGATTTTTCTTTCTTTCTTAACGTGATTTTTCATCGTTTTCTCAGGTGGGCTATGGACTAGCCAGTCACTTTAGGAGAGAGCCCTTATTTCAGGCAGCTTCAAATGCCTCATCATTTCTGAATGAGTTTCGGCTCCAGGAGATTTCAGTGCTGGAGGAATTGCAATAAGCTATGAAACTTTATCCCTTCTCAAGACTCTTCCGAGTCCCTGGGGAACTCCGGCTTCCACGGGTAATGGTAATCGCTCTATTCACTCATAGAAGGGAAGGTACCACCTCGGGGGTCACATGACAATACGAGAGAGGTTAAACCAACTTCCAGCTGAGGTTTTACAGATACGTTTGGGATCTTGGAATGATATTACCATATTATTGTGCTTTTACTCTTGTTTCTCTTGGCCCAGGGCTGAGGGAACGGTCTTGTGGAATAGATCTACCCAGGGAAAGCTTCACCTGATCTGAGCAAGACTGGGCTCTAATGTCATCCCATTTTGGTTTAACATAGAAGAAACGTCTCAGAGAGATATGTTGTTGGTATTCTGAGACTTGTATTTATCTATAATTTTTGAAAGACTTATCCAGGAAAAGAATCCAACACAGTATCTCGGGGGAGGTGAGCATGGATTGAGAGTAATAGCTATTAAAATAAAAGAGGCGCTCAGGGAGATGACTGGTCATTCGATGCTTTTTTTTTTCCCCTTCAGAAACCCGCCAAATAAGAGTTACCTAATTCATATACCACTGGGGTATCCAGTTGTGCCAATTTTTAAGAACTTGTGCATTCACCTATGTTTTCCTGCAAAGACTTAATTGGATCAAGAAATAGCTTTAACCCTAATGGTCACCCTAATAATCAAGATTTAATTATGGAATAATCACTGACAAGTCTTAATGTAACAATATCCTCTTTTTTTTTTAATTATATACCTCCTCCTTAAAAAAAAAAAAAAAAGCAATGGGTAAGGAATATAACACCCGCTAAAATTGCTTTTTGTAGAGAAGGTTTCCAAGACTTAGACAATGAATTATCTGTTATTAAAAGCTAGGTAGGATTTTTTTTCCCCCTAAGGATTTACAGAGGAGACCAACAAACCATAATGCTAACAGAAATATGTGAATAGAGGACTGACCAGAAAGTGTTAGTTTGCTGCTTATAAATTTGTACCTCAGTATTTGAATGTTTGCTATATGCAAGACACTGCGTCAGGTGTTGTGTATTTTAAGCAAATTTAATACAATTTTTGTCTTCAAGGACATTACAACGTGACTTGGAAAGAAAGGCATTTTCATGAATAATAGCAAATAGAATTCAGTAATTGCCATTAAGAGTGATTAGAATAAGGAGCCAGTGGGGATAGCCAGGGAGGACTGCACTTTTACGGTTATATTGTGCTGGTCCTTTAGCACAGGTGTTACTGGTTTCAGAAAGGGCAACTCATACATAGAAAGTGGTGAATGTCAGAGCATAGAAAATCTGTACAGTAGTGGAGAAAAAAAGAAGGGGAGGACTGGATTGAAAAGATTCTTGAATGCCAAGGTAAAGAACATTTACTTTAGGAGACAGTTGGAAGCCATTTGAGTAGGTTCTGATAAAATTAGAGCGATGCTGTCGGAAGATAAATTTGGCCACATGTTGTGCATCAGGAGAGTGTGGAAGGAGTTAAGACTAACAACCAGGGTATTAGTTCTATGGAAGAAGACCAAGTTACACTAAAGTAAGGGTAGTTAAATCAGAGTTGAAAAGAATGAAAAAGGAAATGAAATGCTATTTAAAAAACAAGCAAAAAAAAAAGATTGATATGCTTTGGACAACTAATTAGGTGAGGAGGAACAAGACAAAGATGTGGTCTAGGATTTTGAGCTCGGTATGCATAAAATTGTGAGGAAGTAAATAGAAAGAGAGGTCATGTCTAGAAATACATTTTAAGGGCAAGGTGAATATTTTGATTTTAGCTGTGTTGAGCTTGAGATGTTTGGAGAACATCTAGGTAGCAACCCCTAGCACACAGTTGAGAAGAAGGGGAGACATGGTTCAGGGGCAAATTGAAAACTGGAGACTTATGAGTTGGATGCATAGATGTGATAACTGAATATGTGAAATTGGATAACACTTTTGAGGAAAAGAGTATAGAAAGTGAGAAGAGAACAAGGTTCAGGATGAAATATTGAGAAAAGCATCTATTTAAAGAGTGGGAAGAGAAAGAAAAACCCATGAAGTATTGATGAGAAGACTATCAGAAGAAAACCAAAAGTCAAACAATGTAGACAGAGGAAGAATTACAGCAAGGATGGAGAAAACTGAATTTGGAATAGACTTACCAGTGATCTGAGATGGAGCTGGGTCAATAAATATACTGGAGTGGGAAACATTTTGGAAAGGATATGTGGGTGGCAACAAAGTGAGAAGAGAAATACTGACTGCTTTTTCAAGGTATTTGGCAGTAATAATAGGTGGGGAAGATAGAGGCTAGCTAAAAGGGATAGTAGGATGTAATTTTTAAATAGGAGAGATCCAAGCTCACTTGTGGGCCAAGGAAAGATAAAAATGCAAGAGAGAAGAGATAATGATGGAGCAAAGTCTGAAAGGTGCCTTTGAGGCCCTCTCATATTTTTAGATGAAAATAATATCTTCTTCCCTTCTTACTCTATTGAATTTAAAAATGAATAGTATTTCTTTTAACGTTAAAACTAGTACATGCTTTTTATAAGCAATAGGGAAAATACTCGAAAGAAAATAAAATCAACCTGTAATTTGCCATCCAGTGACAACCTCTCTTAATCTTTGTTGTATCACAAAGTTGTGATTGTACTATGTACAGCTTTTACTCCCACTGATCACCCTTGAAGCCCTTAACATTTTTAAAAATGTTGACTCTTCCTAAACAGTGTTCAGGCAACTATATGGAGATATCAACATTCATGTAATCTTTTTTATTGTTGGATTTTGGTGTGTCTAAAATTTTTGCTATTAAAACTATAGTAAATATCTTTTACAGGTACACTTCTGCTCATCATTGCTTATCTCTTTAGGGTTGACTCAATAGATGTAATCCCTACAATAGAAAAAGGAAACATTTAAAAACTTTCCAACTACTAAAAACAGTTCCTTATAAAGAGTAAATGCTCACAAAATATTAGTTGAACGGTAGATGAATGAACAAATAAAACGGTACATGTACCAATTTACTCTCCAAACAGTAGTGTGTTAGTTTGACTTTACCATAACCAACATGGATTCTTATATTACTCCTATTTCATTCTAATTTTGACAGGCAGAGAGGGTATCTTACAGTTCCTTTTCCTTTGTGGTGAGTAAGACTATACATTGTTTTTCACATGCTTATTAGCACTTTGTGCTCTTTCTGTTACTTGATTGTTCCTGTAATTTGGTCTTAGGTTTTACTTATTGATTTGTGTGCGGGATTCACATCCTAGGACCACAATTGATACGTATAAAATATTTTTACAGCTTATTTTCTACCTTTTGTGTTATTTGATATGAGATAGTCGATGTAAGAATTAAAAATAATATTTTGTGGTCAATTTTATTGATGAGATAAATATATAATTTAGTTTAAAAATCCTCAGAGAATGAAGTAATTATTAAATTACATTTTTCTCCACTGATGGATTAGGTCCTTTCTTGTGTCTTACATGTTTGCATAAGAATTATGATTTGCTCCTGAGATATCTGTTCTATTCCATTTCCTGTCTGCTGATTTGGGGGATAATTCCATGTTATTTTAATTATGAAACTTCTATAATACCTCTTAATATCTAGTAGGAAAAGTTTCCCATCGTATGCCGCATTTTTCAAATTTCCAGTTTCATTCCCCCATTATCTATCCTTTCAGATACATTTTTGAATTTTTTTCTAAGTACAAAACAAATCACATTGGGATTTTATTCTGACTTCAGGATATTCTAGCTATTATGATATCCAGGAAAGGCGGCTGTCTTTCAATTTATTGGAAACTTTTATATCCTATGGCAGAATTTGATTGTTTTCTTTATATAGGTCTCATGTTTTTCATGTCAAGTTTTTTCCTATGTGTTTTATATTTTCCTAGTAATTATAAATAAATTATTATTTTTTTATCTCTGGGCATTAAATAATATAGAAACACTATAGACTTTTGTAAATTTATTTGTACTTGGCCTCTCAGTTCAGATCTTTACGAATTATAATTTAAAATTGATTCCTCTGAATTTGCCAAGTGTGCAGTCTGCAAATAAGGATAAATATTACTTTTCAATTGTAATAGTTATGCCACTTATCTATTCCACTTATGTATTCCATATGATATTGCACCACTTAAACTCAGGGGAGGTTCTATATGTATGAATGTATGTATGTATGGGTGTGTATATTTATACACACACAGACGTATATAGAGAGACATATATATACATGATAGAGACATATATATCGAAAAAATCATCCTCAAGGATGAGGGCCACATGTTTCAACTGATAAACGCACAGAAACTAGCATTTCACTTGCCACACAGATTATTATGTGCTAAGCATAGTATTAAATGTTTAATCTGCCATTTCTCATTTCATCTTCATACTAGTACATGGTGAAGTTATTACTCATTTTATAGCTAAGCAAACTGAATGCCAGAGAGATTAAGAAATCTGCCTGCACTGGTGTAGCTAGAAAATGATAGAAGAGGTATTAGGACCCACGTCTGGGGACACCTGGGTGGCTCAGTCCATTAAGTGGCTGACTTCAGCTCAGGTCATGACCTTGGGGGTCCTGGGATGGACCTGCTAAGCAGGGAGTCTGTTTGTCCCTCTCTCTCTACTCGTTCTCTCTCTCTCTGTCTTTCTCAAATAAATAAATAAAATCTTAAAAAAAAAAAAAAAAGAACCCACCCTCTGGCTTCAAATTGCTGTACTACATATGTACCTAGCAACTATTTGTTGACCTAGTCAGCAACTGATTGGATGAATGAATAGAAGATGTGGGATTAGATGGAGAAAAAAACGCAAGAGACAGAACTGAATTTTGAGAAATACTTTATACTTTTCCCCCTTAAAACTGGAGACATGGAGCCAGAAAGAAAAGATGACATTGTGATAGTTTTGAGGTGGAGGAAATGTAATTTAAGGGCACATATCGTATGGGCTATTCTTCTCAGGAAAGGAAGACGAGAGACACAGTAAGGAGAATGAAGTGAATTGAAGGGGTTTGAGGATTTAAGACAGATGAGACAGAACAGCTACCATGGGGGGGGCGCCTGGGTGGCTCAGTCGTTAAAGGTCTAACTTTGGCCCAGGGCGTGATCCAGGGTCTTGGGATTGAGCTCTGCATCGGGCTCCCTGCCCTGCTGGGAGCCTGCTTCTTCCTCTCCCACTCCCCCTGCTTGTGTTCCCTCTCTCACTGGCTGTCTCCCTCTCTGTCAAATAAATAAATAAAATCTTTAAAAAAAAAAAAAAAGAACAGCTACCATGGGACTGTTCTTGGCAGTGCAGAAGAGATGAATGGGAATATTTCTGAGTGGCATAGGATCTGGGTTAGGTGGTAGAATGTCATTCAGTTTGTGGGATTGCTTGGTGGTGCTTTGTCATTGAACCAGAAATCACATGTTGACCAAGGAGCTAGGCAAAGGCTCAACTATACTAAAGGAGTAGATAATATGAAATATTAAATACCCTATATTATATACCCCTGCTTCTAACAGCCTATGGTGTGTGACTATGTATATATATGGTTTTATATATATCCCTCGATAGATATTTAATACATATTTCTAAAACATAGCTTTCAATTTTTACACTTCTCAGGGAAAATAATCCACAATTTCTCCTTATAGTCAATGTGATAGCTCAATCATTGGCTAATTGTTTTTCCTTTCAATAAGGTTATTACTTATCTTGTCCGTCAGTTATTACTTAACATCTCTGGTCAATTATTTAGGTTGGATTATAGTCCACTAAACATGGAAAACACATTAAAATTAAAGAGTAGTATAAAATCTTACTAAAACAGTTAACATTTTTGTAACAGTGATAGTTTAAAATACCTATTATCTCAATCGTTAGTATAAATATCTCTAGCTTCTTAGTCTTTTTACGCACACGCATGTACGATTCCAGCGTTTTCCTGTAATGGCAGGCTATTTTGTACCACAAACAACTGGAAGGGTAACAGCAACCTCCAATGAAGCAAGGTCAGGGCACAATGACTGTGGTTTTATGGAGCGGTACTATAGAGACCGTAGAAAGAATGGAAGCCATATGCCCCAACACAAAACAAAGCAGGATTAAGAAGTAGAGGTCTGAAGATATGGGCACAGAATATATCTGATATTTCTGAGAGCAGAGCATAGTGACTACTTAGAAAACTCTGGAAATGTGTCAATTAAATAAATTAGCCATTTATTCGATGTTTTCATTCCATATATGCTTAGGAAAGATGGTTCAGAAACTGTCAGCATTACGACCAACCAATCAATGGTCAGTTGGGTCAACTACCATGAACTGTAGTTGAGAAATCCACCAATCGACTCTTTCTTGTGTCAGCAGGCTCAAATGTGTCAATCAAGAGTGGGACCAGGAGTTTCAGTCCTCAGTTCAGAAAAGAGTTTACGATTTGCTTCTTCGTTTCATTGGGATGTTGCCCATATACTCACTTTTAATGCATGGACACGTGTTATATAAAGCATCCATGTTATAATTTTTTCGTGTAACTGGCATTCTGTTTTCCTATACTCCTTTTATAAAAATGCACTAGTATTGCCAAAAAAGGCATGTTGAAGATATGATGCATGCATTAGAGGGACCGAAGCTGATTCCTCAGCTACTCAGGGGAAAAAAAAATTCCAGCTGTTTAAAGCAGGTAGAATTAGACTTAGTTTACGAATTAGTACATCATTTAAACCAAACCACTTTTGGTGCTTTTTACTTGGTCAAACAAAATATTTTTGTTTTTCTTGACTTTTTCTTCTCAGCACTAATTCCTTCAGGCTGCTGTTAGTTCACCAAGAATAAAAACAGCTTGCTTTAGCAGAGACTTCAGTCAAAGAATTAGCAGACACTTTAATGTCTAATAATGAAAAAGTTCAATTTTTTAAAATAATGATATATATAATTAAAATGATTTGACAAAAACCTAAAATATACTGATGAATTTATACATTTAAAATGAGCTTTAGCATTAAGTTTAGGAAACTGATTTGGTATTTATATCACATGTTCTGTAGGAATTATATTTAAGTTCATTTTTTCACAAAACACTACGGCTGTATTTAACAAAATTTAGACACCTTGCTATTTTAGATTTATGCTCAGAAATTATGAACTTTTACTATTTCCTTTGAGGCTACCTTACTTCCACTTAGAAACATTATAAATTATCAATTATTTGGAAGTAACAATTTAAGAAAAGAGCCTTTTTATAGAGTTACAAGAAGTTAAGTAAAACTGTGTTACCTTTGCTCTTGGTTAATATTAAATGGACTTAAATTTTTTATATTGAATGCTGGACTTTGTAATATTTATATAATGAGAGTAATTTATTTCATGTCAGTGACCTTCCCCATTTTTGAAAATATGTTGTTATATTTTAGTACTATTACAATTTTATTATTCTACAATGAGAAGAAAAGTAAGTCCTTTAATTGCTTTCAGGAGAGTGTGGGTTTTCGTCTGCTTGGATCATATGTAACAAAAGAAAAAGAAGGAAGCAGGGTTTTTTTGACCTTGAATTTGAAAATAAATAGGGTACCACTTATCAAAGACAAAATCTTGGTGGTTCAAAATGTATTCCACAAATAATACTGTGACATGTTTGTAGACTTTAGTATTTAAATATAACGTGTCCTCTGGTTGGGCTCTGCAGGCTGTTTTTACTTTTGGCTTTTACATTCCACAGAAGTTCTAAAAAATCAGCAGAACAGTGCCAATTAGTTTATAATGTTGTTTTTGTGTTTCTGAACCAGGTACCTTGATAATTAAGTGAAAAATTTATGATGAATATAAAGCAATGCAAATTCATTTGCTTGCCCGAAAGCTACCTGCTAGTTATTTAGATCGATCTTTGGGAAGATTCTTTAAATTGAATCATACTATGAGGAGGAGTGATATTTAGAACAGAGATGGGCAAGATTCTATGGATTGATGTGTTAGAATATATTATGTTATATTAAAGTCAGACAAAGCTACGGTAGTCATAAAAACTTTGAACAAATTGATAAGGAAGTTCTTAGTTTCCCCTGAGGAAGAAAATAAACTATAGCGAGGGTAGATCAATATACTGGGAAAAGGAAGATGTATAACTCAAATATGCTGTCTCATGTTCAGTTGAGTCCCTGGTTTAAAATCTCATATGTGCGTGTGATGATAGAAGTGCAGAAAAGTCATAGTCCTTGTGTGCTGTTCTTATAATAAATGTTATAACCATTTTTATTTACACAATATATACTTAATCTGAATTTATCTCAGTCTATATTAAATGAAAAGACTGCTCTACTTTTAATGCCAGCAACTAAACTACACTTTTCCCCCCAGAGGAGACTAATACGGTTTATGGCGTAGCCTGTGCAAATAAAATATCTTCATACTCACAGGTAGGGGATGGACACATTTATTTTCCTTAGCAACGAGGCTACATTATTCTCATCTTTCAAGTAACAATAGCTTCAAATGAACACTCACAAACTTCACAAATTTAGTTAACGCCACTCTCCTGGTCTTTTTCATGGTAATGATCATTAAAGTTATGACTGAAATATTGCAAAAAAACCCTGCAAAACTTTGATGTAAAACTGGACGAAGCAAAAGATGTTCCAGCTAATGGCTTGCCTATTTTCAAAGACAAATCTTCTTGTGAAGCTGCCATGTAGGAAATGCACTAGTTAAGTTATACTGACTACATTACTCTTTGTTATAGGATTGTGAAGATTCATTTTATGTGTTTATTCACATTAAAGCAAGTAACACCTGATATTGGAGACTGTATATTCACAAACAGTAGCATGGTATTAGAGACTATACAGTTCACAAATCATCATTACGGCTAACATTTATCACAAATATTATATGTCAGGCACTAATCCTCCCCACAATCCTGTAGGGCTAACTAATTTTATTTTGCCAACTGGGGAAACTGAGGCAAAGAGTAGTGAAGCACGATTCCCAAGGTCACGTCAGTTGTAAAAGAAGAACCTACATTTGAATTCAAGTAGTCTGACTCCAGAGCTTTTTATTTGTCCCAAGATAGCTTTAAAAAAAATTTTTTTTTTTTTTTTGTTTCAGGGCTATACCAAAACAAAGTGACAGAATAAATTTTAATCTAAGGCCTGCACCGTCCAATAGGATAGCCACCAGCCACATGTAGCTATTGAAATTTAAATGTGAATTAATTACAGTTGACCCTGGAACCACGTGGGGGTGAGGGGCGCTAACCCCTGACCTTTCTCTAGGCTCTGTGTTTGGTTTTTCCCCTCGAATCCTTTTCCTTCCTTGTCTGCTGAGCAAACTCTTCCTCTGCTTGAAGGCCCACCTTGCATGTGACCTTCCTGCAGAGTCAGATTTACTGCACCTTCATGCGTTTTACACGCTCCGCATATCATCTCTGCCAAGTTGTGCATGGCTTTTGCTGTAGTTATTTTATTCAAGTTGACTTGTCTTCCCAGTCAGACTGTGTGCAGCACAGAGACCTCGATGCCGAGCAGAAAGTAGGCATTTGATTATTATTCAGTTGCACTGATATAGGCATAAAACATCGTGAACGGAGAATTGAAAGCTGAAGGTTGAGGATGAAGGTTGATGATGAATCCTGTTGCTGATTTTCCCTTTTTTCCCTGATGCTTGCTACCTCTCTCATTGCTTTTTATTAAAATAACCCTCCCCTAGGGCTCTGTTCTTCTTCATCTCCCTTTGCGTTTTGTTTTTAGTCCACCCAAGATAACCCCGGGACCACAGGCTTGTCTGAGTTCAAAGCCGGTGTTTGTAACCACCGAGCCCCACCACCATATCTCTAGCTGCCACCACTTGATTTGAACTTGGTGGGAGCCGACCTATTCTGAGTCCGCTCACCAACCTATCAGCCTGGCACACGGAGGGGTGAACACTTGTGATTAAAGTGAGGTTACGTTGTGGTTCTCTAGCCGCCGCTCGTCTGTCTTCTGCTTTCTCCCCTGAGATCTGGCATTACCAAAGCCGTTTTGTCTAACTGGACAGGAACCCTTCGTCATAAAAATGACATCGTGCATCCGAAGCACTGTCCCATGTGGGTGAGGTGCTGGGCTGAGTTCGTAATACCCAGAAAAGGAAATAAGATAAAGCACCAAAAAAAAGAAAATCCACAAATAAATGATCTTAAAAAGATTATCATTCATTTAGAAGGCATGTTATACAGTGAGAAATTTCTGGGAACGTTTTAGAGTCAGGAAAGAATAACTTTGAAAGGTTTTTTTGGGGGGGCAGGCGTAGATGAATAAACTAAAATACCTCATTTCTCGGGTGGTAGAGGTCTTTGCTATTGTTACGTTTTTCCTTTTTCCTTGTTGCTGTTCTCCTGTCAGACACAGCGAAAAAGAGACTTGAGCATCTTGCCGCAAACTTGGTAGTATGTTCACAATTCAGCAGCTTGGAGCACAAGACTAGGTACCCATCTCTAGTCCAAGGACTTGGGGGAGGAGGCGACCAAGATGAATAAAAACTGATTCCTGCTCTGGCTAAACGTACAGCCTGTGGGGGGACAGTTCTTCTCCTGAATCTTAATAAAAAAACCCGTGAGGGTAGCTCAAAGAAAATCGACATTTATTCTTTTAGTCCTTAGCATATGCTAAACTTTTAAAGAGGGGAACGCACTGTGGGGGTGTGGCTAAAATAATTAGAAACAGGACTTAATACGCGTAAGGACTCTCACCAGAGAAGTGGATGTTGACGTGGAATGCCATGCCACAGAATACTCCATTTCTCTCTCTGTCTCTTTTTTTTTCTGACTATGATAGTCTTGCCAGCACCCCACAGGTTTAGATTTAGGGAGCAGGTATAAAGATGACTATGAATTTGGGGATGACAGTTTTATATGCGCAATGCTCCAAAAAAGCTTTTATTCACTTGCTTTATACTTACAGATATGAACGTTTGTCAGTTTTCGATGCGTTGATGAGCGAATCTCTATGCCAGGTGGGCCAAAGTCCGCAGTGCGCTCTGACGGAGCCTTACCAGGCAGGCTGGACTCTGCCCACTGTGGCCAAAGGTGCCCAGTATCACAGGAGCCCGAACAGCAAAACAGCACTGTGTATTCTGAGAAAGGTTGCAGCCTGCTTTGCATTCAGAGAATGAAGCTTTGCACTTGGGGTTTGGGGGAAGAAAGAAAAAAACAAGATGTGAAGGAAACAAAACAGAATGAAATGGAAGCAAAATGTTGGCAAAACTCAAATTGCATTGGATTTATACTTACTGGATTTTTGAAGTAAGCTGACAAGAAAAATTACCTTCATTGCAAATCACTGAAGGGCTTTTCTATAGAATAAACACACTCACAGAGAAGAGCTAATTCAAAGGAAGCTTCAGTATGTTAATATAATAATTAAGCAGTAAGGCACAACAGGCATCCCATTTCCAAGGAGCTCAGCATGCCTCAGGTGGGGTATAAGGTACAAGGCTGAAGGCTAAATGACTTGAACCACCTGAGAGTGGCTATAATCATCTTAAAATATGATACGAGATGAATATTGCCCTCATTGGAAAGTATTTACTTATGCAAATAAGGAGAAGGAACCAAATTCTCTGTATTTTGTGGGCAGTCTTTAAGAGTTGAATTATTGGAATCAGCCTCAAAACTTGGAAACTTCAATGCTTCTAATTGGAGCCTGCATTTTCCCATGTTCTTGGTGGTCTTTTTTTCCTTTTCTGAGTGTCTCATCTTTTCATCCTTTTATTTGAACCGTCCTGTGCCCAAATTATTTCTGTTTGGAAGACTTGTGCACTCTCTTTGGCTTATTATTTGTGTGTGTGTGTGTGTGTGTGTGTGTGTGTGTGTGTGTTTAAGGTGGTTTCGCTAAAGCAGCTCCTCAGCCTTGTGCCTGGATAGCTTCATTTACCACAAAGCAGATCAGAATGCTACCGTGCCCAAGAGGCATCTGGGATCTTGTAGAAATGTATATTCTGATTCTGTAGGTCTGGGGGGGAAAGCCTGAGGTCCTGTATCTCTGAAAACCTTCCAGGAGATTACAATATAAATGGCAACCTCTATTAGGTCTTTCAAATATCAGAGAGCCATGTGATGATAGGAAAATAAAGGCTAGAAGATAGGGAGGTAAAAAGACCAGTGTTTTCGAGCAGTTGACACTCTTTTCTGATTGTTGATAATTGATCTGATAAGGAAGAAATGACAAACCATGAACCATGAACTTGCTGGGGATTAGAGATAAACAGATTAGTCTTATTTTGAGTCTGGGTGATACAGCTAAAGACAAGAGAATTCCATTTTGATATAAATGTCACAAGAAAATCTCAAGTCAGTGACATATTATTGCTTTGGGGCTTTGTTAGCAGTTCAAGTTTAGTCCACGTAACTGGTGACTAGAAATAGATTGAGGGGAAGTAGGTGAAGACTGGTTTTAACTGAATAGGCAGAATGGTTTTCCACAGACACTTGATACTTTCCTTCTGTGTTTTGGCATTCTATTATGTTTGTGGATTTCTTTGGGCCCTAAAGGTAATGTGAACATGAATTCCATAAATCCGTAGTAAATGAAATTGGTGAGAAAAATAAGACAAATGCTATTTTCTTGAACTCTCTCTAAATGGAAACAAATGATGTTTTTGTTCGTTTGTTTATTTTGTCTTGTTTTTGTTTTTCCAAACTAGAAGTGTCTGGGTGGGGAAGTGCTCACAAGTATCCTGAGCGTTCAATGTGAAACAGCCTGAACTTCCAGCTTCTCGTTTGCTGCAATGTTTACTTCTGAGTATTTATTTACCCTTAATGATGGTCGGTCAATCCAAGTCCTAAGAAAGAATGATTCTTTTCCGAAATGGGTTAAAAATTTCAGTGGCTTGTGATTTCAAGTTTGCCCCCAACCTCAACTGTATTTCCTTAAAGCATCCAGAACAATCTGAGAAATGTACGGTCTTCCATAGTTGCTAATGGCCTCTCAGAAATATTTCTTCGTGCTGGTATCTGGTCTTCATTCTTTTCGTATCCTTGGCTGGGTTGGGTTCTTCATGATCTCTCATCTGGGTTACTGTCCTTGCAAGTGATGTGAAACTCAGAGAGAGTTGTTCTTGCTATGGTCTATAAGAATGATACTCTCATAGAGTTGTCCAGTTCACAGCCTGTGTAGCCCCACACAAGGGCACTCTTCCTCACCGTAGACTTCACCCCTCTATGAGTGACCCTTGCACAACTTCCCTAACGCCGCTCTCACAAAGGTCATAAAACTCAGTGCCTGATTAGCTCCCATTTCCCTCAGACCAAACACCTTAATGTGGTAGAAAACTCCAGTCCAAACTGCCTCTGCATTTCTATCTCCTGTCACCCTACCTAAGTTCAGGGCACTACTTGCCTCACTTGGCCCACGCTTGTTCCTATATACCTCCCTTTGCTTGTCCTTCCTCCTGTCTAGAATTTTACTCAAATGTCTGTTCCTCTAGGAGCCTTCTTTAATGCTATTGGACAGAATTAATTCCCTACTTTCATTTTGTTGGTACTTCCATAACTATATGTATATTTTGCCAGTTATATTGTATTGTAATTATATTTGGGGCTATTATCCCTATGAAATGATTCTATTGTCAATTTCTTATGTTTTCAGCCCTGTATAGCTTTGACATGTGATTTCCCAAGGTTGACTGGTAGTTAGGCCAGTAGGGCTGGGATGCCTCTCTTTACTTGATACTTCTGAATATGACATCTTTTCCTACTACGTGCCAGGGTGCCAGCTCTTGTAGGGAGAGGACAAAGAAGAAGATGTGAAGGCTGTGATCCATCACCAACAGCCCCCCCAAACCTCTCAGATCCTCAAGTGTCGCTTGGTACTAGCTGCTAGACAATCATTATTGGTTGCTTTGACAGTAATAAGAATACTACCGTTAACATTTTCTGAAAAAAAGTTCCTAATACTGGGCATTGAGTATTTCCATTCATGATCTTCTTTAATTCTCATCCAGCCCCCAAAGTAGATGTCTGGTGAAGCTAATGAAATTAAAGTTTTCAGGACTATTCACTTACAAGGGTTCCTTCCAAAGAACGCCCTGTTTTAAATTGCTTATTAAAAAATGTATAGTTAATAAACATTCTCTTTCATACCTAATTTTGTATGTGTATACATACATATATATATATAGATATATAATAGATGTATTATATCTATATATAGATCTATATAATAGATATATATAGATATGTAATTTTTTTTCTTTAAGACAGTCCTCTAAATGCTATAAGCCTCAAGACCCACAGAGCCTAGACCCGCCTTGCCTTGCCCTATAAAGTAGATATTGTAAAACATTGCCATAACATCAAAAGTGTATTCAGATACTTTAACCATAGAAAATACAGCGTCGTATCATTGCCAAGTTAATGAAAAATGATACTTTTAAATTGGTCTGTTCTGTCACAAAAGAAGCACAAAATGTCAGACACTAAGACATATACTGTCTCAGTGGGCAACTCACTGACCTGAGGGAGTCCAGAATGATCACAAGCAATCACTTATGAAACCCCAATCCTACTGGGCCCACCTTCATTTGAGAAAGGGAACCAAGTGAAAACTAGCAGCCAGTCACCAGGAGGGTGATCAAATATGAATGCTCATTTCATTAGGATTTTACTTAGTCTGTGTATTTATGTTGTCTATGAGAACTAGAGACCAGAGAGGTTAACTAGCTTGCCAAAAATTGCATAGCTATTAGTGATTGAGCTAGGTTCCAAACTGAACTTTGTCTCTAGGAATGTTTGCTGATTAATTTTAATACTTAACACAAAATCGAACAGAGAACATCATTATTGACTTCCTTACAATTCCTTCTGTGGCTTTTTCTGGAGTCCCTTTATTCTAACCTTTCCTCATGGCCTCAGGAAGAAGTGAGGTCTCCAGGACATCATAACTTAAGGATTGACACCTATCCTAGGTCTTTTCTAACTCCCATGATCCACTTTCAGGTTGCCATTCAAACTTTAGAATTGGGCTTGCTCATTTATTTGTTTACTCCCATGGGTATGTCAAATTCTAAAACTTCTTGCAAAATAAGACTTTGACTTACACATTGCCATTTCATCTCTTACTTCCCTTTGTTTCTCTGTAGAATGCAGACTAATACAGATTTCTCTGACCTGGAAATCTGGCCAGTTCTCACCCAAAAACACACCTCTCTAACACTCTCATGGGAATCCCTAATTTGGCATGGGTCGGCGACATTCAAGTTTGGCAAGACCTGTGAGTCAGAGCAGGCTCACACCATAATAGAGAAGGGGTTTACCAGGAGTACCTTTATAGGTGATGTCTTTTTTTTTTTTTTTCCTGAACCATCAACTAAGGAACAGCTGCAAATGAAAGGAAATATTCCAAATCAACATTGTCTGGAGAACCTAAGATATATATCTATGCAGAAGCATTTTTCTAATAAGTATTAATCAGTTTTAATCTTGAAAAGTTCAATCTTTTGATAGAAATCTTCCTCAAATGTATTAATATTTTAAATTTTCTTTAATGAGGTACATTGAAGAAACTCTAACAATTTCTTAATGACTTGGGATCAGCGTAGTGAACGTAATTTATCTTATTTAGCACTAACTTAGGGATGCTCTCACTGTAGGGCATCTCTGTGTTAATGCAGAATAATATAATTGCTATTCATATTTATTGTAGTGACGTTCATATTTAGTGTAGTGATTGACATCCTTATACTAAATGACTCCAGATTGCTCTGTAACCAGTTGTGAGTTTTGTGTCTCATTTCTCAATCTTTTCCCTCCCTGTAAAGCTGTTAGCTGCTACTTCTTGCTTTCCTCCGCGAGCCTGCCTTTAACAAAGGTTATTCCCCTCTTTCTAGAACAGAGGATCTCAACAGGGGCAATTTTCCCCCAGGGGATATTTGGCGATGTATGGTGACATTTTTAATTGTCACAATTTACAGAGGGATGCTACTGGCATCTAGTGAGTAGAGGTCAGGTTACTAAACCTCTTATAGTGCACTGGCTGGATCTTCACAACAAAATTTACCTGGGTCAAAATGTCAACAGTGGCCAGGTTTAGAAACACTGTTCTAGGATTGTGGAAAAAGTGAGTAGCTCTAAAGGAGGATCTGGGAGATTTGTCTAAAGTAAAAAAAAAAAAAAGTGTGTTTTGGTTCATGGTCATTGGTAAGGTCAGGGACCAGTTTCATTTACTTCTCAAAGACAAAACTATTCTCATGGATCCAGGTCCTTTGACCTCAGCTGGGTGGGACCTTAGTATCTGACTTTAAATTAAGGTCTTCAACACACGTGTGCACACACAACCAACTTCCCTGTGAGGAAGATCAGCTCGCGATTTTTGTTTCTCTTCTGTAGTTATTTGGCCCAAATGTTATTGCCACATTAAAGGTATTTCACTGTGGTATGAATACTGTGGTATGTAGTATGTTTCTAAGGGATTTCAAATTTCTATTTACAGCCACTTTTATGCTAATTGTGTAATCATATGCTGATTGTTTAAGTCATTTCTGCTGTGATTTGATAGTGTTGGGAAAACTGGTAACCAACTAGGCCTTCACCCCTGCTTTTTTTTTTTTTTTTTTAAACAGCATTCTTTGGGGAAACTTGATTTTGACCAACAGGTAAAAGGTCTACAGTGACATAGTTCTTTTTGGAGATTCTATTGAAAGTTACTTGATTAACTGTAATCTTCTACTTCTTTACCCCTTCTCCCAGGTTTTCCAATAGTTAGAAGTTATTGACCCCAAAGGGAATCTTGCTGCTAAGGGCTGGGGCTGTATGAACTCTAAGAAGTGTCCAAGTTCTGACCTCCTCACTAAATGGCTCGAAGTAGGAAATCAATTCTTTCAATCTTAGAATAAAGACAGATTATATTTTCTGAATGCCCACCTAATCTCAATGAAAATTTACTCTGCTTTACTAGGTTATGGAGAATAATTGTTTAAATGATTTTACATAGAGATGTAAAATCTTTCTATACCAATATTTAGCATATACCTTACCATGTATATATATCTTGATATATAATGCATCAGATAGGGAAGTACTTTTATTTTTCAGTGCATATTTGGCTAATTTTGACTTGATTCCTTTGCATTTTACCAATTATGTACATTCATTTAGTGCATAAAAAGTGTAACAATTAATATTGAGGTGTAAATGAGTATGCATGTTCTACCACTGTTTTATTCAAATGTGATGTGTCAAAATCAATTTGATATGAAATGCAGAGTGATAGATGAGAGTGATAGATCCAAGGTATGTACAGTACAGTATAGAATTCTGTTAATTTCCAAGTAACATTTGAAAATAAAGAGTATATTATGATCTTTAATGCAAGAGTTTCTTGGTGCACATGAAATTGATCGGATATTATAAATCAGAGTTATGCATACATTTAGAGAGGAAAGTTAACTTATGACGATTGTGACTTTTGTGTATATATATGTATTACTTTTCAGTTTATATAAACATTAAACAAACTTGAAAGTAAAAAGAATCCAATAAACTTCAAATTATTTTTTTATGATTAGTGTTCTTAATTTGATATTTTACAATCATGTTTTCTAGGTTTTAGTTTTCTTCAGAAAGTTGCTATTTAATTTTGCTTATGTTTAAAATTTTAAAGCCTGTCTTCAGTGTTTTTATATATTGCTTATTGTCACTTTTAAATGAAAAGTATTCTTTATTTGCCTATTGTAACGTTTGTAACTTTAAAATAAGAAAAAAATTAGTTTTTGTTTCTCAAGATCTCAGAAATCATACTATTTAATATAATGATTTTTTTTGTTGAGTCCTATAAGAAATAAGCTAAAGTAGATGGAGAAAGTGTAGATTTTTCAGGATGTTATGTCAAATTACAATCACATATTAATAGAGTATTTTTTAACTTAGAAATTATAAAAGTTCTACTTGAAAAGAAAGCAGTCATTTTTGTACATTGAAAGAATTTCAAAAGGTGAACTTGGAAGAAAAGATTAAAGGAAGTTATAAATAATTGTTATTCCTTTTATAAGTTTTTCAAGAAAAAACATACATTGTCTTATGAAAAAGTTTTTCTTAGAAAACTGCACTTATATCTGAAATACTATTGCCATATGAAAGACTTAATTTCACTGAAGTGTTCATGTGTATAAACTATATACATAGCTGTCCTTAGTTGGAAGAGCAAATCTAGTTTGAATAATTTTTCTTTATACTCTTCCCATTTTTGTATAAATTTTCTTAGAAGTCATAAACGAAGCATTCCACCCCCCTGCCCTGGGACAAAGCTCTAATAAAACTAGCTAAATCAAAATTATTTTGTAAATTAAGTATCTTTCTAAAGAACCAAAATACCAAAGGGCTAATGTTGGACTTTTTTTTAAGATTTATTTATTTATTTGAGAGAGAGAGAGAGAGAGAAAAAATGGAGGGGAAGGGAGAGGGAGAGAATCTCATGCACATTCCCCACTGAGAACAGACTCCCCGGTGAGCCTGGAGCCTGATGCTGGACTCAATCCCATGACCCGGGATCATGACCTGAGCCCAAATCAATTAACCTACTGAGCCACCCAAGCTCCCCCCAAAATGCTGATGTTTTAAAGTGAGAGTCAGCTGCAGTAATCATTTTGTTTTTATATTCCCTTTTCCGGATACATGTCTCTTTAGCCACAATTTTTTGTCAAGTTTTACACAGAATCAAGCAGTTGTTTTCATTAGATCTCTACTCTCACCAAGAAAGATATATGTAATTTTAACACAGCTAGAAAGCATCTATATGCAATTATAATGTGTTTTCCATGAATGAGTTTCTGCCTCTATCCATTCAAGTGATTTCTACTTTCCTGTTTTCTTGTAATACCTAGATTTCACATCAGATATGTAGAGGGAAAG